>NC_044566.1:12655440-12976353 GCF_007565055.1 Rhinopithecus roxellana
TTTCCTATGTATTATCTCATTTTGTCTTTATAATATCTGTTTATGGCATGCTACTAGAAACTAGTAAACTATAACACGAGGAATGAGAGTTGCTTGTTCAAGAACATCAAGCAAAATTGCAGGCTTCTGTCTCACAATCCACTAAACTACTCTCTGCTTTCCTTCTAAATCTCTGAATACAGTTTTAGAAAGAAAAACGCTGTTGGAATGAAAAGCCTGGACTTGATGTTTCAAAACAAATATCTATTTAAATAACCACCAAATGAGTAGAAATGTAAGAGTTTGAGAGCTTGACTAAATTAATGCTATCACAGAAAAATGGCAACTTGAAATGCCTCTGTGTTTACTCACCTAGAAAACCACTGCTCATCTGAATGTGTTATTTCTAAATTATCAAAATGAGTAAAGGCCATATATTCCAGGGAGCTGCACTAATGTAAATAGAAAAATCTTCCCCTAAGCTGCCAGATTTTCCTTTTCCATCAAACTGAGATAACAGCACATAAAGAGTCTGATATAAGACGAGCACCCTTTATGAAAAATGTATGGACCAAAACCTTAGGAAACAGAACTAGAAATCACATCTTACCTATTTTTCCATGAAGTCAAACTCCGCTGCACAGGTATACAATAAAGTATCAAAATCCTTATAACTGAAGAATTTTGACGTTAATAAGTTGCCAATATGAGCCTGGTAAGAAATAAAGTTACCATTACATTAAGCCATACACTGCAATAATATATTTTAATTTCAATAGTATCTGAAAATAGTTTTCATTACATTACGCAGTCTACTGTTCCCATACCAAGGTTGCTTTTGTTAAAGAAGGAAATGCTATACCCTCCACCTTCACAGTTCCCTTCTTTTGCTGAATAGTGATAGCTCCAACGACACCCTACCTTCCACACTCATCAACATCCCCAAAGCTTTTTCCTTTGGGTTTTCCCAGTTTACTGTGCTAATCCTGGTGTAACAGGCTACACAGTATCTCCCTTGCTGGAGCCTACCAGCAGCTCTGGGCTTGAGAACACATACAGACATCTCTTAATCATAAAAGCACAATGGGCTATGGGGTAAAGAAAAGGAAATACTAATTCTGAAAAGGAGATTGAAAAGAGTACTTGAGTGAAGTAGAAATGGGCAGGCATTGGAATAAAAGGTACTTTTTGACTGATAATCACCTCTCACATAATTATTCACACTGCCACATTACCTCCCACAAAAAGCCATGTGAGGAAGGTGGAATTATTTTCACTTTATAAACAAGAAAACTAGGGCACAAAGACAGAATACATTTGCCAAATGTTCAAGTTCACTATAGTCTACAAAAGCAATGACCAAAGAAAAGAGGAGAAATTATATCTAGGACAAACCATGACTCAATTCTGTATGATATCTACATGAAGCAGAAGGAACAGGGTAAGAGTAGGAACTAGATGGTGGCAGGTATGTGATGAAGCATTTCAAAATACTGTGTCTTCTTGGGAGAAGAAATGTATGCTGATAAGTTTAAGAAATCAATAGGAAGAATATACGGCACCTAAAACAGCAGAAGAAAACAAATCCCCAAACAAAATGAAAGAAATAAGTCCCAGTATTAAAACAATCAGCATATATGTAAAGAGCATAAATTCACTAATTAAGGGGCAGATGCTCAAATTGGACTTAAGGGGAAAAAATCTAATATTATGTTGTCACCAAAAGAAATACTTAAAAGTATGCTGAAAGGTTGAAAATAGAAGAATGGAAGAAGATATACCATGTAAGTTTAAAACAAATCTGTTAGCAATTATAATGTCTCACAAAACTGAATTCAAGCAAAAAATACATGAAAAGAACAACTATATTATTTATAATATATTATATATTATATTTAAAAGCAAGATTATACATATTGCCAACAAAAAAGCAAGATTATACATATTGCCAACATATCTGCAGTTAAAAACATAGATGCAAAGTACACAGAATAAGAACTGACAAAAACTAAAGGAAGAAATAGAAAAGTTGACAGTGTTCATTGAAAATGTTAAACACTGCCTCCTTGAATAAAAAAGTTGACAAAAGTTAACATAAAAGGTGAATACAATCAACTAGCTTACAGAGAATATAAACTTCACAAAGAGAATACACATTATCCTTGAACACAAGTGAAATATTTTTGAATATTCACATACCATGCAACAATAAATTCCAAATATATACATATATTTGATTATAAATGCAATAAAACTAGAAAATAACTAAAAATTGCTTTAAAATTTTTTTGATTAGAAATTAAATATCATAAAACTTAACTTTAAAAAAAATCACAAATAGCCAATGTATAAGATACATAAAGAAGTACTACACACCTATAAGAAAATTTTAGCTTTAAAAGCATTGATCAGAAAATAAGAGGTGAAAACAACAGAGCTAAGCATTTCCCTTGGGCATCAGAAGAGAGGAAACAAAAAGATCTAAGAATAAGGACAGGAATTGGTGACAAAGAGAAACACAACAAAACCAAAGAGGACTTAAAAAAGGTATAACTTTAAAAATATTAAAACAGACCTCTAGAGCAAGTCCAATGAAGGAAATAAAAGATGCAAACAAAAAGCAAAACGAAAAAGGGAGAAATAACTATGGACTCAACATAATTAAAATAAGAAGAGTAGGCTACACAATTTGCTAATAAATTGTAAAACCTAAGTAAAATGGATACATTTCTGGAAAACCACAAAACACCAACAAAAATAAATAGAAAACTTGAATAGAACAAAAAGCATTCAAATATCTGAAAGAGAAACCAAGTATTTTCCCTCCCAAAAAGCCCTAGACTGAGATGGTTAACATAGATGAATCATTAAACTTTCAAAAAAAAACTTTCCCAAGTTGCCAGAAAGTAGGAAAGAAAACAAAACAAAACAAAAAACAAAAAACAAAAACCACAACAGCTCTTAATGGGAGACCAATATTAATTCCAAATCCAAACAAGGAGAAGCCAACCAAAGAACAAAAAGATCACTTCCCATATATGCATATACACAAAAATTCCAATAAGAATTTTAACTGACTAAACTCAAAAAGCATTATCCATTTGATGACATATATAAAATGGGCAAAATTCCTCTAAGGACATAAACTACCAAAGTTCACTCCAGATGAACTGGAGAGCTTCCTAATGAAATTGAATTTGTAGTAAAAAACCTACACAAAAAGAAAGCTCCAGGCTGTGAGGGCTTCACTGTCAAATTCTACCAAACATTTAAGGAAGAGATAATACCAATTCTACACAAAAATCTCTCTGAAAACAGGAGACAGAACACTTGCAAATAATTTTAGGAGATGACATTACCCTGAAGCCAAAACCAGACAAAATCATTACAAGAAAACTACAACGAATATTCCTCATGAATAACAGACGAATATCCTTAAAAATATTAGCCAACCAAATCCAGCAATATAGAAAAGAAATACTACATTTGAGCAGGTGAGGTTTATCCCACGATATAAGCTAGATCAACACTCGTATATCAAAAAATGTGTCGACTTCCAAATACCGCAGAGTGAAGAAACTGGTATTTCCCATTCTCCAAAACAACCTTAAAATTGGACAAAATTATTAAAAAAAAAAAAAAAACACTCGTATCGGGTTCTAGAGATTAATCAAAAGGAAGCAACGACATGGGAAGCATTCATTCATAAAAAACTGAGAAACTCTGGGTAAAAACAGTGGGAGTCTGCGGCATTTTTACCTAGGTTGCTCCCATCCACCTCGGTACCACCCCCATCTCCCCCATACTGTTAGTGCAACAGTTCTTTTGAAGGGGGCAGGACAGAGTGTGGCTGGTCATAAAAAGAACCTTCACTATTGGAGCAGGCTGACCCGATTTGGGGCAGACAGCTAAAAGCCTACGCTCAGAGGCACTGTCAGTAAAAGTAGAGAACTCAGTAGGAAATGAAAGGTTGGGTAGTAGCCTTGCCACTCTCTTCCTTTAACCAACGTCAAAGTTAAGAACTTATGAGCCAATGCCCTTGATCAACGTTACATATTTCTAAAAAGACTAAAGTTACAACTAAATTATTTCTAATTTGCAAATAACATAGTTTTCAGCATCTTTTTCTTGGCCCTGGCATAATTTTAGGCTATGACAGAAAATGACAATAATTGCTTTAACCTGAATTAATACCTTAACTGGTTCATTTTCCCCCAGTGAGGTAAAGAGATTCCATAAATACAGGACTAGGGTTACTTCACTTGTCTTCCTGCTCATGCTCTGCATACTGGCTGACTCACCCACCTTTCAGCTCTCATCCTCAGATGACTTCCAGGATCCTTCCCTAATGCTCCTCCTGTGTATTCTTGCAGCACTCTGTACTTAATTTTTCATCATAGCCTTTATTACGCTGTATTATAACTACTAGAAATTGTTCCTATTTTCTGAATTTTCTGCTAGACCATACCTTACACAGTTTTGTATTTCTAGGATACTTTCCATTGTCAGGTACACAGGAGGTACTAAATGAATGAATGAATGAACGAATACATTTTCAACTGTAGTTTTAAAGTTTTAAAAATCTTTCCACAGATTGTAGACCACCCATTTAATGGTCCATGTGCTTTCAATCTTTTAAGCAAAAACAACTCTTGTTCTTACGAAAACCTATATGAAAGAGATTAAGGTTAAACTGCCCTGGGTAAGAGAGGCTAGGAGATGGGGGAGTACACAGCCCTCAGGGAAGAGTCCTGGGAAGTCCTAGGACTTCACATAACCCAGTTTCAAAACCGTAATGTTAATCTAGTACAGAAAGAAGAAAATCACCAATAAAAATAAATTATAGGAAAAAAAGTAGTTTATTTTTTCCATGTTGGTTCTTGTGCTGCTTTTTTAAATTAAATCTTTGACAGCCTCCTGACTTAGGATGTGCTGATTAAAACACCAAAATAAAACAGGCAAAGCAATTATGGACAGGGAGAATCCTTAAATTTATAAGACAGACTTCTCCATTTTATCTTCCCTTCAACCCTAATACCAAAAGCAAACAAAAATCTTCTCTAAATAAGACTAACTTGGATTAAATTATCTCTAAAGGCTTATAAAAGCCTTTTACAAGTAATGACTTGAAAACTGGGGAGAAAAAAGAATGAGACTATAATACGATCTCCAGCTAAGGTTCTGAAGATGGTGTCTTTACCAGTTAAAAAGAAGCTAGAGAAAAATGTCTGTATAGACCTTAAAATTCGATCTTTAATCTCTAGAGTTTTCCTGCTTTAAAATTTTAGTGTCATAGAAGGACCAATACGAGATTGTTTTAAGAAACTAATTTTGGAGAATGAAAATCTATATACAATTACATTTACTTTCTATTATATTAAATAGATAAAATAATAGGTGAACAGACTTCACCCTAGAATTTCATTTTAATAGTAATACTTGAATAACTCAATTTATTCTAAGCCTATTCGATTAACTCAATTTATTCTTAGCCTATTCGATTCAAGTCTTTCAAGTTTAAGCAAAAAATGCACTTACGTCATCTGCAATACCAAAAATTTTATATGTCAAGTATTTAAGTATGACAGTTCCAAATAACCAAAAGCATCCTTGAATAACCTAAAAAACAGAAAACAAAAATAACTTTGATGCTTCATATTCCATAGACACAGGCTAGGAAGAAAAAAATAAATGCTTTAATCATACATGAAATATATATTGCTGTCTACAAGACAAAATGCTAAAAAATGCATCTCAATTTAAAATCAAGCGTGTTGCTCAAAATCAAATAAAAATATAATCATACAATCTTATCAAAATTAATATATTTTATAGGAGATTTATACAACCACTGCAGTTAAATTCCCTTTAACAGATTTTCATACATGCACTGTTTCTCAGATGAAACATGAGTAATAAATAAAACTGGAATTTTTTAACTACATACCCAGGATTAACTTTAACTTGCTTCATAAAAAGGGCAATTTGGTACATTAAAATTGAGCCCTAATACACTATGAAACTGTTGGATCCCCTGAATTACATAGATCATTTTCTTAAAAGTAAAACATAAAACCAATGATGTATTTTAGAGAAGAAAAAACATAAGCATTAAAATAGATTTATTCTTACCCATAAACTAAGTTCAGATACATTTATTTTCAGGAAATGTGGTTTCATTGCCAGAACACCCTGAGTAGAGAAAATAACATAATATACACAGTTAATACTTATAGACATAAATTCAAGTACCAAAAAATTCTTCTAAATAATACAGATTCTCAAGTATATAAAATTTAGCACATGGTCGTCTTTCCACATACCATCCACATGCTCATTTCTATAGTCAGTGACTTCAAGGTACAGCCCTATTATCCAAAGTCAATTAGGTGAGTGCATGACTTTTTAAAGTTGAAAAAAGAATCACCATATGTAAATGTCTATGACTGATTTGACATATCTGATTTATCTCTGAGCCAAGAGGTATATAATATTTTCAGAATTTTGGACAGCAGTCATACAGGGATAAGATTTTCCTTTAGCTAAAAATTACTGACTCTTAGGGTAAACAACAAATGAAATTTTAATGGATCAACTAAATACTTCTCTGAAGTATTTTTCGAGTGGTAATGCTCCCAAACTGTATTACCCTTGGGGAGCTAAAACTACTTCAAACATGGCAAAAATATGATTAGAGATCCAGACATAAATACTTGAAACCAAATTAAATCTTTTTGGAAGTTTCTAAATACCTGAGAATACAAAATGTGATACAATTCAGGTTTCAAAGTGATTAATTATAAATATATACAAATGTGTTTATAGTTAAATATGCACAAACATGCTGTATTCCCTGTTATCATTTATTTTAATACACCAAAATATATGGAATACATATAAATATACTTAATTCACACCTAAGATGCACCTCAGTGTGAAGCATCTAGCAGCATACCTGACATATAGAACTGAAATGTCCTGCAAAATGTACTTAAATTAGATTTTATTTATATGTAATATTCGATTCAATGGTTTCCCTGTCCATAGTACCAAGATTCATGTACTTTATCCTGGGTGATAGCAGTACATGACAAAGTACATATGTAAAACATACAACTGAGTACTTTGTCACCTTTCCTAATAATAAACAGAGTACACAGAAGTGAACAACTATACTTATTAATCCCAAAGTTATGATTTTTCTTGCTGTTGTTGAAAATATAGCATCATGCTAATTGCTAATTTCTGTAGCTAAGTATACTCAAGGCACAACCTGAAAAGGGTGGTGGCCCAGACTGGGAAGAGGCATATTTTTGAGAAATGCATGTTTTTTTCTTGAGATAGAGTCTTGCTCTGTCGCCCATGCTGGAGTGCAGTGGCGCGATCTCGGCACACTGCAAGCTCTGCCTCCTGGGTTCACGCCATTCTCCTGCCTCAGCTTCCCAAGTAGCTGGGACTACAGGCGCCCGCCACCACGCCCGGCTAATTTCGTGTATTTTTAGTAGAGATGGGGTTTCACCTTGTTAGCCAGGATGGTCTCGATCTCCTGACCTCGTGATCCGCCCGCCTCAGCCTCCCAAAGTGCTGGGATTACAGGAACGAACCACTGCACTCGGTCAAGAAATGGGTTTTTAAAAAAATATTATTTGTAAAATAAATGAAAACAGAGGTTTCAAATGTAATGGGTTCTAGAAATTAAGAAACCCCAAATGATCTAAGTAACTTAATTAATTACTCAAGAAATAGAATATATTCCAATTACGACAGTGCAATACGCTTTTAAAGTCATTGGGAAACTAAAGCACATGCACTTTAAACATAAGGAATAATAAGTTTGCAAAACATTTTAATGGAAACCCACCAAAAATGAGGCAGTCTGTAAATTTCAGAAGACTTTTAGACTTACAAAGTCAACCTGCCAGCTGGGCACAGTGGCTCACACCTAATCCTAGCACTTTGGGAGGCCGAGGTGGGCAGATCACCTGAGGTCGGGAGTTCAAGACCAGCCTGACCAACATGGAGAAACCCTGTCTCTACTAAAAATACAAAATTAGCCGAGCATGGTGGCATATGCCTGTAATCCCAGCCACTCGGAAGGCTGAGGCAGGAGAATCGCTTGAACCCAGGAGGCGGAGTGAGCCAAGATTGTGCCACTGCACTCCAGCATAGGCAACAAGAGCAAAACTCTGTCAAAACACACACACACAGACACACACACACAAAACAAAACAAAAAAATAAAGTCATCCTGCCAAATGTGGTAGAAGGAATTAGATGACCTTCCATCAATTTGTTCTAATTCTGTAAAATAATCTCTCCATAATCTAAAGACGTTCTTGGTAGTGATTTAGCAAAATAAAATTGAATCATCACCTTATTTAAACCATCTGAACAGTCCATACAAGTAGACAACGGGCAAAAAACAAACCAAAAAAACCCAAAAAACAAAAAACAAAGTAACCAAGGCCTTGATCTTCTGATCACAGTGGAATGTAGAGGGGTGGCTGTTACAAAGATTGCAATGAGAGGAAAGGGGTTCAAAAAGTAGAGCAGTAGAAGGATAAAAATGGAAAGGAGGAAGAGAGAAGAAAGCATAGAAACTTTTCTGGAATGTTACTAATTTTTCCTTTTTTTTTTTTTTTTCCTGTTTTAGGAGTACTTGAACACCATCACATCTAGAATATTCAGTAAGACACCTAAGATGGTTCCTACAGAAAACCCTCATGAATCCTAAGTCAATGAAGAAAAAATTGTTAAACCAGTAGTTTCAAAAATAGCCATATAAGTGTTAATACTTACCCAAATAATTACCAAAGAAGCAGCATAATAAGAAGTTAATAACATTGAGTTCCCAAACATCAAAACAAAGCAAAGTACAAGAGAAATCTGGAAAAATCCAAGAAAAAAATATAAGTAGTGCACATAAAACAAAAAACCTTTGTTTTTTATTGTGAAAACTGCACATGCCCATAATAAACAGAATTCCAACTGTTCAAAAGGGACTATAAGATTAAAACAGCCCATTCTCCATACCACACTTCAAACTCCCAGAGATAACCATCAACAGTTTCCTGTGCCTCCTTCCAGATAACATGTATAAATTCTAGTTTATATATTTTGTTAAACCACAAATGGACACTTACCCCATAAGCTATACTATTTCTTGCTTTTATTCATAGTATGTTTCACAGAGCTTTCCATATGCATGCAAGCCAATCTAATAATACATTCTGCTTAAGAACTGGAAAAAGCATTCTATTCTATAGATGTACCCTAATTTATTTAACTAGTCCTCTGAATACTGCTAAACAGTTAAGTGCTTTCCACTTCTATTTTGTTTTGTTTGGATCTTCCTAATACAAACACGGCTATGATAGACATCCTTATGTGTATACCTTATGTACATGTCAGTACATTTACAAATAAATTACTAGAAGTGAAAATTGATGGATCAAGGATATACACATTTTCAAATTCAATACAAATATTGACAAATTGACTTATGAAAAGATTGTGCCAATTCACTTTCCCACCAACCGGGCAGGAGAGAGTTCCTATGGATAGATATTCTGGCAGCATTTGATTGTTCTTTTAGATATTTGCCAATCCAGTAGGAAAAAAATGTTACTTCATTGTTTCACTTTTCCATTCTTTTAATAGTACATGAAACACAGCACCTTTTATTCTATTTGCTGGTTATGTTGTTTTGTGTGTATGTGTGAACTGCTTATTCCCACTGCTTATCTGTCTATTGGGCTTTCATTATTTTCCTTAACAGCTCTCTTCAGATATTACAGAACATAGCCCCAATATCCAGAATCTACAAGGAACTTAAACAAATTTACAAGAAAAAAACAAGCAATCCCATCAAAAAGTTGGCAAAGGATCTGAATACACACTTCTCAAAAGAAGACATTTATGCAGTGAACAAACATATGAAAAAAAAAGCTCATCATAAGTGGTCATCAGAGAAATGCAAATCAAAACCACAATGAGATACCATCTCACGCCACTTAGAATGATGATCATTAAAAAGTCAGGAGACAACAGATGCTGGAGATGATGTGGAGAAATAGGAATGCTTTTACACTGCTGGTGGGAGTGCAAATTAGTTCAACTATTGTGGAAGATAGTGTGACAATTCCTCAAGGATCTAGAACCAGAAATACCATTTGACCCAGCAATCCCATTACTGGGTATATACTCAAAGGATTATAAATCATTCTACTATAAAGACACATGCACACATATGTTTATTGCAGCACTGTTCACAACAGCAAAGACTTGGAACCGATCCAAATGCCCACCAATGATAGACTGGATAAAGAAAATGTGGTACACATACACCATAGAATACTATGTAGCTATAAAAAAATGATGAGTTCATGTCCTTTGCAGGGACATGGATGAAGCTGGAAACCATCATTCTCAGCAAACTAACACAGGAACAGGACACCAAACACCGCATGTCCTCACTCATAAGTGTCAGCTGAACAATGAGAACACACGGACACAGGGAGGGGAACATCACACAGCGGGGCCTGTTTGGGGGGGGGGGATTGCCTAGGGGAGGGATAGCATTAGGAGAAACACCTAATGTAGAAGGATTGATGGATGCAGCAAACCACCATGGCACGTGTTTACCTATGTCACAAACCTCCACTTCCTGCACATGTATCCCAGAACTTAATGTATATATATGAACCTAGCACCTTATCAAGTAAATATATTGTAAATACTTTTTCTCAGTTCATTTTTGACCTTTGTGGTATTTTTTGTATTATGGTTAATCTTTATGTTAGCAAATTTATCTTTCATTTCCTTTAGGTCTTTGGATTTACCTGTCATTTAAAAAGGCACTAAAAATAAAATAATCCACATTTTCTTCTAGAAGTTTTATTTTTGATCCATCTATATCAATTTCCATGTGAATTTAAGAATCAGCTTATCAAGATTCAAAAACTAAAATTTTTATTACAATTACTTTATTCAATAACGTATGTTATTTATAGTTACATCTGTTCAACATTGAATCTTTAGATCCCAAAGCAATACATGTTCCTTCCATTTCTTTAAATCTTCTTTTACATGCATTAGCAAGTACAGTTTTCTTTATATAGATCCTGCATACTTTCTTGAGTTTATTCTAAAGCATACTATTTTTGCTGCTGTTGTATCAAGAATCTTCATATTTTCTGATTGTTTGTATATAGAAATGTTATATTAAATATGCATCAATGAATATGATTTCATTGTTTCCAGTAGTAGTTTATTTGGATTTCTCAAGTATTCAAAATGATATCAACTACAAACAATGATATTTTTACATTTTCCTTTGAATTATCTTTTAGTCAATTGTATTAGTTGACATTTCTCCAATAATGTTAAGTAATAAGAGAGGCAGCAGGCATATTTATCATGCTTCTGGCATTAATGGAAATAGGAAATTGTTCTATTGTTTCATCATTTTATGTGATATTGGTTTTTATTTTGAGGTGTGGGTATCTTAAATTTCATTGAAATATCCATCACTTGATTACGGTCTTAAACACCAAAAATAGATGTTGACTTTTATCAAATACTTTTATAGTATCAAAGGCAATTACTACATTATGGATTCTTTAAACTTCTTAAAGTGATAAATAATATTAATAGAATTTCTAATATCAGCACATTTCTGCATTCCTGGAATGAGGCACTTAGATACAAATTTAATTTATAAAAAATCCATCTGAGAAAAACTACACAACTTCAATGAAAGTAATCAAAGAACTTTATAAATACATGAAGCATTTTTCCATGTACAGGAAGATTCCATATTGTCTAGATGTCAGTTCTTCCCAACTTGATCTCTAGATTCAACACAATCCCAAAAATGAGCCTAGCAAGTTATCAATAAAGTGATTCTGAAGTTTATATGGATATATAAAAAACCCAGTATAGAGCCAACTCAATACCAAAGAAGAGCAAAGTCAGAGGACTGACACTACCCCACTTCAAGACTTATTATAAAGTGACTGTAAACAAGACAGTGTGGTATTGGTGAAAGAAGACACAAACAGATCAACGGAACAAAATATAGAGCCCAGAAATAGACTCACGTATATAGTCAACTGATATTTGACGAAGGAGCAAAGGCAATACAGTGGAGCAAAAATAGCCCTTTCACAAAAGGTGCTGGAACTAGAGATCCACATACAAAAAAACAAATCTAGACTTACACTTTACACTCTTCACGAAAATTAACTCAAAACAGACAATAGATCTAAATGCACATTGCAAAACTATAATGCTCCTAGAAGATAAAATTGGAGGAAACCTAGAGGACCTTAGGTATGGTGATGAATTCTCACATAAAACAACAAAGGTACAATTTATGAAAGAAATGACTGATAAAAGCTGAACTTCATTAAAATTAAAAACGTATGCTCTGTGAAAGACAGGACAATAACTGAGAGAAGGTATTTGCAAAAGACACATCTGATAAGGGACTGTTATCTAAAATGTACAAAGAATTCTTAAAACTTGACAATAAGATAATGAACAACCCAAGGAAATACGAGCAAAAGATCTTAATAGACACTTCACTAAAAAAGATACAGATGGCCAAAAAAAAGCATATTAAAAGATGTTCTACCAAATTAAAACAATGAGATACCATTACACATCTATTAAAATGGCCAAAATCCACTGTGACACCATCAAATGCTGACAAGGATGTGGAGCAGCAGGAACTCTCATTTATTGCTGGTGGTAATGCAAAATGGTTTGGTCACTTTGGAAGACAGTTTGACAATTTCCTAAAAACTAAGCATACCCTCACCATACTATCCAAATATCACCTTCCTCGGTATTTACTCAAATGAACTAAAACATCCATGTAAAAACCTGCACACATGTTTAACAGCAGCTTTATTCATAATCGCCCAAACTTGGAGTTAACCAACATGTCCTTCAATAGGTGAAAAAATAAACAGTGGTACATCCATATAATGTTAATAATAATCAAGATCGAAATGAGCTATCAAGCCATGAAAAGACTTGGAGGAAACTTATTTGCTTTTTACTAAGTGAAAGAAGCCAATATGAAAAGGCTACATACTGTATGGTTTCAAACACATGACACCATACAAAAGGCAAAACTATGGAGACAGTAAAAATATCAGTGGTTGTCATGGTTGGGGGAAGGAGGGATGAACAGGTGGAGCACAGAGAAACTTTATGGCTGTGAAACTGTTCTACAAGATACTACATGGTTGACAGATGTCATTATACATTTGTCAAAACCCAGGCCGATTGTGGTGGCTCACATATGCAATCCTAGCACTTTGGGAGGCCAAGGCAGAAGGATCCCTTGAGCCCAGGAGGTCAAGGCTGTGGTAAGACATGTTTGCACCAATGAACTCCAGCCTGGGCAACAGAGCAAGACCCTGTCTCAAAAAACAAAACAAAACACAACAACTACCCACAGAAAAGTGAGGCCTAATGTAAACTACAGACTTTGGGTGATTACGATGTGTGATGTAGGTTTATCAACTGTAACAAATGTACCACTCTGGTGCAGGATGTCAATAGAGGGATAGGTCGTGCATGGTTGGGGGCAGGGGGTATATGAGAAGTCTGTACTTTCTGCTTAATTTTGCTATAAACCTGGCTGGGTGCAGTGGCTCATGTCTTTAATCCCAGCACTTTGGGAGGCTGAGGTGGGCAGATCACATGAGGTCAGGAGTTCGAGACTAGCCTGGCCAACATGGAGAAACCCCGTCTCTATTAAAAATGCAAAAATTAGCCGAGTGTGGTGGTGCATGCCTGTAATCCCAGCTACTTGGAAGGCTGAGGCAGGAGAATCGATTGAACCCGGGAGGGGGAGGTTGCAGTGAGCCGAGATTGTGCCACTGCACTCCAGCCTGGGCGACACAGCGAGATCCGTCTCAAAAAAAAAAAAAAAATTGCTATGAACTTAAAACTTCTCTGAAAAATAAAGATTTTAAATTAAGAAACAAAAACCACAGTGAGATATCACCTTATACCTATTAGGATGGCTACCATCACAAGAGCAGAAAATAAATGTTGGTGATTACAGGGACAAAATAGAACCTCATGCACTGTTCAAAGGAATGTAAAATGTATAGCTACTATGGAAAAGTTTGTCAGTTCCTTAAAAAAACAGATTTATCATATGATCAATCCAGCCATTCCACTTCTGGGTACATACTCAAAATAATTGAAAACAAGATCCCAAAAAATGTTTGTTTACCCATGTTCATAGCAGCATTATTTACTACAGCTGAAACATAGAAGTAACTCAAATATCCGTGGACAGACCGAATAGATAAGCAAAATCGTGTGTGTGTGTGTGTGTGTGTGTGTGTATACACACAATGGAATCCAAGGATCCATGGACAGGTTGAATGGATGAGCAAAATCTAGTGTGTGTGAGTGTGTGTGTGTGTGTGTTGTGTGTACACAAAATGGAATCCAAGTATCCATGGATAGATTGAATGGATAAGCAGAATCTAGTGTGTGTGTGTATGTGTCCACACAATGGACTATTATTTAGCTTTAATAAGGAAGGAAATTCTGACATACTTCAACATAGAAGAAACTTGGGGACAGTAGGCTAATTGAAATAGGCCAGTCACAAAAAGACAAATACTGTACGATTTCACTTACATGACATACATAAAGTAGTCAAAATCACAAAGACAGGAAGTAGATCTTCCCAGCGACTGGGAAGATGAAAGAATAAGGACTTTAATGGGTACAGAGTTTCAGCTTTGCAAGATGAAAAATGTTCTGAAAATCGATGGTGGTGATGGTTGTAAAACAATATGAATATACTTAATATCACTGAACTGTATAATTAAAAATGCTTAAGGTGGTAAATTTTAAGTTACATGTATTTTACCACAATAAAAAATGGAAACATAATTTTCTGGAAATAATTCTACATATTTTTTCTTTTTATAACTATAAGAATTTAGGAATTTATAAAATGATAATGGAAGAAGATAGAAAATAGTCAGTCATATAACAAAGCATGTATCATTTACCCAAGGTAAGTTTTACTACAAACTACGTTGTGTAATTTTATAATTTTATAACTATAGCTTTGAGTCAAGGCCCTCAGCCATAGTTGCCTATGTGACCAGTCAACTCTGAAGGCTTAACATTTAATCTGGTTTACACTACAAAATAAAAAACTATTTTAAATAGTTTGGGGAAAAAAAAGCCAAGTCTAAAAAATGTATAATTACTGTCTAACTCTTTCATGAACAAGAATGTAAAAATCCCATCAAAGTAACAGCAAACTGAATCCAGCAACATGCAAAAATTGTGTTTAGCCCAGAAAAACAAGTTTATTTAATGCTGGAAAATTAATTAATGTTAATTCATTAGAGTAACAGATTAAAGAGGGGGAAATACACAGAACCATCTAAACAGATGTAGAAAAGCATTTCATGAAACTTAACATTTATTAATTTCTTTTTAAAAGTGCTCAAAGCATGATAAGGACATGTTAAAAGGAAAGAGAAGTCAGTTTGAATAGTTGGACAAGTGTGGAATAATTTGAGCACCAACATAAATAACAAAAATAATGGATTACACTGCACTGACTAAAATAGATGTCATTTTCTTTTGGACGCAAGACAAACTGGTAAAAGATCTCAATAAGAATTTACAACAATGGAAACATGAAGGGCGTATAAACATACCAAAAGATGCTCAGCTTCATTATGAATCAGAGCAAATGCAAATTAAGGTTACAAGATACCATTTTACATGAACCAGACTGATAAAAAAGGATGTAGAATAACATAAGCTGCTATTGGAATAATACATTGCTGTTGGAAGTAGTCCAATCAACGTTAGAAAAACAATTTGGTATTTATAAAGTCAAATATGTACATAATTTACCACCCAACAAGTTTACTACTAGGTAAAACACCCTAGAATTCTCTCAACGTATGTGCCCTAGGAGATAAGTGAAGAATCTACAGCATTATTTAAAACTAAAAAAAGAAGTTGGGGGAGAGGACAGAACCTAAACGTCCTTCAACAAGAAAATGAACAAATGAATTATACTTTATTTATATGATGGAAAATATATAGCAGTGAAAATATTTGAATTCTAGTATAAGTAGCAGAAATCTGAGTGAAAAATAGTATTTATAAAATGCCACTTGTATAAACCTAACAAAGAATATGAACATTTAATAATAAAAATATATATTATTTAGTAATCCATGTATGGTAAAGTTATAAAGAAAAGCAAATTGATTATAATTCAGAAAGTCAGAATAGTGGTTACCTCTAGGAGCAGTGAGGGGATGAGCTCAGGGCATACAGGACTTAAAAGTAACGATAAGGTTCTATTTTCCATTTGGAGAATAGGCTCCTGGTTGTTTATTTTATGACTGTGTTTATAACTTCCTTACACATTATAAATGTTCTTTTATATGTATAAATTATTAAGAAAACGAAAATAATGGGATATTATGACAACTGTAAAATTATCAGGAAAAGAAAACATCAAAATTATAAAAACTAATGAGAGAGAAGACAAATGTTTGTTTTTAAAGGACAACCATTCAAGAATATCAACCAACCAGCTTTTGGGTCTTTGTTCTAGCTGTTCCACCAACCTCGAGATCAGTTTCTTTCATATCTACTCGGCTAACTCCTTCTCCTTTTTCCAATCTTTGTTCTACTCCCATCTCAAGAAGACCTGCCCTGACCACTTCATTTGATTTTTCCATCTCCTACTCCCTGATCTTGGTGCTCCTGATCTGCCTTACCCTGATCTTTCCTCTCTTCTAAAATCTTTTTTTGTATTTTTTTTTAATAGAGATGGGGTCTCACCCAGGCTGGTATTAAACTCCTGGGCTCAAAGGTCCTCTTGCCTCAGCCTCCCCAGTCACCATACCTCACCTAAAATCCTTATCACCTTCTAACATCCTACATAATTTACCCATTTACTATGTTTATTATTTATCTTCTGTCTTCCCACTTTTCCCCATGCTGTTAGAATGTAATAATATGAATGCTGGTGTGTTTCACATGCCTGGATAGCTGACACTCAGTAAATGAACTTTTTTTCTTTTTTGTAAAGATATGGTCTTGCTCTGTTGCCCAGGCTGGAGTGCAGTGGTGTGATTATAGCTCACTGCAGTCTCAGCCTCCTGGACTAATGTGATCCTTCCACACCAGCTTCCTAAGTAGCTAGTACTACAGGCATGCGTCACCATACTAAAATTTTTTATTCTGTAGAGATGAGGTCTGGTCCTACTGCCCAGGCTGGTTTCAAACTCCTGGCATCAAGTGAACCCCAACTTGGCCTCTCAAAAGTGTTGGGATTACAGGCGTGAGCCACCATGTTGGGCCCTTCTACTTTTAACAAGCAACTCCTGGATAATATATCAGTCCCAAGTTTCTGTTTCATAAATTATTTCTTTTACTGATAATGCATAAGTTGGGCACAACTTCAATCAGATAATATGATCCAAATTAATTTTTGTGAGTGGTCTATCAAAACAAGGTCTGCTGATTATATCACAATGTGTGAACACTTGTTTTAGTTATGAAATTGTTACAACTAGTTCCAACCATGAACAAATCAAATATTAATTAGGAGTTTATTTTAAGGGCAAACTAAATGGAAAAGAACAATAAAAAATTATTACCATGTGTATATAAATGATCTTCCATAATTTACATATATCAATGTACCCGACAACGTACACTGCAAATAATGATGCAATCTGAAATTTAAAAAGAAATTAAAAGTAAAAAAGATAAAATGAATAGCCACAAGAATGAAGAATATATTTATTGTTGTTTCAACTGATTTATATCTACACACAGTGAGTTCTTTTGTTTTCCTTTTATCTGCCAATTTATTATTAAATATAGTCAATATATTAATATAGAAAATATTGGTTGATTTTTCTCTCTGATACACAGCTCTATCAATCATGTGAATTGTCTACTTTGTCAATTGTCCAAAACAATACTCATTTTAATTTCAGGTCAACCCTACTGTCAACATGTACAATTAAAAAGTGCCTTGTCTAATCAAAAAAGACAAAAATGTAATTATAACGTGACAACTAATACATAATTGGGGAAGGTACATTAAACTGAAAAATAATTATGCAATGCATGTGTGCATAAAAATACCTTAATTTCTGCTTGATAGTTACTCTTTACAAGTATCTCCATTAGCGTTCTTTCATTAATACAAATATTCAAGAGTTAGTTATAATCAAATTTATCAATTTCAAATTGAGTACTTTCGCTGTAAAGGTATTTTTAATTTTCTTTTCCATTTGGAAAACAATTGTATATGTTATATATCAATAATTCTAAGAGTATTGGAATTATTTAGATGAACTGATTAAATGATGATACAGTATCCCTTACATAGAGGTAATATGTCAGACAATGCCTCTACACCCTTCCTCATAGAGAAAGCAACTCAAATTAAATTCTCCCTGTCCTACTACAAAAGCATAGCATAAACAGATTGCAAAATAAACATAAATTAATTTAAGTTTCATTCATCAAGTTTTTTTTATCTCTAAAGCAATCTACAACAAATTTTTCCATTAGTGAGAAAAACAACAGTTTCCCTTAATTCAGAGTTACCATGGAGAATACTGCATTTCTTGGGGTGCCTGATATGTCATAACAACTGCGGGGAAGTGTGTGTTATTATTCAACATAAGCTCCACAGGGACCTTCACCTCCACAAAAAAGCAGGTGGTGTCCACTATCAGGAAGCAATGAGAATGCTCCTTTTTCACCCCAAGGGCTAAGCAACACACAGTACACTTACAGGGTAGAATTTTAAAGACAGAATCTCAGAGACAGTTTTAAACCAGAAACTGATTGAAAATGTTATCAAACTAAATTACACAAACGAGTCTACAAGACAAGATCAAAGTAAAAAGTAGTACAAATAGAGCCTATTTTTTAAAATAATAATAAAACCAACTAACTTTACTGAAATCTACTAAGTACCAGGTACCGTGTTAAGATTCATACACATTACTTCATCTGGTCCTATCTGCAACCTAATAAAGTAGGTTTTTTTTAATTATCTCTATTTCAGAAATGAGAAAACCTAAACTAAGAAAAGTTAACTATTTTATCCAAGTTAAAAGGCTACTGAATAGAATTAGGACTCAAATCCAAGTCTAACTTCATTTCCCAAGCAAGACGTTCTAAAAAATATTAAAAGATGGCCAAGCGCGGTGGCTAACGCCTGTAGTCCCAGCACTTTGGGAGGCCGAAGCAGGCGGATCACAAGGTCAGGAGATCGAGACCATCCTAGCTAAAACGGTGAAACCCATCTCTACTAAAAATACAAATAATTAGCTGGGTGTGGGGGTGGGTACCTGTGGTCCCAGTTACTTGGAAGGCTGAGACAGGAGAATCGCTTGAACCCGGGAGGTGGGGGTTGCAGTGAGCCAAGATTGTGCCACTACACTCCAGCCTGGGTGACATAGCAAGACTCCATCTCAAAAAGAAAGAAAAAACAAAAAAAGCAACTCTTCAACTGCTTTATACAAATATACCAGTACAACAAAAACAACAACAAAATAGTAAGCAGGGAAAAAATGAGTATGTAATTTACTCCCTCTCTCAACAAGCTACCTCCATTTATAATGGGCAAGAGTACATGGCAAGACAATAGACAAATTTCCAGATTGGTAGAGAGAATTTTATAAGAGATGAACTGGTTAGCTATTTATCCTATAATCCTATGTGTCTTTATTCTACGTTTAAGATGTACACAACTATGCATAAAAGAAACATTTTACGTAAGAGAAATACTATAGATAACTTAAGATAAATACTTAAAAGTTACAGCACTAGTCCTCTTCTAAGCACATTAACAATACTGAATAACAAAGATAAGCATTCTTACAAATTTGAGTTCAATAAATGCATTATGTTAGGAAGTAAATAATTAACAATCATTAATAAATAATTCTATATATTTCTCTACCCTGAACTTTCTTTTGTTCAACATTTCTAAAAAATGTTTTAGAAAAACATTTTTCCTAGAAAATGTTTTAGGACTCAGAATCATAGAACATCTCAGTTATAATTTTATGCAAATGAGTTCACATAGTCAAACATGCTAAGCTTAAAACAGCTTAAAATATAATCAGCTCACCTGAGTAAGAAGTACAAATTGAGCAAACTGCCAAGGAAGCATGAAAAACACATTGGAAATGCAGAGTGCAATCAAGCTTCCTTTATAAAGTTTTGTGGCCCTTGAAAAGATAAAATTAAGTATTAGTAAGTTTAAACACAAAATAGTCTAGCATGGCTCCAAACTGCTGCAAATTAGAATCTCTAAATATATATGATCTGGTTATAACACAACCTAAGCATAAAATGAACCAATGGGTTAGAAATTATACCTTCTGATACTGAATTACAACAATTTTCTTTGAAAGGTAAACACCCATTATTGCTAACAATAACACAGAAGGAGGGTGGCTGGGTCAGTATATTCGTGGACATTTTTTTCAAATTATATTTTGGTGAATCCATGTCTGAATATTTAAAAATACTGATTCAACAGATTCATTAGTTAGAAAGGCAGAAGATGCCTATGAAAAGATGATAGCAGTATATTCTAAGTGCTAAGTATTACGCAGACAACTACTGCAAGAATGCAGAATAAGAGCTAAGCGGCTGAGAGAGATTTTGTAAGCTTGTGACATAAAAAGTTGGGTCTGGCAGGTAGGAGAACACAGAAAAGTTAAGTGGAAGAAAAATATGGGGGCCATTCTGAAGCAATCTTTAGAGATCTCACTATGGTACTGACTTGTAATTTAGGAAATTTTAGGAGATTTTAGATTTTAGATGATTTTATCCTCTAAATCTGCAAGCCAACACAAAGCCCCCACACATGTCCATCTTCACAGAAGTGGAGTGTGCATGTTAATATACTGAGGTGATGAAGTGTATGCAGCTTGGATACAGTAAAGACATCCTGGTTAGACAAACCTACCTGGAGCATAGAGCACCATTATGAAATGCCTTTCTTCACTTCTGGAAGTATCCCTTCCCCAAAGGACATCCCTCTCTGCTATTTTCATCCAACAAAAGTACTTTTAAACTCCAGATAACCTTTTAATGAGCTATGAAGTCGACTTATGGAATAAAATTTAGCATTTAAAAATGCAGATCAGCAGAGTGAAACAATATATATGACTATATCCTACGTATGAGCGGTTCTATTCTGTGACACTTTTCAGTTGTGTGCATACATGTATGTGTATTCTAAGCCACAGTGTAAAACTTATTTCTTATTTCTCATAGATTATAGTCCAAAAGTTTGAAAGCCACTATCTAAAATAAAGCATTTCTCTACTGCTTTTGAATACTAAATTTGATTTTCATTTTATGGGTAACAAGAGACATTAAGATTTCTAAACAGAATTTAGTACCAATCTGGCAGCTGGGTAAAGAATGCACTATGGGGAGATAGGAATGAACAGAAAACAAAGAAAATTCAATTGGTGATCAAAATAGCTCTGACCCAAGACAGCAGAAATGGAAACATAAATATTGCCAAGAATAATTAAAAAAAAAAAAAAAAAAAAAGCTAGGAACAATCAACAATCAAGAAAAAAGCTAAGCTGTGCTAGTATTAGGTGATTATATAAACTGAATTTCTAAAAATGCTTAAAATGCAAAACTGGACAAAACCAATTTGTTAAAATATACCACTAACCTTATTTATACATGATTCCTAGCATTAAGGAATAGTCTCTTTTCCAGTTTTATAACAGTATCCTCAGCACTGCAGCCTGCATCAACACTGCTCAGCTTCTTCTTGGCTCCCCCAAGCCATCACCATCCACTACCTCCCTCTCATGTCACAATACGTCAACTACAGGTAGAAACCAAGAACTAAAGGAAATGGCTGCTCTTCCAAAGGAGACAATGTCAGTAAGAAGGATGAAATATCAGAAGATGAAGATGGCCAATAGAGAGAAGGTTGCTATCCTTCAGAAAAAAAGACTGCAGTGTCCAAGAAAGCAAAATGAAAGCCCACACTTCCAAGCAAGTAGTCACAGCCACACCAAGCAAGCAGGGAGCCATGCCAACTAAGGAGCATAACCAGGAAAGCCATCGCAATCAGAAGTGACAAGCTGCCAATGAAGATGGCGAGGAAGATCAAGATGGGATGGATCTGAACCAGGAGTGGTGAAAGCAGCAGCTGATTCAGCTTCAGATGGCCAGGACTATGAGAAGGGAAATGTCAACCAGAATATAAACAGAGACAAGGAAGACGGCTCTAAAGAAAGGAAATTTCTCTAAAACTTTTCAACAAAAAGTAAAGACAGGTATGAAGAGGTGGGTAAGGCTGAAAAAGACAATGATAAGAGACTAAAGAAAACATAAAAAAGCTTGTCACAGAAGCACCTAGAGCCAAAAACAGAGAAGAATCCAACAGAAGGCAGCTCTTGAAGGCAGGAAGCAGCCACTGGAGAGGCCCCATCCTGGAAGGCAGAAAATGGCCTCCAAAAATATCTGTGCCCTAATCCCTGGAACCTGTGAACACGTCATGTTGCATGGCAAAGGGGAAGTAGGGCTGCAGACAGAATGAAGATGACTAATCACCTGGCCTGACAGTAGGGAATATATCCTGGATTATCCAGGTGGGCCCAATGTAACCACAGGATACTCAAAAGTGGAAGAGAAGCTGAAGAGAAAGTTGGAGTGAACTGACAAAGAAGGACCCAATCCACCATTGCTGGTTTTGAAGATGAAGGAGCCATACAAGCCAAGAAATGCAGGCGGTCTCCCAAGAAATGCAGGCGGTCTCCCAAGAAATGCAGGCAGCCTCTAGGAGCTAGAAAAGGCAAGAAAATTGATTCTCTCCCCTCCCACTTTGCGCCTTCTGGAAGAGTGTAGCACCTCCAATACCCTGACTGTAAAACTTCGGAGCTAGAGAACTCCAAGACAGTAGATCCCAGTATGTGGTGACTGGCTACACAGCAACAGGAAACTAACACTACCGTCCATGGTGCAGATGGACTAAAAGAAGCAGCGCTCAGTCCCCGGAGCAGCATCCACACAGCTACTCAGGGACAGATCAGATCAGTGAGTGAAAGAAGAATCAAAGGTTTGCCTTCACTGGATTTAAGACAGGAGCAGAGGTAGAAAAGCAGGAAGGAAATAGAGACTGATGGGCAGTCTGCTGTCTGCACTATACTGGAGAAGAAAGCCATGGTCAAGAATGTGAATGTGGAAAAACAGCATCTGTGGTGGTGAATCAAAGACTCTTATAGCACAACACTTCTTACAGAGATGTTTGAGAAGGGACCATTGCTCAACGTGCCTCAGAACCAACAGGGCACAGCTAAAGGTTATGAATTCATAGAGGTTCACCTTATTTAAAGGTGCTAAAGAAGCTTTAAACCCTATTAAAGAGGAGTTTAGGGGACAGCTAGAGCTACACAGACTTTAAAAACATTACCCATCCCACGTTCTATGAAAGTCTGCCTAAAGGCACTACTATATAGGAGACTAAAAGCCATGTGATGGTTCTATGCTTGCTGTAACATTCAGAGGGAAATAGATTGCCCAAAGGGTTTGGCATAACAGACTTCAACAAAGTTCTTCTGAATTCGGAGGATCACTGAAGGGAGTTATCAGTCTGAGTCATCTTCAGATTTTTATCATGCTTTGTTCCATTTATCCATAGCCCCCATTTGGTTTCATTTTTACCCTCCGGAGCAAGGCAGCTACATTAAATACGTGTCAGCAGAAAGGGAGATACCTGTGAATTCTGTGAATTATCTTCTGCCCCAAAGGATTGTATCTTACAGGATACACTACAACAAGACCACCCTTTACCTTCTTTCTGCTCATTTCCAGGAGGTTATAGTGGTAACAGAAGAAGACTTGAGAAAGTGGAAATGACAGGAGAAGTGAAAGCAAATGTGTTTCTTCTCAAGCAGTCACTGTGGACCACAAAGAAAAAGGAAGAGGAACAAAAGGCTGATAGAGGAAACGGTTTTGGTACTATTTTTAAGTTACACTCTTAAAATATTTTTACTAATAACAGCATCATATTGGTTATTTTATTATGTTGACTTTATTATGGAAGATTAAGAAATTCTAGTTTAAATTATTTAATGCAAAAAGAAATAAGGTTAAGTCAAAGTTACCTGAGAATATGAGTCACTAGCAACATTTGAAGAACAAGAAACGGATATGAGAAGCTTTCACGGAGAGGTGGTGTCCACATTACACGGGTACACTGAAAAAAAAAATTCGTAGTATAGTACACTTGCTAAATTTACTAAGACAGATATTCCAAGGAAAAATTGCTATTTATAAATAAAATAAAATTATTTTTAACAAATAATTTAAATGGCGTGTTGTAAAACAAACTACTGGACTTTATTCCACAAACAGCAAAACTAGCATGTGAGAAATATTACTGACAGAGAAACACGTGGCTTAAGATCATGTAAAGCATTAGTATCATGAATTGCCAACAAGAAAATACCAAAAAAGATGCAACTACATCTTAAAAGGAAAAGGAGGAAAGTACCAGCAAGAAACTGTTCTGCCAAATTTTAGAATATTTTGAGTTGATTATTTATCTATCGTTTGTCTTCTTTCCCATGAATTTCAGCAAAACTATCCAAAACCAGTACTTGAGAACTCTTAGTAGTCATCAATTTTAGTGTTTTCATTCACAGTGCTGCTACAAAGGAATATTCCATTTTTGGTTTTACTTTTTTGCCTAAGCTCCCCTTGGTTGCAAAATATTTAAAAGTAGGCGGTAGAATCAACTTAAGTAACAAAAGTCCTAAAATTGTTAAGCATAAACCTTTCTGAAAAGCTCACTTTGGACATAATTAAGCAATGTACTATCACAGTTGTAATAATGTCATTTTTCTATATATATACACAACATATTAGTAAGTTCATCCTTCCATCAACAAAAAACAGCATAGAATTAAATACAAACAATCTGATATTAAGTCACACCAAAATAATGATGTCTTTCAATGCAAGCAGGGGTATCTAAAAGACTCCACAGAATGAAAAAGACCATGTCAGAAATAAGTGTTTCCTATATTTTAGCTCTACCTCAGACTACTGAATATTTCTAGTACTGCTATAGAAAGACTGAGCCAATTTACTCCTTTCTACCAAGCTCACCATCCTTTATGAAACTGACATACATATCTATTTATGAATGAACTACTCCCACAAGGGAATGCTGAAAAGATTGAAAAGGTCTGCTGATAATGTATAATGTTACTAGAATGCAATTTTTAAAAGCTGTTTATTAGATTAACTGGAGAGTTCAGTATGATTGACAGTAAGATACATGGGCAAACTGCGTTTCATTGCCCTTTACCATGCTTCGCAGATAACGTCTGTTACAGATTGAAGGTTTGTGGCAACCCTACATCAAGCAAGTCTATCAGTGCCATTTTTCCAATAGTATGTGGTCACTTCACGTCGCTGTGAAGTTTTGTCACGTTGTGGTAATTTTCACAATATTTCAACCTTTGTCATTATTACTATATCTGCTATGGTGATCTGTGATCAGTAATCTCTGCTATTACTATTGTAATTGCTTTAGGTGCCTTGAACCATGCCCAATAAGATGGCAAACTTAATGGATAAATGTGTGTGTTCTAACTGCTCCACCAATCAGCCACTCTCCCATCTCTCTCCCTCCCAACAGGCCTCCCAATTCCCTGACACACAACAATATTAAAATTAGGAAAACTAATAAGCCTACAAGGGCCTCTATGTGTTCAATTAATAGAAAGAGTTGTTAATCTCTCACTTTAAGTCAAAGGCTAGAAAGGATAGAACTTAGTGAAGAAGGCACGTCAAAATCTGAGAAAGGCCAAAAGCTAGGCCTCTTATGCCTAACAGTCTGGAATGCAAAACAAAAATTATTAAAGGAAATTAAAAGTGAAACAACCCTATTGCTGATATGCAGACAGTTTTAATGTTCTGGATTGAAGATCAAACAAGCCACATTTCCTTAAGTCAAAGCCTAATCCAGAACAAAACCCTAACTCTCTTCAATTCTATGAAGGCTGAGAGAAGTGAGGAAGCTGCAGAAGAAAAGTCTGAACTAGCAAAGGTTGGTTCATGAGGTTTCAGGAAAGAAGCCATCTCCATAAGATAAAAGTACAAGGTAAAACAGCAATGCTGATGTACAAGCTGCAAGTTATCCAGAAGATCTAGCTAACATAACTGAGGCAGGTGTCTGCACTAAACAACAGATTTTCAGTGCAGATGAAAAAGTCTCCTACTGGAAGAAGATGTCATCTAGGACTTTCCTAGTCAGAGAGGAGTCAATGGCTGGCTTCAAAACATCAAAGGACAGGCTGACTCTCTTGTTAGGACCTAACACAACCAGTGACTAACTTGAAGCCAATATTCATTGACCATTCTAAAAATCCTAGGACCTTTAAGAATTACAGTAAATCTACTCTGCACGTGATCTACAAATGGAGCAACAAGCCTAGATGACAGCACATCTGTTTTAGAATGATTGACTGGATATTTTAAGTCCATTCTTGAGACCTACTGCTCAGAAAAAAGATTCTTTTCAAAGTATTATTGCTCATTGACAATGCACTTGGTTACACAAGTGCTCGGGTAGAGACGGATGAAGTGATTAATGTTGGTTTCATGCCTGCTAACACAGCATCTGTTCTGCAGCCCATGAAGCAAGGAGTCATTTCAACTTTCAGGTCTTAATATGTAAGAGATATGTTTCATAAGGTTCTAGTTGCCATAGTGATTCCTCTGATGAGCCTGGGAAAATGAAATTTAAATCTGGAACGGATTAACTATTTCAGATACCATTAAAATCATTCTGATTCATGGGAGGATGTCAAAATATCATCATTATTAGGACTTTGGAAGAAGTTTATTTCAACCCTCATGGGAGACTTAGATGGGCTCAAGACTTGCAGTGGAGGAAGTAACTGCAGATGTGGTGGAAATGGCAAGAAAACTAGAAGTGGAGCCTGAAGATGTGACTGAACTGCTGTAATATCATGATAAAACTTAAAGGATAAGGAGTTGCTTCTTAAATGAGCAAAGAAGAGTGGTTTGTTAAAATGGGATCTACTACTGGTGAAGATACTATAAACATTGTTGAAATTATAACAAAGGATTTAGAATATGACATAAATGTAGTTGCTAAGGCAGTGGCAGGGTTTGAGAGGACTGACTCCAATTTTGAAAGTTCTACTGTGGGTAAAATGCTATCAAACAGCATCACATGCTACAGAGGAATCTTTCGTGAAAGAATGAATCAATCAATACAGCAAATTTCACTGTTATCTTATTTTAAGAAATTGCCACAGCTATCCGAAACCTCAGCAACACCTCTGTCAGCAGCCATCAACATCAAGGCAAGACCCTCCATTTGAACAACTTGCTGAAGGTTCAGATGATCATTGGCAGCTTGTTTGTTTATTTGTTTTGAGATGGAGTTTCATTCTGCCACCCAGGCTGGAGTGCGGTTGTGCAATTTCGGCTCACTGCAGCCTCCGCCTCCGGGGTTCAAGCGATTCTCCCGCCTCAGCCTCCTGAGTAGCTGGGACTACAGGCACCCACCACCACACTCGGCTAATTTTTTTTGTATTTTTAATAGAGAAAGGATTTCACCATGTTGACCAGGCTATTCTTGAACTCCTGACCTCAGGCGATCCGCCTGCCTCAGCCTCCCAAAGTGCTGGGATTAGCAACTTATTTTTAAATTACAGTATGTACATTGTTTTTTAGACATAATGCTATTTCACACTTAACAGACTACAGTACAGTGTGAACATAACTTTTATGTGCACTGGAAAACCAAAAAGTTTGTATGACTTGATTTATTACGGTATTCACTTTATTGCCCTGGTCTGGTCCTAACCCTGCATATCTCTGAAGTATGCCTGTATGATCAAAATTTGTAAAGTCATCAGTCTCTGTACAAAAACAAATATTCAAACAAGCAAGTATTTAAACTATGCAATGTGCAATTTGAGAATTTTCTTCATACAGACGTCTCCCCGACATTTGTTACCCACATTCAATGACATTATCATCTCTAAGAAATCTGTTTCATTTAATAGCTGAAGTCACTCAGTTCACCAAAACTGAATTACATCCTCTGAAAGTAGGGACAAGAAAACCCAATTACAGGACTGTAATGAAGGGCAAGGTCTTCTCCCTCCAAAATTCGGAGTGTATGAAATCAAATGTCCATGAAAGTGCTTTCTATTGTTTCTCCAATAACACAATGTGCTTTACTAGATCTGGTACAAACATAATTGCCATTTCAGATGATCCTATATAATTTGAAAACAGTGAAGAGATTTGATTTAGTCAAGCCTTATGTTTCAACAGGTAAATATTTTTTCTTTATCTCTAATTTTAAATGTAAAATAAAAATAGTGTGACAGTTTAAAATGTCAATGCTTTTTAAAGGCATTATTTTGAAATTGGAGAATTAAAGGAAATATACATGTGAACTGCTTCAAAAAAGGGTTATACAAATATATGTTAACTTTAAGTACAAGAAATTCATTTACTGTGAAAATCAATAAAAATCTTACGTTGCAGAAACTGCAATCATCTAGTATATAATTTTTAGCACACATTTCATAACACTGATTATATTGCAACGTAATACTGTGTAGATATTAATAACAGGCTTTTATTTTCTACTTAATAATTTTTAATCATTCACTCAAGAATCAATAACTAAGGAATCTCAAAAATAGCTTAATTTTCCGATCTCTATTTTCAATCTATTAACTTATACTATTGGAAATACAGCATAATCTAATTGATTTATCTTCGTAACTTCAAACTAAATAGAAAAACAACTGACTAGTGAGTCATAAATTGTGGTTAGCATTAGTATCAAACAGATCATGTTTAAGATTTATTCCAAGAGTTTTTACTAGAGTTACTATTTGCTGGATCAATCCTAACTTGCTACTATAATGTTTAGGTTTAAAACAAGTTACCCACCTCTGAATGCTGCTTTTCTTTATTGACTATACTATTGCTTTATATTGCTTAATATTAAATATAATAATGCTTTAAACACTATATGAGTGCTTCCTTAAAAGACTGCTGGCACTATGAAGGTTATGCTACCTTTCTTCAGAGAATGTTATAGTTGTTAAGAATCCTGCTAATCCTGCCATCCACATAGAACCATAAAAATGGTAGGTTTAAGAGACATGGCTTAAATATCTTCTGTTTGATGCTACTTAGGGGAGTCCTATTATTTAGGAAGACTCTTAGTTTGGAACAGGCTTTGAGGATGTCAGGGCGCTGTATCTTGATAATAAGTAAGCCTGGTTGCTTTCTTAGAGTTTTGGTCTATTTTTGTACCACAAACGGGTTGAGTATTTCTTATCCAAAATGCTGGGACCAGAAGTGTTTTGGATTTCAGTTTTTCAAATTTAGGAATATTTGCATTTTAATAACTGGAGTTCAAGACCAGCCTGGTCAACATGGCAAAACCCTGTCCCTAATAAAAGTATAAAAAGTAGCCAGGTGTGGTGGCACACACCTGTAATCCCAGCTACTCGGGAGGCTGAGACATGAGAATCGCTTGAACCTGGCAGGCAGAGACTACAGTGAGCCAAAATTGTGCCACTGCACTCCAGTCTGGGCAACAGAGTGAGACCCTGTCTCAAAATAAAATAAAATAAAATAAAATGAAATAAAATAAAATAAAAGTCTAATCTGAATCTATTAATGAGGAAACAGACAAATCCAAATTGTCAGACCTCTACAAAATAATTAGACTCCTCAAAAATGTTAATGCCATGAAAAAAAAGAGAAACCGTTTGAGATAAACTTTTCTAAGTAAAATAACAACTAAATGCTATGGATGATCCTTAATCAGATTCTGGAATCAAAATAAAAGCATCAAAGAATTTATGGGAATAAACTATGAAAATGAGAATATGGGCTGTATTAAGATATTATTGTATAATTATTAGTGTTAAATTTCTCAACTATGACAAAAGTATTACGATGATGTAGGAGAATGTCTTGCTTTTAGGCAATATATTATGAAGTATTTAGGGGTGAGACATCATATCTGCAGCTCATTTTCAAATGGATTAGAAAAATGTCTGTGTCAGTGTTTGTATAACAGAGACAGCAAATATGTCAAAATATTAAAACTGGTAAATAAAAGTGAATCTAGAGCATTTCTGTAAGTTTCAATTTGTTCAAAATAAAAAGCTGGAGAAAAAACAGTAGAGAAAAATGGACTTTTCTTGTACTGCCTTTTTAGTACAAGATTTACAGTGGAACTAGACATAGCCCAAGTGAAGATATAGAACAGCTGTTGGCTCCACGGTCACACCTGGGAACAACTGCATAATTCAGGTACAGATATGCCATAGGCAGAGAGTCTTTGCTGGAACCAAACAACTTCTAACCATATAAACAAGAATCTGAAAAAGCTACAAACTCAAAAATGAGTATTTGTTGTGACAGCCAACCCTCCCTCAACCTGGGACACTCATAGACATACACACACATGAATCTGGCAGACAAAGGAGTTAGGGAGAGTCAGAACCCAGTGAGATCACAATCTCACACAGCACTTAGGTTCCAGGGCCTTACCATGGCTGAATCTGGAGATGGATTAAAATTAACTAAAAAGCTGAAAACTAACCCCTTCCCAGTTTAAACAGTGGTAAGATCCAAGGAATCGTCCCCTGAGTTGAGCACCTGGAAAGCTGGAGACGGAAGTGGGACTGTAAACTGGTTCAACCATTGTGGAAAACAGTATGGCGATTCTCAAGGATCTAGAACTAGAAATACCATATGACCCAGCCGTCCCATTACGGGGCATATACCCAAAGCGTTATATATCATGCTGCTATAGAGACACGTGCACACGTATGTTTATTGCGACACTATTCACAATAGCAAAGACTTGGAATCAACCCACATGTCCATCTGTGACAGACTGGATTAAGAAAATGTGGCACATATACACCATGGAATACTATGCAGCCATAAAAAAGAACGAGTTCGTGTCCTTTGTAGGGACATGGATGCAGCTGGAAACCATCATTCTCAGCAAACTATCGCAAGAACAGAAAACCATACACCGAATGTTCTCACACATAGGTGGGAATCGATCAATGAGATCACTTGGACTCTGGAAGGGGAACATCACACACCAGGACCTATTATGGAGAGGTGATAGGGGGGAGGGATGGCATTGGGAGTTATACCTGATGTAAATGACGAGTTGATGGGTGCTGATGAGTTGATGAGTGCAGCACACCAACATGACACAAGTATACATATGTAACAAATCTGCACGTTACGCACATGTACCCTAGAACTTAAAGTATAATAAAATAAAAAATAAAAAAAAGTTAAAAAAAAAAAAGAAAAGAAAAAAGAAATCGCTGTAGTTCATTTGAAACTCGAAGTAAACTAAAACAAATTAAAACTATACTACTGCCTTGCTTGGCAGGGCTTCACATAGGACCTAAATTCTCAGTCTCGCTTACTAGGTGCTTGACATAAAAGATGTTACCTTTTTAGGGAAATTGAAGCAAAAATGATTATCTAGTTCAACCATTATCATTCTTCTACAGAAAATGTCTTGCATAAAATAAAAAGCTATGAGACACGCAAAGTAGCAGGAAAATATGACCCATTATTCAGAGAAAAAAACAGTGAATGGAGTTAAATTCCCAGAAAATGTAGGTGTTGGCATTAGAAGACAGACTTTAAAATAACTACAATAATTAGATTTTAAAATATATATAGAAAAATATTAGTGAGATTAAGAGGTAGGAAATTTCAACAGAAAAATGGAGGCTCTAGGGAAAAAATGGAAATTCTAAGAAGGAAGGAAGGAAGAAAGTGAAGGAGAGAGGGAAGTAGGGAAGGAGGGAAGAAGAGAGAAAGGGAGAGAGGGAAGGAAGAAAAGGAGGGAGGGAAGGAGGGAGGAAGGAAGGAAGGGATGGAATTTACCAGATAGTGATAATAGCAGACTGCATGCATCAGAATAAAGCATCCGTCAACTCCTAGACATGGTAAGAGAAAATGCCCAAAGGGAGGAATAGAGAGGGAAAAAAAATGGGAAAAAAAGGAACAGTGTCAAAAATCTGTGAGATAGTATTTTTCAAAAGTTGAACATACATGTAATTAGAATCCCCAAAGGAGAACAGAGGAAGAATAGGGAAAATAAAGTATTTAAAAAGAAGATCTTGGCTACAAATTTTCGAAAACTGATTAAAAATAAAAACCAATCCACAAAAGTGTTCAATGAACGAAACACGTCTAGGATTACCACCATCAAACCAATAAAATCCAAATACATAATGAAAATCTTTGAACAACAGAGAAAACACATTATATTCAGAGGAACAACAGCGAGAATTATAGCGGACTTCTTATAAAACAGTGGAAGCCAGAAGATAATGGAATGGCATCTTTAAAGTGCTGAAAGGTAAAGCTATCAACCTATAATTCTTAATCAGCAAACATATACTTCAAAAAATGAAGGCAAGATAACATTTTTAGACAGACAAAAACTAAGGGACTTCTTGGGAGATCTTTATCACAATGCTAAATAAAATTATTAAAACTAAAGAGAGGAGCAAGATGGCCGAAGAGGAACAGCTCCAGTCTCCAACTCCCGGCACGAGCAACACAGAAGACCGGTGATTTCTGCATTTTCAACTGAGGTACTGGGGTCATCTCACTGGGGAGCGCCGGACAATCCATGCTGGTCAGCTGCAGCAGGCCGACCAGCAAGAGCTGAAGCAGGGCGAGGCATCGCCTCGCCTGGGAAGCTCAAGGGGGAAGGGAATCCCTTTTCCTAGCCAGGCGAACTGAGACATACAACACCTGGAAAATCAGGTAATTCCCACCCTAATACTGCGCTTTAAGCAAACGGGCACAATAGGAGATTATACCCACACCTGGCCGGGAGGGTCCGACGGCCACGGAGCCTCCCTCATTCCTAGCACAGCAGTCTGCAATCTAACCACAAGGCAGCAGCAAGGCGGGGGGAGGGGCGCCCGCGATTGCTGAGGCTTAAATAGGTAAACAAAGCTGCTGGGAAGCTCGAACTGGGTGGAGCTCAGAGCAGCTCAACGAAACCTGCCTGTCTCTGTAGACTCCACCTCTGGGGACAGGGCAGAGCTAAACAACAAAAGGGGAAGCAGCAGAGGCCTGTGCAGACGCGAACGACTCTGTCTGACAGCTTTGAAGAGAACAGTGGATCTCCCAACACGGAGGTTGAGATCTGAGAACGGACATACTGACTGCGCAAGTGGGTCCCTGACCCCTGAGTAGCCTAACTGGGAGACATCCCCCACTAGGGGCAGTCTGACACCCCACACCTCACAGGGTGGAGTACACCCCTGAGAGGAAGCTTCCAAAGTAAGAATCAGACAGGTACACTCGCTGTTCAGCAATGTTCTATCTTCTGCAACCGCTGCTGCTGATACCCAGGCAAACAGGGTCTGGAGTGGAACTCAAGCAATCTCTAACAGACCTACAGCTGAGGGTCCTGACTATTAGAAGGAAAACTACCAAACAGGAAGAACACCTATACCAAAACCCCATCAGTACGTCACCATCATCAAAGACCAGAGGCAGATAAAACCACAAAGATGGGGAAGAAGCAGGGCAGAAAAGCTGGAAATTCAAAAAATAAAAGCACATCTACCCCTGCAAAGGAGTGCAGCTCATCGCCAGCAACGGATCAAAGCTGGTCAGAGAATGACTTTGACGAGATGAGAGAAGAAGGCTTCAGTCCATCAAACTTATCAGAGCTAAAGGAGGAATTACGTACCCAGCACAAAGAAACTAAAAATCTTGAAAAAAGAGTGGAAGAATTGATAGCTAATTTAATTAATGCAGAGAAGGTCATAAATGAAATGACAGAGATGAAAACCATGACACGACAAATACATGACAAATCCAAAAGCTTCAGTAACCGACTCAATCAACTGGAAGAAAGAGTATCAGCGATTGAGGATCAAATGAATGAAATGAAGTGAGAAGAGAAACCAAAAGAAAAAAGAAGAAAAAGAAATGAGCAAAGCCTGCAAGAAGTATGGGATTACGTAAAAAGACCAAATCTACGTCTGATTGGGGTGCCTGAAAGTGAGGGGGAAAATGGAGCCAAGTTGGAAAACACTCTTCAGGATATCATCCAGGAGAACTTCCCCAACCTAGTAGGGCAGGCCAACATTCAAATTCCGGAAATACAGAGAACACCACAAAGATACTCCTGGAGAAGAGCAACTCCAAGACACATAATTGCCAGATTCACCAAAGTTGAAATGAAGGAAGAAATCTTAAGGGCAGCCAGAGAGAAAGGTCGGGTTACCCACAAAGGGAAGCCCATCAGACTAACAGTAGATCTCTCGGCAGAAACTCTACAAACCAGAAGAGAGTGGGGGCCAATATTCGACATTCTTAAAGAAAAGAATTTTAAACCCAGAATTTCATATCCAGCCAAACTAAGTTTCATCAGTGAAGGAGAAATAAAATCCTTTACAGATAAGCATATGCTTAGAGATTTTGTCACCACCAGGCCTGCCTTACAAGAGACCCTGAAGGAAGCCCTAAACATGGAAAGGAACAACCAGTACCAGCCATGGCAAAAACATGCCAAAATGTAAAGACCATCGAGGCTAGGAAGAAACTGCCTCAACTAACGAGCAAAATAGCCAGTTAATATTATAATGGCAGGATCAAGTTCACACATAACAATATTAACCTTAAATGTTAATGGACTAAATGGCCAATTAAAAGACACAGACTGGCAAACTAGATAAAGAGTCAAGACCCATCAGTCTGCTGTATTCAGGAGACCCATCTCACATGCAGAGACATACATAGGCTCAAAATAAAGGGATGGAGGAAGATCTACCAAGCAAATGGAGAATAAAAAAAAGCAGGGGTTGCAATCATAGTCTCTGATAAAACAGACTTTAAACCATCAAAGATCAAAAGAGACAAAGAAGGCCATTACATAATGGTAAAGGGATCAATTCAACAGGAAGAGCTAACTCTCCTCAATATATATGCACCCAAAACAGGAGCACCCAAATTCATAAAGCAAATCCTTAGAGACTTACAAAGAAACTTAGACTCCCATACAATAATAATGGGAAACTTCAACACTCCACTGTCAACATTAGACAGATCAACGAGACAGAAAGTTAACAAGGATATCCAGGAATTGAACTCGTCTCTGCACCAAGCGGACCTAATAGACATCTGCAGAACTCTCCACCCCAAATCAACAGAATATACATTCTTCTCAGCACCACATCGCACTTATTCCAAAATTGACCACATAATTGGAAGTAAAGCACTCCTCAGCAAATGTACAAGAACAGAAATTATAACAAACTGTCTCTCAGACCACAGTGCAAACAAACTACAACTCAGGACTAAGAAACTCAATCAAAACCGCTCAACTACATGGAAACTGAACATCCTGCTCCTCAATGACTACTGGGTACATAACGAAATGAAAGCAGAAATAAAGATGTTCTTTGAAACCAATGAGAACAAAGATACAACATACCAGAATCTCTGGGACACATTTAAAGCAGTGTGTAGAGGGAAATTTATAGCACTAAATGCCCACAAGAGAAAGCAGGAAAGATCTAAAACTGACACTCTAACATCACAATTAAAAGAACTGGAGAAACAAGAGCAAACACATTCAAAAGCTAGCAGAAGGCAAGAAATAACTAAGATCAGAGTGGAACTGAAGGAGATAGAGACACAAAAAACCCTCCAAAAAATCAATGAATCCAGGAGTTGGTTTTTTGAAAAAATCAACAAAATTGACAGACCGCTAGCAAGACTAATAAAGAAGAGAAGACAGAAGAATCAAATAGACGCAATAAAAAATGATAAGGGGATATCACGACGGACCCCACAGAAATACAAACTACCATCAGAGAATACTATAAACACCTCTACGCAAATCAACTAGAAAATCTAGAAGAAATGGATAATTTCCTGGACACTTACACTCTTCCAACACTAAACCAGGAAGAAGTTGAATCCCTGAATAGACCAATAGCAGGCTCTGAAATTGAGGCAATAATTAATAGCCTACCAACCAAAAAAGGTCCAGGACCAGACGGATTCACAGCCGAATTCTATCAGAGGGACAAAGAGGAGCTGGTACCATTCCTTCTGAAACTATTCCAATCAATCGAAAAAGAGGGAATCCTCCCTAACTCATTTCATGAGGACAACATCATCCTGATACCAAAGCCTGACAGAGACACAACAAAAAAAGAAAATTTTAGACCAATATCCCTGATGAACATTGATGCAAAAATCCTCAATAAAATACTGGCAAACCGGATTCAGCAGCACATCAAAAAGCTTATCCACCATGATCAAGTGGGCTTCATCCCTGGGATGCAAGGCTGGTTCAACATTCACAAATCAATAAACGTAATCCAGCATATAAACAGAACCAAAGACAAGAACCACATGATTATCTCAATAGATGCAGAAAAGGCTTTTGACAAAATTCAACAGCCCTTCATGCTAAAAACGCTCCATAAATTCGGTATTGATGGAACGTACCTCAAAATAATAAGAGCTATTTATGAAAAACCCATAACCAATATCATACTGAATGGGAAAAAACTGGAAGCATTCCCTTTGAAAACTGGCACAAGACAGGGATGCCCTCTCTCACCACTCCTATTCAACATAGTATTGGAAGTCCTGGCTAGGGCAATCAGGCAAGAGAAAGAAATCAAGGGTATTCAGTTAGGAAAAGAAGAAGTCAAACTGTCCCTGTTTGCAGATGACATGATTGTATATTTAGAAAACCCCATTGTCTCAGCCCAAAATCTCAAGCTGATAAGCAACTTCAGTAAAGTCTCAGGATACAAAATTAATGTGCAAAAATCACAAGCATTCTTATACACCAGTAACAGACAAACAGAGAGCCAAATCATGAATGAACTTCCATTCACAATTGCTTCAAAGAGAATAAAATACCCAGGAATCCAACTTACAAGGGATGTAAAGGACCTCTTCAAGGAGAACTACAAACCACTGCTCAGTGAAATCAAAGAGGACACTAACAAATGGAAGAACATACCATGTTCATGGATAGGAAGAATCAGAATAGTGAAAATGGCCATACTGCCCAAGGTTATTTATAGATTCAATGCCATCCCCATCAAGCTACCAATGAGTTTCTTCACAGAATTGGAAAAAACGGCTTTAAAGCTCTTATGGAACCAAAAAAGAGCCCGCATTGCCAAGACAATCCTAAGTCAAAACAACAAAGCTGGAGGCATCACACTACCTGACTTCAAACTATACTACAAGGCTACAGTAACCAAAACAGCATGGTACTGGTACCAAAACAGAGATATAGACCAATGGAACAGAACAGAGGCCTCAGAAATAATACCACACATCTACAGCCATCTGATCTTTGACAAACCTGAGAGAAACAAGAAATGGGGAAAGGACTCCCTATTTAATAAATGGTGCTGGGAATATTGGCTAGCCATAAGTAGAAAGCTGAAATTGGATCCTTTCCTTACTCCTTATACGAAAATTAATTCAAGATGGATTAGAGACTTAAATGTTAGACCTAATACCATAAAAACCCTAGAAAAAAACCTAGGTAGTACCATTCAGGACATAGGCATGGGCAAGGACTTCATGTCTAAAACACCAAAGGCAATGGCAGCAAAAGCCAAAATTGACAAGTGGGATATGATTAAACGAAAGAGCTTCTGCACAGCAAAAGAAACTACCATCAGAGTGAACAGGCAACCTACAGAATGGGAGAAAATTTTTGCAATCTACTCATCTGACAAAGGGCTAATATCCAGAATCTACAAAGAACTCCAACAAATTTACAAGAAAAAAACAACCCCATCAAAAAGTGGGCAAAGGATATGAACAGACATTTCTCAAAAGAAGACATTCATACAGCCAACAGACACATGAAAAAATGCTCATCATCACTCGCCATCAGAGAAATGCAAATCAAAGCCACAATGAGATACCATCTCACACCAGTTAGAATGGCAATCATTAAAAAGTCAGGAAACAACAGGTGCTGGAGAGGATGTGGAGAAATAGGAACACTTTTACACTGTTGGTGGGATTGTAAACTAGTTCAACCATTATGGAAAACAGTATGGCGACTCCTCAAGGATCTAGATCTAGATGTACCATATGACCCAGCCATCCCACTACTGGGTAGATACCCAAAGGATTATAAATCATGCTGCTATAAAGACACATGCACACTTATGTTTATTGCGGCACTATTCACAATAGCAGAAGACTTGGAATCAACCCAAATGTCCATCTGTGACAGACTGGATTAAGAAAATGTGGCACATATACACCATGGAATATTATGCAGCCATAAAAAAGGATGAGTTTGTGTCCTTTGTAGAGACATGGATGCAGCTGGAAACCATCATTCTTAGCAAACTATCACAAGAACAGAAAACCAAACACCGCATGTTCTCACTCATAGGTGGGAACTGAACAATGACATCACTTGGACTCGGGAAGGGGAACATCACACATCGGGGCCTATCATGGGGAGGGGGTAGGGGGGAGGGATTGCATTGGGAGTTATACCTGATAGAAATAACGAATTGATGGGTGCTGACGAGTTGATGGGTGCAGCACACCAACATGCCACAAGTATACATATGTAACAAACCTGCACGTTATGCACATGTACCCTAGAACTTAAAGTATAATAAAAAAAAAAAAAATTAAAAAAAATAAAATAAAATAAAAATCGGCATCCAAAAAAAAAAAAAAAAAAAACTAAAGAGAAATTATGTCAGATGGAAATCCAGATTTGCAGGAAGAAATTAAGAACACCATTGAGATGCAAACTGAAATGCCCAGTTGTGAAAGATGACTAGGAGTTAATTAGGCACAGGTCAAGATGAGGGGCACAGAGGCATACACAGAGCATAGGAATCAGCATGTGCAAAGGCCCTGAGGAAGGAAAAGGAATAGTCCTTTTGGGGAACTGGGGAAAGAAGGGCCAATAGGGCTGAAGCAAAAAAATCAAAAATAGCCTGAAGAGTGATGTGAGACAAAACCAGAAATCCGGCTGGGGCAAGGTCATAAAAGATGTGGCAGGCCACTTTCCTATTGTAGACTACTTTTCAAATTTACATCAGGAGATATGCTGCTAAGATTAACACACTGTGTTTTTATTGAACTTTTTTTTTTTTTTTGAGACGGAGTCTCGCTCTGTCGCCCAGGCTGGAGTGCAGTGGCCAGATCTCAGCTCACTGCAAGCTCCGCCTCCCGGGTTTATGCCATTCTCCTGCCTCAGCCTCCCGAGTAGTTGGGACTACAGGCGCCCGCCACCTCGCCCGGCTAGTTTTTTTTTTGTACTTCTTAGTAGAGACGGGGTTTCACCGTGTTAGCCAGGATGGTCTCGATCTCCTGACCTCGTGATCCGCCCGTCTCGGCCTCCCAAAGTGCTGGGATTACAGGCTTGAGCCACCGCGCCCGGCCTAACTTTTGAAGTTACTGTAAGTTTAATATAATAAGTTCACAAATTCATAGACATACCAGTGAATAGCCTTCATAAAATTATACATCTTGTACTTACACAGTTTCCCAAATTCATGTAAAACATAATTTAAATCATGTCATTCTACTAGTCATCATCCTCTAGAGGCATTCCATCCACTCCAAATAGACCCTACAGTGACCTACAGAAATCTGCTCCCACTCTATCCTACCTCCAATTATTAACTGCCTGACCTTATCTGCTATCACTCTTTGCTCCCCCTTGCTACTGCCCAAATAAGCCAGTTACTCTCCTGCTTTAAGGTAGAAGATTATCCCACATCATTCACATGATTGTCCACAAGGATAGGAGTCTTTGTTTTACTTATACATCTCAAGCATCAAAAAGTACCTGGTGTACAGGAGGCCAAAACCTTACCAACACTGGAAAGAAGGGAAGAAAGAATGAAAGAAAAACGAAGTAAGAGGTCCACAAATTGGCAAGAAAAGGTCTCTGCACCTTTCATTTGTAAAAGATAAATTATAGTGATGCCTTCTTTGAAATGCTACTCCCCTACCCAAGAGTTTTGTGTTTGGAGAAATTAATGGGGAATCAGGAAACTTGTAATCCTCTCTCTACAAAAAGATGCGCAGTATTGATCTGGGCAATGATTTCTTGGATAAGACTGCAAAAGCATCGGCAAGGAAAGCAAAAATAGCCACATAGGATTGCGTCAAACTAAAATGCTTCTGCACAACAAAGGAAATAATGAACAGAGTGTAGAGTCAACCCGAAGACTGGGAGAAAATATCTGCAAACGATGCCTCTGATAAGGGGCCAATATTCAAAATATATAAGGTACTCAAATAACTCAACAGCAAGAAAACAACTCCATTTTTAAAATGAGCAAAGAATCTGAAGTCATTTCTCAAAAGGAAAGATACAAATGGCCAGCAGATATAGAAAAAAAATGCTCAGCTTCTCAAATCATAGTGGAAATTCAAATTAAAACCACAATGAGATATCAACCTACACCTGTTAGAATGGCTATTATCAAAAAAGACAAATGATAAGTGTTGGAGAGGATGTGGAAAAAAGGGAACTCTTGCACACTATTGGTAGGAATGTAAATTCATAGTCATTTTAGAAAACCATGTAAGTTTCCTCAAAAACACTAAAAATAGAATTGGCAATCCCACTTCCGAGTACATATCCAAAGGAACTGAAATCAGTACATCAGAGATATCTGCACTGCCATGTTCATTTCAGCATTATTCTCAATAGCCAAGCAACCCTAAGTTTCCATAAAGAGATTAATGAATCAGGAAAACGTGCTATACATACACAATGGAATATGACAGAACCTTAAAAAAAAAAGGAAATTATGTCATTTGAGACACTATGAATGGAACTGAAAGATGCTAAGTGAAATAAACCAAGCACAGGAAGTCAAATACTGTATGATATCAATTATACGTGGAATCTAAAAGTCATTCTCACAGAAACAGAGAACAGAAAAGTAGTTACCAGAGGCTCAGGGGAGAGAGGGGTAATGGGGATATGATCCAAGGATATGAAGTTTCAGTTGGGCAGGAGGAGTAAGTTTTAATGATCTACTGCTCCACTTGGTGACTACAGTTAATGTATTGCATATTTCGAAATTGCTAAGAGACTTTTAGCATTCTCACCTCAAAAAATGCTAACTTGGTGAGGGAATAGATATGTTAACTTACTTGACTGACTCTTCCTACAATGTATACATAAATCAAAACATCACATTGTACCCCATTAATATCTACAATTATTTGTAAGTTAAAAGAAATAATTTTTTAAAATACAAATAAATAAAATCATCTCCCCGCTTGGTAACCTTGAGCCAATCACTTAATGTTTAAGTGCTTCCATTTTTATGATATTGGGATATTTACTACATATCTACCATATAAGAATAAGGATTAATGAGATTGTTTTCAAAGTGTTCTAAGAATTCTTTTCCAAATCCTTTATGAATGGCATAACTATGTCAATGAGTAATTAGGAATATGTATGTTTATAGTTTAGTCTCAGTTCAGTGCAAAAATATTTAAGAAATATGGGTCAGAAATATGTTGTAAGCCATAAAAATGGTTTAACTAGAGATGAACCCCAAAGCAATCCTTTCATTCACTTTGAATTACTTTTGGAGGCAATCCGTTCATCTACTTTGAAGTACTTTTGGGGGCAATCCTTTCATTTACTTTTGAATTACTTTTAAAAAAGTATTTATTTTTTAAAAATACAAAGTAAGGAATTTCCTCTTCATATGTGTACATCTTTATATATGTGAACATGTTTTACATGAAACAGCATCAATCATGCTTCACAATAACTTTTTTAATCTTATGAAAAAGCTAAACAATTCTATTTCACAAAAAAGGAATTTCTAACAATCAAAAAATTGGAGAAAAATACTGTATTCAGGTTTTTCTTTTTTTTTATTATACTTTAAGTTCTAGGGTACATGTGCATAACGTGCAGGTTTGTTACATATGTATACTTATGCCATGTTGGTGTGCTGCACCCATCAACTCATCAGCACCCATCAATTCATCATTTATATCATGTATAACTCCCCAATGCAATCCCTCCCTCCTCCCCCCTCCCCATGATAGGCCCCAGTGTGTGATGTTCCCCTTCCCGAGTCCAAGTGATCTCATTGTTCAGTTCCCACCTATGAGTGAGAACATGCGGTGTTTGGTTTTCTCTTCTTGTGATAGTTTGCTAAGAATGATGGTTTCCAGCTGCATCCATGTCCCTACAAAGGACGTAAACTCATCCTTTTTTATGGCTGCATAGTATTCCATGGTGTATATGTGCCACATTTTCTTAATCCAGTCTGTCACAGATGGACATGTGGGTTGATTCCAAGTCTTTGCTATTGTGAATAGTGCCGCAATAAACATACGTGTGCATGTGTCTTTGTAGTAGAATAATTTATAATCCTTTGGGTATATACCCAGTAGTGGGATGGCTGGGTCATATGGTACATCTAGTTCTAGATCCTTGAGGAATTGCCATACTGTTTTCCATAAAGGTTGAGCTAGTTTACAATCCCACCAACAGTGTAAAAGTGTTCCTATTTCTCCACATCCTCTCCAGCACCTGTTGTTTCCTGACTTCTTAATGATTGCCATTCTAACTGGTGTGAGATGGTATCTCATTGTGGTTTTGATTTGCATTTCTCTGATGGCGAGTGATGATGAGCATTTTTTCATGTGTCTGTTGGCTGTATCAATGTCTTCTTTTGAGAAATGTCTGTTCATATCCTTTACCCACTTTTTGATGGGGTTGTTTGTTTTTTTCTTGTATATTTGTTTGAGTTCTTTGTAGATTCTGGATATTAGCCCTTTGTCAGATGAGTAGGTTGCAAAAATTTTCTCCCATTCTGTAGGTTGCCTGTTCACTCTGAAGGTAGTTTCTTTTGCTGTGCAAAAGCTCTTTAGTTTAATTAGATCCCATTTGTCAATTTCGGCTTTTGCTGCCCTTGCTTTTGGTGTTTTAGACATGAAGTCCTTGCCCATGCCTATGTCCTGAATGGTACTACCTAGGTTTTCTTCTAGGGTTTTTATGGTATTAGGTCTAACATTTAAGTCTCTAATCCATCTTGAATTAATCTTCGTATAAGGGGTAAGGTGCTTTCCAATCAGCAGGCCAAAACCTTGCACCATCAACACATGTTGTGTGCATACTGTAAAAGAAAACATTTTAAAGGCAAAACGAAATTGATAGCTTTTATCTTTGCAAAAATTCTCAGTTGCAACAGAATGAAATTTACTAAAGAAGCTTGATCAATGAAAATATCTGCATAGTTTTTATTATAAAATGTATAACCTCAACATTACTGATCATTATTATAAGCCCTTTTATTGCATTTTACAAGTTTCAGATTTGAAGGTTTTAAATGTGTTTTAAATTATTTATTTAATAATCGATTAAGCTATTCATGCTACACATTTTATAACTGCTTTGTTCAGGCAAAATGTTTCCCTTATAAAACCACAGGAGGAAAATAAAATTTTAAAAAAGTAAACCTATGCTATCTTAGCATCTAGTACAGAGCAAACTAAATAATGGAAATATAACTTAAATGCAAGAACAATTCAGAACTATTCTTTGCAACATAAACCAATCACTCATGTGATCAAAGTAACTCTCCTAAGAAAGTAAGGTACCAATTAGTAACCCACTAGCATTTCCAGAGAGCAATGCTCTATAAAAGCTTACTAAATAGATAAATAGGTACTACCAGAATAAATATTTCTGTCCATAGAAAAAGTATATGCTTAAAAATCAGAAAAAAATAGGGTCTGAAAATCTCATTACCTAAAACCAAAATATGTTGAGTTTTCACCAATATTTTACCCAAAACTGCAGTTTATGCTTTCAATTTTAATGACATTACCTGTATTTTCACAAGTAATTTTACATGTAAGTAAAATTATCTACTTATTTCAGTAAAACTGAAATTCTAATTCTAATGATATTCAGTTTACCTTTTCCTAAAAAAGTGATGTCTAAGCATGCTTTTCAGCTATACCAAGTAGCTGAAAAGTATCAAAAAGACAATTCATCAGCCTGAAAAGCCAACTGAATAGTCTGAATTCCATTGTTAAAATTTAAGAAAACTTTGTAAGGAATGTTGTTCAAGCCACATGAGATTCAAAATTATAAGAAAACATAAGACCAAGAATTAAAAACCATGGTATACACTGAAGGTAGCATAACAGACCTGTGCGCTTTACATACAGTGGTCTTTCTGGTGGTCTAGGTTTCAAAATTTTGAATAACCTCTTTCCTCTGATACCTCATTGTTAACACACAATGCTTCTTTCTTCCACTATTAAAAGGTTATTTCCCCATTTCTTAGGTCATTCTCACAGAATCTGTGGTTCAAGGCGCTTCATGGCCCACACTATCACAACGTGCAGGATCCACAGTCAGGAAAAGCCAATCCTTTTTTTTTTTTTTGAAACACATACTACACCAATTAACTGATGTCATGTTGCAACCAGTTGTCAAATACTCTAGCTTTACATTTCTGTGATTCTAAATATTAAGAACCTATTAGCTAAGTATCCATTAGTAACTCGCTGACTAAAAGAAGTCCAGCATTGACTCTGCATTGTTTGGAGATGATTACTCTTACAGCACATGTTAAAACATGTGCATATTCAAATACAGCAGGCATTGAGTGTATAAAATGCATGGAAGGACAAAGTCACTTCACACAAAGCAAGCTGACCTTTATTCTTTTCTCCCTCATACAAAAATTTATCATGAAAGAAATCTACACAGAGATGTATTAGAAATTCATGTACAACTATGATTAATCTAGAAACGTGACACTCTGAATTTATACTAGAATTTAAACTAAGCTAATTAGTCAATAACAGTAATAATACAAGCTAAGAATTACATAGTAGCTACCACGTGCCAAACATTGTTCTAGGCATTTACACATATGAATTTACTTAGTCTTTGCAATAATCCTACGAGGTGGGTAACATCATTATGCTCATTTACAAAGAGGAAACTAAGGCAAAGAGACATTAAATGACTTGCTCAGGTCACAGAGCCACTAAATAGCAGTCAGGATTTGAACCCAGGCAACCTGGATCCAGAGTCTGTACTTTTTACAATACTGTTCTCTTTAGAAAGCCCTTAAACACTCAAATATTTTGCAAAAAGTACTTAAAAGAGTATCAAATGTTAATACATTAAAATAAGAAAATACTGTGTAGCTCCTGCAACAAAAACTTATCCCTACAAAAGATATCGATTACCGCCTACTTCTATTATAACTAAAACGTTAGCTTTCACAGTTTTAAAATTATACAAACAATTGATACTTGAGGGTAGGTGTGGTGGCTTACACCTGTAATCCCAACACTTTGGGAGACCAAGGCAGGAGGACTGCTTGAGGTCAGGAATTAGAGACCAGCCTGGGCAACAAAGAAAGCTTGCATCTCTATAAAAACTTTCTAAAAAAATTTTAAGAGTGTGGTGATGAGCCCCTGTAGTCCCAGCTACTCTGGAAGCTGATTCTGAGGCAGGAGGATCACCTGACCCCAGGAGTTTGAGGCTGCAGTGAGCTATGATCTACCACTGCACTCCCGACTGGGCAACAAAAAGAAACCCTGTCTCAAAAACAAAGGAATTGATACAGTTGATACAGACCCACTATTTCATCAAATTACTAAGCCTTATATCACATAAAAAGTATAATGGTCATGAAAAGTCAACTTAAATGAATGCTAGTGTTTAAATTTTGAATCAAAATAATAATATCAAACATTTAAAGAATGCCATTATAGATTAAATTTAAAGAAGAAAACTGCATTGCCAGGAGTAATTCTGAGAATAGTTTTTGATTACCTACCTCTCCATGATTGAAAAAGAAGCACAACACTGTAACCAGGCCTCCTAATCGGCTGCCACTGGAAAAGAAGAAAACATAACTCATATAACAAAAATTCAGGTCAATCCTAAGAAAAACCTTAAAACACATAAGATCATAACCTCTGGTATTATTAAAGATTTTAGTCATACTAGAACTCTCCTATGCTTATTTACAAAATAGTTTATTTCCTCCAAAGTTTCATTAGTCAAAATAATCTTTTTTCATTTTTAAAAACTCATTTGCTAACTTCAAAATGTATAGACTCAGAAAAGCACGCAAACTGAAAGGGAATAAAAAATTCTTACTAGTCATATTACTGTACATCATGCAACCTGATTTTTCTGTTTATTTTCTTTAGTACCTCATATTTATTTATGTCCTTCAACATTTCTCAAACTGCTTTCCTTGGGACAGATGACACACATTAGGAAAAAGGGTGAGAAAGATGTGCAAGGAAAGCGATCCATGGTCATGAGGATGGAAAACCCCACACTGCCTACTTGCTCCTAGAAATTCACAAGGCACTTCCACACATTAAAGATTTAATTTCATATTTCCCAAATCTCATCCCCAAGCTACTTTTCTGCAGAATACAGAATACCAGTTTATAGATAAAGTTTTATGTTTCATTTCTTTTCAAAAATTGGAATAGAACACAAATATCAAAGTATGACAATCAGGATTATAACTCTAGGTAAAAAATTAAAATGGTATAATCTGATAGTTCTAACAATTAACCTTCATTTGCTCAGCTAAGAGTGAAATATGTTCCTTACTGTCCCCGAAGTCTGGGTAGGGGACATAAGGTTTAGGTTTATTTCATCATGTTCTGCATCTTTACTCTTGAGGTCTTCTTACTCGTTTTAGCTCATGCTGCTTTCTCATTATTCTACCCAAATATTCTTCCTTCTTTTTCTCTAAGTATAGGTATACCACAGATAAGTCAGAGAGGAAAACAAAGAACTAGATGGTATAGGCATCAAAGGCCCTGTATTTACTCTTGTGATGTATGAATGAGGAAAAGAGGAAGAGAGACAATGGCCAGCAGGGATAATCCACGTAGGGAGTATCCAGAAGGAGACAGGTAGGGCTGCGGACCCAGCACAGGTGGCCTGTTTGCCTTGGCAAAAGAGGAGGAAGACTGCATATTTAGTGGCAAGTACTTTGTGGAGTTTCCATGTTCCCCACAGAGCAGAAGACACAGCCACTTGCTGCTAGAGAGAAACGACGGCAGCATTAAAAGTTTGAGGAAGATAAATAAATGTCTGAAACACCACTCACATTTCAGGAGAGCGGTAACTGGGGAAAACAAGTGCTGCTGGGACATCTTAAGGGAACAATTGAGGCTGCAGAACACACATCTATAGAGTCACTAATCATAAGACTGTGTGATTTTTGCCTACCAATTATCAGCCTATAAAGTACAAAGGAAATATAAAGAAGCAAAGAAACTGAGGACATTGGCCAGAAAGTGGCTGAAGTGATGGATCACTGAAATAAGAGCATCAGATAGAGGAGGTTAGAAAGCAGTACAGGCCAGGAAGTAGAAGCCAGGGTTCTCTCCTGAAAGGTGCACCACATCTTCTCCAAAAGAGAAGCATACAGACTAGGCGCCCAGGCTTCATCATAAGTGATTAGACATTAGAAAGGTTAAGACAGAGTTAAACGTTTAAAAAACAAATAAATACATTTTAATGTTTTGAACTTACTCTAACAAGACAAAAAGATATAGAAGTTTATAGGGAAAAAACATGATTTTTCTCTTGCTGCCCTCTCCCAATCCTATTCACCTAAGAACATTTTAGTACATGTCTGTTCTTCCAAATCTCTCTAACTACCCAAACATGTATTTTCTATGTGATATTAATATCTGAAATTTGTTCCTTTTCTAATTATTCTAGCATAAAGATTATTCCTAATCAATATATGTAATAACCTTAGAGGGATTATTTTTATAGATGGCAAATACTGTATAATACAAATATATTTATTTAGCTCATTCCATATAACTGGACATAGAAATATTTTTCAATTTCTTGCTATAATAAAAAACATTTAAACATCCTCGTACATGTAAATACTGGCGCGTCTGTTTCGGTAGGAGGGACCTAACTGTGAGACACGTGAGTCAAAGGATGTGAGCTGTGCCCGGAAGTACTGCAGCAGTCCGCACCCTCAACACAGAGGACGCTGGAGATCGTTTCTCCATCCCTCCTGCAGCACCTCATGTGCTTTTCAAATTTTGTCCTTAGATAGGTGAAAACCCTTTTCGCACTGCTTACTTGTATGGAGCATCATTTTAGTGTTTTGTTTTGCAACATGCATCTTCTCTTCCGTGAACTGCTTATTTACATTCTTGTCTATTTTTCTATTAGACTATTTCCCTACCTAAAAATTAAGGTTATCAAACCTTTGACTGTCAAATGTGAAAATAACATTTAAAAGCTGTCCAAAAAAACAACCACTTTAAGCCTTGAGGCAGATGTGACTGTGATCTGAGTCACACATGGTTACAACTTCCGTTCTTAGATTATAGATTAACTTGCTTTCTCATTTTTCTTGTTCAGCACAATGACTAGAGAATTAAACAATGTCAGGCCCCAAAACTTCCTACTTCTTTTTTTTTTCCCCAGAGACCAGGTCTCACTCTGTCACCCAAGCTAGGGTAGAGTGGCACAATCATGGCTCACTGCAGCCTCAGACTCATGGGATTCAGCAATCCTCCTGCCTCAGCCTCCAGAGTAGCTGAGACTACAAGTGTGAGCCTGCCTTCGTAGTTAATAACCCGTTATAGATTAACTTTCCCTGTGTTGCTTTACTTTGCTTATATCAGACTATAGAAAATCCATCATTAGGCCGGGCGCGGTGGCTCACACCTGTAATCCCAGCACTTTGGGAGGCCGAGACGGGCGGATCACGAGGTCAGGAGATCGAGACCATCCTGGCTAACACGGTGAAACCTCGTCTCTACTAAAAAAATACAAAAAACTAGCTGGGCGAGGTGGCGGGTGTCTGTAGTCCCAGCTACATGGGAGGCTGAGGCAGGAGAATGGCGTAAACCTGGGAGGCGGAGCTTGCAGTGAGCTGAGATCCGGCTGGCCACTGCACTCCAGCCCGGGCAACAGAGCAAGACTCCATCTCAAAAAAAAAAAAAAAGAAAAAGAAAAAGAAAATCCATCATTATTATACCCTCTGTTAAAAAAAAAAAAAAAAAAAAAAGTTAAATGTACCCTTCCCCAAAAGAAATACCACCTATAACCCATCAGACTGCTGTGACTATGTGCCAACCTGTATGAATAATGTTGTATTTCTGCTAAAAATTTCTGTCTCTGCCTATATAAATGAAACCTAAACTTCCCTGCTTTCAAAGGCTGACTTCATTCCTTTGGAGTTGGTGTTCCTGAGTGGTCCACCCTCACACTTTGTGCTTGAATTAATGCTCTTTAGATTCTGATACTTTTGATTATTTTAAGTTAACACACATGTGTGACGAAGTATTCTAATACATTTGTGGTGTATGCTGTCAGAAAGAATTTTTAAACTTTTACTTATTTAAATATGTTGATATTTTCCTTTATTTCTTCTGCACTTCCTGTCTTGTCTCTGAAGGTCTTCCATACCTCAAAACTATAGTCTCCTAAAATTTCTTCTAATATTATTATTTTTTTTTTTTTGAGACGGAGTCTCGCTCTGTCGCCCAGGCTGGAGTGCAGTGGCCGGATCTCAGCTCACTGCAAGCTCCACCTCCCGGGTCCAAGCCATTCTCCTGCCTCAGCCTCCCGAGTAGCTGGGACTACAGGCGCCCGCCATCTCGCCCGGCTAATTTTTTGTATTTTTTAAGTGGAGACGGGGTTTCACTGTGTTAGCCAGGATGGTCTCGACCTCCTGACCTTGTGATCCGCCCGCCTCGGCCTCCCAAAGTGCTGGGATTACAGGCTTGAGCCACCGCGCCCGGCCTCTTCTAATATTATTAATTGCATTTTCCACTTAGCTCTTTCACCCTAATTTCGTTCTCTTTGAAACAGCCAATTATATTAAAATCATGTATCAAGTAAACATCCCTTTTACCAGTGAATGAAATTCAGCCTTTATCTTATATTAATTTCTTACAATGCTAGACTCTGTTCTATTTCATTCAACTGACTTAATTCTGTATTTTTTTCACACTATTTCTATTACTGTAGCATTATGGTAATTTTAATGCATGATTTTAAAAAGCTCCCCACCCCCAACTACTCTTTTAAGATTTTTTAGGTAAATCTTACCAACTTATTCTTACATATAACGTCTGAACCAGTCTCCCAACCCTGCTCCCCTACCCAAGAAAGAAATATCAGGCTTCTGATCAGAATGACATTAAATTTATATATAATTTGGGTTGGGAAGGACAGTCATTTATATGATAGCCATTCAGTTAAACAGTGTATCTCTTTCCATTTACTCAATTCTAATTGCATTCCTTTAAATAAAATGTTTGGGGCCAGGCACGGTGGCTCATGCCTGTAATCTCAGCACTTTGGGAGGCCAAGGTAGGTGGATCACTTGAAGCCAAGAGTTCCAGACCAGCCTGCCCAACATGATGAAACACTGTCTCCACGAAAATACAAACAAACAAACACACAAACAAACAAAAAACATTAGCTATGTGGTGGCACACAACTGTAGTCCCAGCTACTAAGGAGGCTGAGAGTCAAGAATCGTTTGAACCGGAAAGGTGGAGGCTACAATAAGCTGAGATTGCTCCACGGAACTCCAGCCTGGATGACGGAGTGAAACTGTCTCAAAAAATAATAAAAATTTTTTTGGACAACCAATGTAAGAGTTAAATACCAAAAGTTAAAACTTCTAGAAATACAAAGAGAACATGACAAAATCTGATCACAGTGGAGAATTTTAATTCTTTCATAATCTGACAGGTCAAGTAAGCTAAAGGAAACATACTAGGGATTTGAAGGAGATAATCAACAAACTCAATGTTGTGACTATACGGAGATTACACATCATTTTCTATGTCACTGGAACATCTAGTTGCAAAGGTACCTCATTCTCTGATTAGAATCTAAAACAACCTAAAACACAAGAAAGATAAGTTTTTTAAAAAATGACACTTGGAGAATTTAACGTAAAATTTCGTTTTAAAAATTCCCTGGAACAACAAGGAATCAAAATGGAAATTTAATAACTTTAATTTTCTAAATGGCAGAATAAAGGTAGGGAAAGAACAAAAGACTCACAAATCCAATTCCCTGACGAAATCTCAGGATGAGGTTTGCCTAAGAAGTCGCATACCCTCACTCAGTTGCCATACAACCTGGGAGGCTCTGAGGTTGGACAATTTCCTGAGGGCAGAGCCACTGTGACAACATTCCTTTTTCACCAAATTACTAAAATACAGGTTACGGTCCAACATCTTCCACGAATATGGGCTCAGCTTTGCTTAACTTGTAACAAAACAGGCAGATTTTTTCTAGTACACTTTGGGGAACTGCAAAGCTAGAGGAGGAGAATAAAATTTGTTTATCTCCAAGGATGTTCTGAGTTAGAATCACTGTGAAATGATGTGACTTGAAACAAATCTAAAATAGTGTTCTCGATGTCCACTCTCTCACCCCAATCCATAGAGGCTACTACGTAAGTCCTTTTATTTTGCTAAACAGAAAAGACATAGCAATCAGAATACCTAAAATTAAATTTTTTTTTCCCACTATAGTTGATCAGTTGATATTTTAGCATTCCCTAGTGGTTAAAAAAAAAAAAAAAAAGTCTCTTCTGCAATATTACTGTCAGAAAATATGAAAGCTCCTATTGTGCAAATTTTAAAACATTCTAAGCTTGCTAAACATTTACCACATTTACTTATACATCTCATTCACCTAAACCTTGATTTTTCGTAGACATAAAATGAGGGGATAATGAAAAATAAAGCTAAAAAGGACCTAAAAATACTTTCCAGTTCTAAAATTTAAGAATTTTATAATTCTCTTCTTTCCTACCTACTACAGTTGCATAGATTTAAATCAATTATTAAGTTTTGATAGGTTTTATTAATCATTGAGATTTTTATCTCTATTTACAAAAATGATGAACCATCCAAAGTTAAACTTTTGAAGAGAAAAAAGCAATCAGAGTTAATTCAAAACTATATTAAATAACTCTTACGAGTAAGCTTTCTTATAGTTGTATAAATGCTTAAGAAAGAGAAAATGGAGAAAAATTTGGAAATAACCAAATTAAGATAATTTCCAATCTTAAGTTGGAGATTGAAGGCTTGGGCACCTTCCTAGCCCAATGAAGAAATGCCAAGCAGGCCTGGTTCAGAGCTGAGAAACTTCCCCTATACTCATGGTGGCGGGGGCGGGGGGGAGATTCACTGGTTACTAAGGAAAGAAATAGGAAAGAAAGATGAGGAATGAGGATAAGAATCAGGAAGGGTGAGAAAAGTTCTCAGCTTGGTCCTTTCCAGTCTGTTTCAAGCAAGTCATTAATGCCTTTAACTCTCTATCTGCCAGTTCTAACAGAAGTTATTTATTTATTAGATTGTGAACTCAATTCACCCATGGTGCCTAGTACCAAGCCTTGTCCATGGAAGACAGTGAAAGGGTATCTGAAAACAGAACTTATTCAATCAAAAGACTACTGGCATTCCTTTTCTGAAAGCTTGGAGCCAAACACACCACACCTCATGTCATTGTTGCTCTCAGTACTGGCCCCAATACCAGGCAGGGCCATGTGTTCAGGTGAGCCTCTGCTCGGACCCAACCACCACACTCCTCAACTCCTATGCAGACCTCTCCACTGTGTGCTCCGGGCCCTTCATTCCATGGTGAACAACTACCTATCCGACACCCACAGCCTCTTCCCAGAGGCTTCCTCCTTCTCTTGCCTGGAAATACCACTCTCCTCTTAACAAATGCTTCCCCTGGAGCCTCCCCAACAATTCTGTGCCCTAGTATCCCAGAGTCTATTTCCCTCCATCCCACCACCGCCATACCAGCCCAGGCTCCCATCCTCTTCCCCTGGGCTACTACAGCCTCCGACACTCCCTACCCAAAGCCTGCTCCCTCTATGCTGCAGAGTGTGTTGTCTTTAACAATGAATGGACCCAATCCCACTCCCTCCACACAACCGTTCAATGGCATCCCACTGCCCACAAGGTCAAACCCAAACACCAAAACATGTAAAAAAAAATGCCTCGCAGGATCTGGCCCCTGCTTACACCTCGACTCCTTTCACTATTCTTCCTCCTACCCACACTCTGTTCTCCAGCTGCACTGTCCTCATCAGAGTTCCTCAAATGGTAAGACCACACTGACAAGAGTGTGCAGAGCAGCCTGGGAGCAAGACCAGTGGGGAGCAGAGCCCCATGAGCTCATGCAGAGTCATCCCAGGGTGATGGGCTGGCAGAGAAGTGGAAGGACGCCAGAGATATTCTGAAGCAGGACAATAATAATAGGATTTTGTGACTACTTGGATTACAGAGGAAATAGGAAAGTCATGGCTATCTCCGAGAGGTCAGACTGGGCATTAGAGTAGACAGAAGAGTCATTTGCTGAGACAGTGAACACATAAAAAGGGGAAGGGTTTGGAGAAAAGATGCCAATATTGCCAACGAATAACCTTCATCAATTTATGCATACTAAATAAAAATACTTATCTTTTAAATATTCATACACAACTGTTAGACCAAATGGGTTTGATTAAAGATACGTTAGCAAGCCAAGTTAATAGTACCTTCAAAAAAAAAAAACAAACAAACAAACAAACAAACAAACAAACAAAAGGCCAGGTACGGTGGCTCACGCCTGTAACCCCAGCACTTTGGGAGGCCAAGGCGGGTGGATCACAAGGTCAGGAGATTGAGATCATCCCGGCTAACACAGTGAAACCCTGTCTCTACTAAAAATACAAAAAAAAAAAAAAAAAAAAGGTCGGGCCAGGTGGCAGGCACCTGTAGTCCCAGCTACTCAGGAGGCTGAGGCAGGAGAATGGCATGAACCCGGGAGGCGGAGCTTGCAGTGAGCTGAGATCGTGCCACGGCACTCCAGCCTGGGAGACAGAGTAAGACTCTGTCTCAAAAAAAAAAAAAAAAAAAAAAAACTGTAGCTAGAAAAGCTTGACATGGTAGAATTCACAGTCTATTTAAGATATGTTTTTAGCCAAAAATCCAGCCTGTATAAGCAGTAAATGCTTGATTTTTTGAAAATAAAGAATAAGAAAATATGCAAAAAATGGAAGCAAAACTGGCATGAAATTAAAGAAATTCAACCTTTCCTTAAAACAGGTGGAGGGCAGTGGAAGAGTGGAAAATTAATACAAAACGCTCTTCCATTCTGCTACAGAGCCTAAGAATACTGAGCACTTCATAGGTAACTTGGTTGGATCATGGGAAGAGACGGTAGGAAGATTAACTGTGTTAATGATGACTGCTCACTTCAGATGTAAAGTGGTACATCAAGCAAAATTAAAAAGGGCTTTGACATACAGACTAATCTTCCAGGCCCTTAGGGCTTCTGGAACATATCTAGAAATAAAGCAGCTTAAAAAAAATTCTCAGGTATCAAAGAAAAACTCTGAACCTCCAAAGACCAAAGAAGATAACCGAGAACAGAAAATCGGAAGATGAAGGTATTGTCCTCTGACTAGCTGGTTCCTTATGTGGAAGAAAAGGCATTTTCTGCTGACTACTTTTGTCTACAAAAGGACGTCCAGGCTTTTCTCACAAAAGCTCAGAAACAATGGAGAACTGGGTAGAGACAAGGGTAAATATTCAAAAAAGGGGGAGGAGATCAGGAACAGATCAAAGGGGACCCAGGGACTCTGGGCAGCCCTCATTAAATGCAGAGAAGTTCATGAAAAAGATCATTTTTCTCTTCAAAAAGTGACCTCCTTGCCAGAGAGGGGATGGAAGTGAGGAAAAGGGAACACTGACCCTGCCTCAGTGGGTGTGTGCTCAGCCCTCATGCATAAGCGTTTGCATATGAGCAGGGGTGAGGGGGAGGAGGAGTCACTGGCACTGGGTGTCACTTCTGCACTGAGGTGAAGAATCAGACATGCCTCCCGGACTCCGGCCACAGGCAGAGGCAGCTGAGGTTGGTAAATGAAAAACCTGAAAAATGAGATCACTTGGACTCGGGAAGGGGAACATCACACACTGGAGCCTATCATGGGGAGGGGGGAGGGAGGAGGGATTGCATTGGGGAGTTATACATGATATAAATGATGAATTGATGAGGGCTGATGAGTTGATGGGTGCAGCACACCAACATGGCACAAATATACATATGTAACAAACCTGCACGTTATGCACATGTACCCTAGAACTTAAAGTATAATAAAAAAGAAAAAAGAAAAAAAAAAAAAAAAAAGAAAAAGCAACAAGATGAAAGGAGCCTGGGTCTCCCGAAACAAAGCAGTTTCCACTCTGATCATGCTGTAATAAAAGCCACTAGTCAGTTAAGACCCATCTACTTCGCAACCTTCTAATCAGCTCCTCATCCTTAGATACAAAGTCAAGCTAGGAATCACCAGGCTGTGGGGATGGAAACTTCCAATTTGAAAAATAGAAACTAACACAAATTGAAGGGGGACCAAGAGGTAACAAAGACAATGCAACAGGCAGAGAAATTTTCAAACTCAAGATTCTTTAAGTTGGAAATCTAACAGAAATGACAATAAAATGTAAAAATAAACTAAAGGAGAAAAACCCTGAGAAAATTAGACTTCAAGAAGTCCAATATCCAATCAATAACTTTCAAGAAAACAGGAAAAAAAAAAAAAATGGAGATAAGAAAGTCACTACGGAAATAATACTAAAAAAAGTTGTCCTCCAAAGTGAAGAATATAAATGCCCAGATAGAGCACACAAAGTATGCGATGAGAAGGATGAAATAATACCTGCCATATCGTGACCTTTTAGGGGACTACAGAGAGAAAGATGAACCCAAAAGCTGCCAGAGGAAAAAAACTAGCCACACACAAAAGGAACTAACGACAGAATAGCAACAGACTTTTGAAAGCTACACTCCATCTTAGAAGACAGTCGAACAAAGCCTTTAAAAGTCTGAGGAAAAATTAAAATCAACAACCAGGCAAACCAGTAATTAAGTATAAAAATAAAAAGGAAATATTCAAACATGCCAAACAAATGTATTTTAAAATTATCTCTGTGACTCTCTTGGAAATTACCCGAGGATATGATCCTCAAAAGGATGAAACAGACCTGAAAGAGACCAACTTGGGATCCAAAACACAATGAATCCAAAGCAAGACAGGAAAGGGGAATTCTCAGGATGATGGTGAACAAAACTCCCAGGGAATCGCTATACGGAAGCCCAGGGAAGGATAGGTCTAAGATGGAACCAGAGACAGAAGCTCCAGGAGGGAGGCCCCAGGGGATAGGAATGGAAGAAATGAAATAATGGATTTTATACATTTGACAAAGTATAAAATAAGTGTTTACAGTTCATTGTAGATCTGGAGAGGAATTAATCAGCATACAGAACACCAAGGAAAACAAAATATTAGCAATAATTAACCACAGGAAAAATTTTAAGTTACCAAATAATTATTTATACTACTTAATTCAGCAGTAAGCAATATTTTTAATCATAATAATGTTAACTGTGGACCATGGTTTTACATATTAGAATTGCTGAGGTTTCAAAGATCTGAAAGTGGCTTTCCCCAGACAAAGGGATCGATGGGGTTGGGAAGACAGATGGGGCAAGGGACCACTGATGTACTTGATTAGAAAAAGTTGAATAATGCCAAAAGATATGCATATATATACAAAGCAGTGAAAATTCAGTTTAAAAACATACTAATAAGTAACATACCCATTGTAGGACACATTAATAGAAAGAAAGTTGTTCAATTAACTTATTTGGAGATCTCTTGATATTTGCCAAAAAAATACTTATAAGGAACAAATCATAAAAATGTTCCAGATAACATTAAAACAGATGTTCGTAGTCACCACCAAAAGAAATAATACAGTATATTTTAACCTTGGCTTGAAAACCATTAAAGAAAAACCTTCCAAAAAAAAGAGAAACTTTCCATACTGAAATTACCAACTACAAACTACCAGACCATGCGAAGGTACGGAGTTACAGTCACCTTACCTGGAGGATGAGGAGTTTGGGAAATGTGTAATCACAAAAGCAGAGATTTAAGAATCCACCCCCCAACACGCAGTATGTTACCTTTCCCTCCAATGTGTAGTTAGTTCAATAAATGATTCTAAGTAAAATTAACTGAGGAAACTATTAGAATAATTATAAAATTACATGTATGACAGCCACAAACGGAGCAAAAGAGGATCCCGAAAAATGACAATACTAGAAAGAGTAAAATTCCACCTATCAAACCAAAACAATGCGTACAGAAATATCAGCTGAAGAACAGAAAAATCCTGGGACCTCAGAATCCTTCAGAAATGAACTATTACGGAACAGTAATATTCTGGAACATGTGAACAGAAAATAGAACAGAAAGTCTAGATCCTTCTTAGTGTCATGTATCTTTAAAACATTTTAAGTAAAACTTTTTATGAAATATAAATACCACTCACTTTGGAAATGGAATAAACACTTTTTTCTTCATTATGCAGAATCTTTAAACAAAAATTAACTAAAGCTGCAGACAATTTAATTGCTGTGGAAAGAACACTTAAAATGTATTCTCAAAGACAGTGGAGGACACATTTTGGAGGCACTGTTGGTACTCAAATCCCTACTCTGCCAATGACCTTGTCAAAGTTAATCTGTGACCTTGTCAAAGTTATTTAATATCCTTGTGTCTCAGTTTCCTCATCTATAAAGTGGTTTACCTATTTCATGGGGTAACCATATGGATTAAACGAGTTTCTGACTGCAAAGAGTTTAGATTAGAGCCTCGCACATAAGTGTTATACATGTACTGAATTTCTCCAACCAAAAACAGTCTTCAGGGAAAACTGGAATCTGCAGAGGGAAAGCTTCAGAATGAGTCCACTGGAAAAATACTTCCTAAATCGGTAAATGCTAGTAAAGCTTATGTGATAGATAATATATTTCTATTGTGCCTTTCATATATGGTAACCATAAGCTAAGTTTTTCTTTCAATATTTTATTTATGATCAATTCATGTATTCAACCAAAAAATATTTTGAAAGGCAAGCATTCCTCTGGGTCCTTTGCAAACACTACCTTATTCCATTCTCACACAGAAGACAGTCTGTTAAACTCATTCAGGTGTTCTCCCCTCTATTCAATCACTTCTTTAAAAATCTTCTATAATCTTCCATTTTAGTTAACCTAATAAAACACCGCACCTCCCTTTTACAACCCTAAAAGATATCTGTTACTTTATATTTTCTTTTACATCTAAAGGCAAACCAAAGAACTGGCAGTCACTCTGAGTTCTGCTCACATCATTTATTCAAACTATATAAAAACTCAACCTTAACAGATTCCACCCACAATTCAGAGCTTCTATATAGCTTTTTTTGGTCTTCTAGCCTTAACCATGACAGCCTAAGTTTGCCAGACATCTAAGGAAAGCGCCTAACATGGAAAGTGAAGAAGATGCTTAAAAAAACAAGCGAGGCCAGGCGCGGTGGCTCACGCCTGAATCCCGGCACGTTGGGAGGCTGAGGCGGGCAGATCACCAGGTCAAGAGATCAAGACAATCCTGGCCAACATGGTGAAAGCCCCTCTCAACTAAAAAGTACAAAAACTGGCTAGGCGTGGTGGCATATGCCTGTAGTCCCAGCTACTTGGGAGGCTGAGGCAAGAGAAAATTGCTTGAACCCAGAGGTGGAGGTTGCAGTGAGCCAAGATCATGCCATTGCACTCCTGCCTGGTAACAGAGTGAGACTCTGACTCAAAAAATAAAAAAAAACAAAAGGAAAAAAACAACAAAAAAACAAAAACAAAAGCACGCGCACGCACACACACACACACACACACACACACACACACACACACACACAAGCTAGAAGATGCCAAGGTTATTCTGGGAGGGTAAAAACATCATTAATACCCTCAGAGGGAAAATTTATTCAATCCATGAAACAAAAATAAAATATTATTTTTTAAAAAGGAATGTTTATAGAATAAACGAAACTTCTTGGAAATTAAAAGCATGATAATGAAAAATAGAAACTCAGCAGAAGGTAGGAAAAAATAAGGCTGATAAAAATGTTCTAGAATGTAGAACAAAGCCAAATAAATTAAAAATGCGTTGGGGGGAAGAAAATTAGAGGACTGGGAACTATGAACATCCAAACAATAAAAGTTCTGAATCAGAAAACAAACGGAATAAGTAAAGAAATAATTCAAGAAAATTCCCAGAAATCGAAAGACATGACTGAAACAACCCATCAAATGTCCAAGAGAACACATGAAAGCAGATCTACACTGAGACATAATGCTCTGAAATTTCAGAACCACAGAGACAAAGAAGATATTCTACAATCTTCCAGAGAGAGGAAGGGGAAGCATAGGTCACATACAAAGGTTTAGAAATCTGAGTAACTTAGGAACACCTGAATAGCACCATCTGAAGCAATCAACATTCTTTTTTTTTTTTCCTTCTTGAGACGGAGTCTCGCTCTGTCGTCCAGGCTGGAATGCAGTGGTGCGATCTCTGCTCAGTGCAAGCTCCGCCTCCCGGGTTCAAGCCATTCTCCTGCCTCAGCCTCCCAAGTAGCTGGGACTATAGGCGCCTGCCACCATGCTCCGCTAATTTTTTGTATTTTTTAGTAGAGATGGGGTTTCACCGTGTTAGCCAAGATGGTCTCAATTTCCTGACCTCGTGATCTGCCCACCTCAGCCTCCAAAAGTGCTGGGATTACAGGTGTGAGCCACCGCGCCCAGCCAGCAACCAACAATGTTTTCAAGTTTAGAGTTCGGTATTTGGCCAAACAGTGAAGCAAAAACAGAAGCAAATAAAGACATTTTCAAATATGCAAAGTTTCCTAAATGTTTACTTCCCAGCTATCTACTCTCAAGACCTACTTACTAGAAGATGAGGTCTACCAAAGTGAGAAAATAAACCAAGAAATAGGAACAAACAGGATAAGGGCACAGGAGATCCAACAGGGGAGAGTGGTCAAGGAAATCTCAATGGGATGCCAAGAGGACAGATGTACACAAACCATGGAAGGTGGCCGCCCAAAATCTCTACATTTTATTTGTGTGAGCCTGGACCAGATTCTCATCTGTATTTTATCTTGGCTCCACATGCTTTACTGCTGGCATCAGTTAAAGACACTTATGTCACTCACAGAAGTTGTTCTGCTTTGATATGCTCCATAGAGCCAGGGTAAACAGTGGTGAATTTAGAAAGAGGGAGCAGCTCTTCCCCTCATAATATTTCTGCTGGATATTCAGTACCTGGCCACTACATTTCTACCAGATGTCCCTACCGACTGAGTCCCACATTTATCCCAGGACTAGCTGATGACCTTGCCTACTGATATCCTGAGGAATCACGCTCCTGGTTGAAAATGTATATGGGATTTCTCAGGCCTGGCCATATGCAAGGCTTTGCCTGGCAGGCATCACAGGGAAAAGAAGCCCTTCACACACCAGGCTTGGTGCAGAGCCAGTGTACTGTATTATCTCAGGGGAGTTGCAGTCAACGACTCAGCCACTTCTGAGTGATAAACCTCTTCTTGTATTTGCCTTCCTAGCCCAGGCACCTTTATTTCCTGGTCCCATTCTGTGCTGAGGCCTGGTGGAGAACAGCTCCTTAAAGAGGCTACTCCCCACTCTGACTCAGAGTCTGCTCTCTTTGGCTCTGAGCCCTTCTCCTTTGTCCCACCACCTCAAGAATCATAAACTGCAGGAGCCTTTTGCTCCCTTTTGATGGGGGTGAGATATCCTGGTCCTCACATCTCACACCATTACAGTAAATGATTAAAGGCTTAACTCTCACTTTTGGCTTGACCGTTTAACCAGCCACTCCAATACCTGGCAGCTCAGCTCCCTCCCCTAGCTCAGCTGAACTCCTGACAGCCTCAGAAAGTTCCCTCAGGGAAGCTAAAGACCATGACTCAGAAACTCTCTTCTTCTGGGAACTTTCATCTAACAATGGCAATAGTGTCCTCTCCTTTAAGCAGCTAGGTTTGTGCCTGATACTCAGTTTTTCAAAACTAGATACACCATATTTAAGGATATGCATTTGAGTGGCACAATCATAAAGAAAAACAAGGAAAACATTGGTCCAAAAGTTAGGATGCCATTTCCTCTGAGGGTTGAGGGAAGGAGAGAGAATGCATTAAGAAGGAATGTTAAGAGTATGAAAGCTCTGATAATTTATTTATTTTTTTAATCTGTGTCATGGGTACATAAGTATTCATTTTACTAATCTTTAAAAATGTATATAAAGATTTTACACGATTCCATAATCATAACATTTTACACATAAAAAAGTATTTTTTTACTGGTTATGTATTTACTGGGTCATAGATAATACACTCATATGATAGCAATGCATAAAATAAAGTAAGAAATTTCACACAACTGTTTCTTATAAGATCCTCAATATAAACTGAAGGGATAATTTAAAAGTAAAGTTTCGGCCGGGCGCGGTGGCTCAAGCCTGCAATCCCAGCACTTTGGGAGGCCGAGGTGGGCGGATCACGAGGTCAGGAGATCGAGACCATCCTGGCTAACACGGTGAAACCCCGTCTCTACTAAAAAATACCAAAAACTAGCCGGGTGAGGTGGCGGGCGCCTGTAGTCCCAGCTGCTTGGGAGGCTGAGGCAGGAGAATGGCGTGAACCTGGGAGGCGGAGTTTGTTGTGAGCTGAGATCCGGCCACTGTACTCCAGCCTGGGCGACAGAGCGAGACTCCGTATCAAAAAAAAAAAAAAGGAAAGGTTCAATGAAAGTATTGCATGAGGTACCATAAATAAAAGTCCAAGTAGGCAGCAGTGACTGGGCAGCTATCAGTCAATAATGAGACACTCCGCAGGGGCACTGTTCTGTTTGCCCCAGAATGACTCATCAGCCACACTCACTGCCCACTGTTTTCTCCAGAAGACCTCCTCAGAGGGCGCTTGATCTAGAAAGGAATCAAAGGCTGAAGAGTCTAAAAACCTAATGGGGTATTTTTGGTGCAACCTCGCATAGGATACTGAATGGAAGAGAACTCAAAGATTCTAACATATGATCTAAAAATAAACTAAGTACTTTTATAATTCTACCATATTTTGCTTATCTTAGGCAAAAGAATTTTTGTCTATCCTTCAGCTCCAGTTTTAAAGAGAGTAGTAGGAACTCTGAAGACAGATGCAGCAGTAATCAGGGAAGAACGGTACAAAGAAAACGAAGCTCAAAAAGACAGCACCAGAGTCCTTTCTGGCCAGCCATAGCCCTGGTCTGTGAAAACCCTGGGTGGTTTCATGTATCATTTCACCATCCTAAGATTCAAAACAAATCAAGCAATCAAAGGCAGGGCTGCTAAGTAAGCAACTGCACAAGCAGAGTAGTGGGAGAGGCGAATGGGACTAGGGCCTCATTGCTGGGGAGAGGAGGAAGGGGTGGGAGACTAGATGGGGATAGCAAGGGGACCCAAGGAAAGTCCAATTAAAAAGTTTTGTTGGCTGGGAGCAGTGGCTCACGCCTGTAATCCCAGCATTTTGGGAGGCCAAGGTGGGTGGATCACCTGAGGTCAGGAGTTTGAGACCAGCCTGACCAAAATGGTAAAACCCCATCTCTACTAAAAAAAAAAAAAGGTACAAAAATTAGCTGGCTGTGATGGTGCGCCCCTGTAATCCCAGATACTCAGGAGGCTCAGACAAGAGAATTGCTTGAACCCGGGAGGCAGAAAGTGCAGTGGGCCGAGATCACACCATCGCACTCCAGCCTGGGCAACAGAGTAAGACTTCGTCTCAAAAAAAAAAAAAAAAAAAAAAAAAAAAGGAAAAGAAAATAAAGTTTTGTCTTAATTTTGTCATGTGAGAGAGAAGGTAAGGGATAAACGCATTCTGAGGTGGATGGGAAGGAACCAAGAAAGCAAGCCTGAAGGACAGCAACGGGCAAAGAAGAACTGGCAGCCAGTAGGAATAAATCTAACACCCACAAAGGAATAAGCCTTAAACAAAGGCACTTTTTTCAATGATTCTCTGATTCCACCAGGCCTCTGTATCCCAGTATTGTACTCCCTCTTTTATTTCAGCTAGTCGGAGTATTTTGGCACCCTTTTCCAAAGAGAAAGAAAAAAACTCCTCCTTAGAAACCCTGTTATTGTTTGCACTCATCCTTACATAGCAGTAAAATTTATAATAAACTTTATATACATATGCATTTTTCCAGAGAACTGTTAAACATATACACATATTTAACAGCTTAATATACTATCCAATCTATTCTTCCTCAACAATGCACCATAACTGAACTAACCCTGAACTCCAAAATATTACTAAAATCACACTAAACAGTAAAGAATAAAAGCTTTAGTATCACCTGCTTGATATGTGCCTTAGAGTCCAAAAACAAAAGTTTTTTCTATTTATAAATAAGAGAACCTTAAGCATACATAAATTTCCTCCAGAAGAAACTATGGGGAAAGTTCTAACTGCCCAACAACCAATGCTCCTTCTTACTGGCAGAACAGAGATTTCCACACACTGGGTCTTAAGAAACTGGCCTTTAGAAACTGTTAGTCTGTGGCTAAGAAATATCAGGGTATCTTATGAAATAAATAACAGTAAGTATAAATCAATACAGCTTCAAAAAATAATTAACAATGAGCATTTAAAAAAAAAAAAAACCTAAAATACTGAGAATTCCAGAAAAAGAATTATACCATGAGTAGGCTGTGTTTGCAAAACAGATCTCACTTCATCTCCTCAAGTTAGAGCTTGGCAGTCTGGCTCCATTCACCATTTGGCTGTTTTCTATTTTTCCTTCTTCCATTTCTGGTGAAACGGACTGGCTTACCTGGCTTCTAAAAACTTACATGTATATTATTTCAAAACAAATATACTTCTGAATTTAAAATGTCACAGTCAATCTGCCTGCAAATTTCTAATCTGCTAGACAAATCTCAACTTTTATTTCTCAGTATATAATACAATTTATTTTTTTAAACCTAAAAACAACTTTAGATATCCTCCTCTTTATTTTTAACCCATATTTTAAGAAGTCTGCAGCTTTATCCCTCCCATAAAATTACAAGGGTGACTAACCATCAAGAAAGAAAACATTAAGAACTAACTAGTAATCTGAAACCTCTAAATGTACTTCAGGTCAAAAAACATACAAAAATGCAATGAAAAACACTGATACAAAAGAAGTGTTAAGAGTCTCTATTCAAAATAATATACATCAGGATCAACTGTGGCAAGAACCTTCAGTTTAGGATGCCTTTGAATAGAGCTAAAGAGATGGTTCCGGGTTAAGAAAAAGTCCACAAACAAGGCCGGGCGCGGTGGCTCAAGCCTGTAATCCCAGCACTTTGGGAGGCCGAGACGGGCGGATCACGAGGTCAGGAGATCAAGACCATCCTGGCTAATACGGTGAAACCCTGTCTCTACTAAAAAAAAAAAAATACAAAAAACTAGCCGGCGAGGTGGCGGGCGCCTGTAGTCCCAGCTACTCGGGAGGCTGAGGCAGGAGAATGGCGTAAACCCGGGAGGTGGAGCTTGCAGTGAGCTGAGATCTGGCCACTGCACTCCAGCCTGGGTGACAGAGAAAGACTCCGTCTCAAAAAAAAAAAAAAAAAAAAAGTCCACAAACAGCAAAAGGAAATCTGGAAAAATAACAACATGTGCTGCTAGTGCAGACCACCATGGGGTCCAAGAGTTGGGTAACACAGAAGGGGCCAGCTAAAGCATAAAGCAGTCAAGTGGGTGGAGCTGAAACAAGTTACAGCCATTGACATTGGAAGAAGAACCAGAGACAGTCATCTAGAAAGACGTAAATGCTCTAAGGTAAAAGCTGCTCCCTCAAGCCACCATAAGCAGTAGTCTACAGACTTTTTTACACCAAAAGTACAGTAAGAAGACTTTACACAACTCAGCACACACACGTGTGTGTGTGCGCATGTGTGTGTGTGTGTATATATATATATATAGCAAATGGAAGTTTCTCTAAATAGTATCTATCCTTATTAGTGTGGTAGATGATATTATCTACTTTGTAGTATTTTTTTTTTCATCTAAAATGAAATGGGCTCAACCCACTGAATCAATTGTAAAACTCTCTAATAAGTGATGCCCTGCAATTTGACAAACACTGTGCTGAAGTAGTCACTGCTTGACTTTGAGGACTGGGGAGTCAAGTGTTCCAAGAGATCATACTTCAGCTTGAATCCTGTTTTCATACTGGTCAATTTTTGTATTTACTTCACTTGCTTTGGAATAGGTTTCAACCCAGTCAGTTACCAAGGCCTGTCATCATCCAGCACAACCACTGTTCCCATCTGAATCCTCCACAACACTCCCTGAAGAACATGCATCCCAGCAAAACTGATCTGCTTATTACCTGCTTTCCACACACTAGATTTTGGCCTTTGCCTCTCCCTGGTATGCTTTTATCCTCATGGTTTGTTTCCACCTATCCAAATACCTCTGATTCTACAAGGTCACACTGAAGTAGCCCCTCCATGCAGAACAAATTCCTTCTGCCTCTGGAGTTCTAAGCACTCTATCCTTCCTTCCTGTCTATCTTCCATTCACACACACCCTGCCGGACTCCCATGCTCTCAGAGCCCAAACAGTCTTAAGAAACTACTTGGTATGAACTGTATGTGTTGACTGAACAACTGACTATGCATCTCTTATGTAAACAGAAAACTGCCTACCAGGCACCACAGGGGTTAAAGACTGAGAAAGGTCAGGTCAGGGCCAAAACCACCAAAAACCCCTCAACCGAAACCAGAAACTTCTATTCTCTTCAGTAGATGTTGTGCCTTCTGCCTTTGAAAAAACAGTTATAACAAGCATTACAAGAAAATATGAATGCTTTAACAATTATTTATAAATTCCTCTTTCAATTAAAAAAGTAGCCAGGCATGGTGGCACGCACTTGTAGTTCCAGCTACTTGGGAGGCTGAGGCAGGAGGATTGCTTGAAGCCAGTGCTTTGAGGCTGTAGTACACTATGACCACATCTGTGAATAGTCACTGGACTCCAGCCTGGGCAACAATATAGCAAGACTACATTTTTTTTAAAAAAAAAAAAGGTAGCATAAGTGTAGATTAGCAGCTTAGCAAACATGCCATGTTTCATATTCTAACTTCTCTTATTTAAAATCTAATCCCCCAAATGTAATGAAGCTACCCATAGACAGATGGGCAGTACTTAGCAACATGAACAGACACCACCAAGTTTCTCTCCCTCTGGCTCATTAGGATGCAAGCCCACAGGCCCACTTTCCCTCAAGTCAGCCTCCTTTTCTCATTACCATAGTCTTTTGGTTTAACTTACTTCCCCGTGTCTTGTTTCAAAAACAAAATCTTTCACATCATCTTTTAATTATGCATTTTTATTTTTGTCTCCCTAATTAAACAAAATAATTTTCTTAGACCTAAGTCAGAAATATTAACATCAAAGTATCTTAAATCTACATGCAAATATATTTTACACTGATCTTCTAACAGCTTGCTCATTTGACAAATGCTTATCAAGTAACTGCTAGATACTCAAACGGTGGGCTAGAAACTCAACACATCTTTGAGGTACTAAACTGAAAATGCCACACTTCCAAAGGAAAGGAGATAATGGGTTAATAGCAAATTCAAACTCCTTATCCCGAATTGAAAATCACATACAATTCTCATAATTCTGTACTACAAAGAATCAATAAGCAGCAAGGAAGAAAATTCTAAAGATAATCTCAAGGTAAAATACTTCAAACATATACAGTATAATAAATTGGCAAAAAAATAAGAAGAAAAGTAAACATAAAAAGCCTTAAAAAAGTAGTCTTTTAGTTTTACGAATGCTGCTCAACTACAAAATAAATCAGGTCAGATATTAAACACTGTACAGAAGATACTTCTAAATATTACATAGAAGATACTTCTCTTTTAACATTAGTAAAGAGCTATTAATATCATTTGATAATGAGTGGTCTTTTCCCTTATATATTACGTAAACAATATATACTGGAAGGAGCTGAAACAATCTACAGCCACTGACATTGGAAGAAGAACGGAGTCAGCCATCTGGAAAGAGCCAAATGCTCTAAGGTAAAAGCTGCTCCCTCATGCTACCTTAAGCAGTAGTCTACAGACTTTTTTTTACACCAAAACTATAGTAAGAAGTTAAGACTTCACACATCTCAGTACACACACATATACACATACATACAGCAAATGGAATATATTGTTCCATAACAATATATTAGATATTCCATAACCATATATGGCATATATATTGTTTATGTCCAAATGCCTATGAATATTTAAAATTTAGGCACTCTGACTCATGCCTGTAATCTCAGTACTTTGGGAGGCTGAGATGGACAGATCACTGAAGCCCAGGAAGTTGAGACTAGTCTGGGCAACATAGTGCAACTCTGTCTCTACAAAAAATACAAAAAATTAGCGGAGTTTGGTGGCGTAGACCTACAGTCCCAACTACTCAGGAGGCTGAAGTGGGAGGATCGCTTAAACCCAGAAGACAGAGGTTGTAGTGAGCACAGATCACGCTACTGCACTCCAGCCTGGGTGACAGAGTGAGACCCTGTCTCAAAAAAAATAATAATTAAATTTATCAAGTATTCCCAACTCTATTTACACCTCTAAAACTATCTTCAGTGTGATGGGCCATGGCAGTGGTGAAATCATGCAAATAATGAATGATTTTATGATATGATATTTTAGGATATTTTCATAAAACTGAACTATAAATTAATCAATGATTAACTATTAAGTAATCAACTATTTTATTTTAGTATATCTTATAAACAGTAAAATATTATCTTACCTTAAATATGTGCTATATATGAAGAATGCCATCATTAGTCCATTTAAAATAAAAATTACAGCAACATAAAAGCAAGCAGGATCTCCCAAGCCTTTAAAAATAAACAAAACATATGTTCTAACCACATTAACCCAAATTACCTTATGTGTCTAGCAATTTATATTAAATTGTGTTCATTTTGAAAATGGTGGCCAGATATATTCAATAGTTGCCCTGGTTCCCACATGAAAACATAACACTACTGCAGAACATAGATGAGATCAGGGTAATTAGCAATGGTGATTTTAAAACAGGGCTGCAAATTCACAGATACGCCTCCTCGGGAGGTATGGGGTCTATAGCCCCCATTTTTGAGTTTCATTGTTCTTGTGACTCTTTCAATGGAGTACGGCAGAACAACACTATGTGACTTCCAAGGCTAGGTCAGAAGAGGCCATGCAGTGTCCAGCTTGGAGCCTTCAGCTGCTATAGGAAAAGCCTTACTACAACTCTGAGGTACTTGCTATCAAAAAGCCCAAGTCACCCAGAAAGGCCACAGGTAGGTGTCCCAGCTGACAGTTTCAGCTGAGCTCAGCCTCACAGTCCTCCACGCCCAGGAGTCAAAATGTGAGCAATGCAGCCTCTCAGTTAATTCCAGCCTTCCCAGATATTTGCGTCTTACTAGCAGAGGTCCCTGAAATCATGGAGATAAGCCAGCCCTGCTAAAGCCTGCCCAAATTCTGGACCTGCAGAATCCATATGCATAATAAAATGGGTGTTGTTTATACCACTAAGTTTACAGTGTAAGTTTATTATGCTGGATAAGTTTATTATGTTACAACAGATAACTGGACAATATCACAGAAAGAAACTTACCTTCACAGCTTTCAATAGGACTGAGTCCTTCTCCTCTGGTAACTGTCCAACATATCTTGGTTTGAATACCAATCAAGTCCATTATTTTGGTATAAATCCGGTACCAGCTGGCTAAAATTACCTATTTTTGAAAAATATGGAGGCATCTTAAGAAAATATACTAAACAATTTTCATTACTAGAATACTTTTGAGATATTCTGACAATTACCATGTTTTCCCTTTCTATACCATCCACTTGGCTTCCTTTAAATCTAGTAAAACGAGGCTCAGAATCTCCTAGGCAGATTCTTCACTGGTCAGTTTTCAATTGTTCATCCATGGGTAAGGACAAAATATGGGCCCCAAAAAAGCGCTAAATTTATGATTTTCAAAAACTATACAACTCTACTAAGAGACACAAAAGAGGATTTGCACAAGTAAAAGATACTGGGTCTACTGGAATAGACTGAATTATTTAAGACATGAACTCTCCCTCAAATTAATTCATAAACATAAAATAATTCTATTCAAAATTCCTAGTGTCTAAAATGTATCGAGAAAACTAAAGGGAATGTTTTAACAGATATTAAGTCTTACCACTTTCAATGATTAAAATAGTGTGATACTGGCACAAGAATGGCTAGACAGATCAATGTAACCATGGTACAGGTGGTGATACGCCACCCCAGATTCCCTCTTCTGGGGTGAGGCACTCATTCCAACAGCTGGCTGGAAGGCTGGTAAGTTAGAGCTGGAAGCTGCATCCCTCCCCGGGAACTGCCCGTGGCTGAAGAAAGTAAATTCACTCAAGGAGACAACCCCTACCCAAGGGCAATCTGCATCCAATGACTGACTAGTCAATAGGGAAAGATATCAAGGTCAGGGGCCCTTCTCTCAAGGTAGGACAACTCTGCAAGGTCATCCCAGATCCAGAGCTGCACAGGGACTGGATGAGGCTTTCACAGTGACTGCATCAAAGCTCTCATCTTCCTCCTGCCTCATTCATCCCCCTTAAGGTGTTGACCCTAAGGACACTCCCTCAACTACTTCCTGCATGTAAATCTCCATCTCAAAGTCCACTTCCCACAACCTCAACCTAAAGCAATACTGAGCACAAAATTCAGAAACACATGCAAGTATGTATGTATAATAATTTTGCATATAAAGAAGAAAGCTTACTTCAAATCAGTGGAGAGAGGATGGACACCTCATCAGTGTTAGGTTACACACAATACCATTTTCAAAAAAAAAAATTCAAGGTTAGATTCCTACCCCACACTATGCATCAAAACCAATTCCAGATAAATTAAAAATGTAAATATAAAAAAATTATGATTACAAAAATGAAGTTTTTTACATATATGTATAAAAGACAAAAAGATTCATGATATATTTCTGTATTAAAAAATACACAGACATCATACACAAAGCTAAAGGGCAAACAACTGGGGAAAATGTTTCATTATATAGCTTATATTAATATCCAGTATATAATAAATGAGCTCTTATAAAATTTTAATAGAAATATAGATAAAACGCATGAATTGGCAATTATTTTTAAAAGTAAAAATGCATTATATGTATATGTGTTATATATACATATATAGAGAACACTAAAATACATATATAATCAATGAATGAAATACATCATGTGACTTCAATTTCTTTGTCTATCCAATTAACAAAGATGCAGGTAAATAAATAGTTTCAAAAACACCGCTGGTGGACAGTTCAATATCTATCTTGAAGGACTTTTGACAAAATCATTAAAGTATATATTCTATTGAACTAGAGTTCCACATCAACAAATTTATAGTTTTGCAAGGAGGATAAAGGAGAGGCCAAATGTCATCTCCATTTGCTGGATTGGGCTCACCTTCCCTCCACTCCCACTCAAGAAAGTGCACTCAATTAAATGAGGATAAGGAAGAAAACATTTAACAAATGACATGTAAAAGTAACAGAGCTCCCTTAGTATAAACCTTACAAGCACACCAAATCTAGTTTTTGTATTTTTTAAACAATACAATCACAACAACAGTTCCCCACAGAATTAAAGCCTTCTCCTCAAAATCTGTAATGATCTTTTTTACATATTCCTCCACAAGATACATATTTTCTTTTTTGCTGTTTTTTTTTTGAGACGGAGTCTTGCTCTGTCACCCAGGCTGGAGTGCAGTGGCCGGATCTGGGCTCGTGGCAAGCTCCGCCTCCCGGGTTTATGCCATTCTCCTGCCTCAGCCTCCCATGTATCTGGGACTACAGGAACCTACCACCTCGCCCGGGTAGTTTTTTTGTATTTTTTAGTACAGACGGGGTTTCACCGTGTTAGCCAGGATAGTCTCGATCTCCTGACCTTGTGATCCACCTGTCTCAGCCTCCCAAAGTGCTGGGATTACAGGCTTGAGCCACCGCGCCTAGCCCATATTTTCTTTTAAAAAATTAAATACAATTTAATATATTGAATAATATCTTAGATTTAAAATCAGCATTTAATACAAAAAAGTTTTACAAAAGTGCAAAATCACAACTGGAAAAAGTGCCTTACCTCCGGGTAAAGATTGAATCTTTTTAATGTACTAATAACAAGGGGGTATTCAGTCAGTTTATCATTCATAATCATCCATACTCCATTCAAAAATGAGGGTGCTTCCACAATAGTCTTGAAATAGGAGTAATATAGTCCCTGATATAAGGATAAGCTCAGTTAAAATAACAATTATAATGCCTCTTCTAAGTAAATACAGTTTTTGAAAAACAAAGCAATTAAGCAAGTAACAGCTATTAATACAATGAATTTCACAGGTTTCTGATCACTGATAAATCCTAAAGTTGCAAAAAAACTATGTATTTTCACATAAACATGTCTTAGTTGAAATAACTGAATGCAAAATAGCTTCAAAAAGTTTCAGCATTTACAAAATAATACGACTCAGCATACTTCACCTTAGAAAATCCTATTACCCATACCAATATAACTGTTAGAAAATGCTATCTTATGAATAGAGCGAGTGGTTTACTATGGAACTAAAATTTATCACGAACCAAGAAATCTCAAGCCAAAAATGCTCCTCTAACTGCTTATTTTAATCCCCAAAATGAAACTATCAGTCATTTTTCCTCCGGATTTACATGCAAAAATGCAAATATGTTGAGAAGGTTATACACTGATGTATTATTACATATGAATTTCACTCAGGTGCCACCCACAGGTAAGAACTCTGTGGGACTGGGGATGAGGGTGGGGAGTGGTCCTATTTTGAAGAAAGATACTTTTTTAGCTTGGCACACTACTTTGGAAAGATAGCAAGGGTGGAATAATATGTGAGACAAAAAAACAAGAAAATACTAGAAGCCTAACGGGGAGTCTAAGTGGCAGTATGAGGGAAGACAGAGAAACACAAGATAAATCTACATCTTGTATTTGCATCTTCAGTTTTGCCTGGAGCTGCCCTGGTAGCTGCCAAAGTTTAAACTGGGTTTAAGACTCATAAATACAAAAGTGATATGCGTACCCAGAAATTTACTGAAAAAGAAAAAAATGGTGTTGATACTCCGATGTATTAGCTCTGATATCACTATATGCAGTCATATTAGATTAAGGTGGACTCTAAATCCAACAGAATTGGTAAATCTAAATAAAGAGGAATATTTGACCTCAAAGCTACAGGCACACAGGGGAAAAGGCCGTGTGAAGATGGATCAGAGATTGGGGTGAGGCATCAGCATGGCAAGGAATTCCAAGGATGGCCAGCAACCACCAGAGGCTGACAAGAGGCAAAGAAGGACTCTCCCCTCCAGCCTTCGGAGACAAGAGGCCCATCAACACCTTAACGTCCCACTGCTAGTCTCTGGAACTGTGAGAAAATACATTTCTGTTGTTTTAAGCCACCTGGCTTGTTGTACTTCTTTATGACAGCCCTAGAAAACTATACCTTCCTTCTTTTACAGGTTTGATTTTGGAAACATACACTTAATTATAAAACAAAAACGTAAAACTACCTGAATATCAAAATAAAAATGAAAGAAAGGAATGAACTATTTATCAACTTGGGAGAAGATTTCAAGTAACAGTAAGATATTGTAATTTTACTGTATATCCCTAGTGGACTATATCCTAACGTTAAAATGGAGCCCAGGAATTCAGCAGGACTGGTTTCACAAGTTACAGGTCACAAAGACCCTGCTGATAATACAGGATGCGGTAAAGAAGCCCACCAAAACCTGCCAAAACCAAGATGGCAACTAAAGTGACCTCTGGTCATCCTTATTGCTCATTATAATACATTAGCATACTAAAGGAAAAGCCCACCAGCACCATGACAGTTTACATATGCCATAGCAACCTCTGGAAGTTACCCTCTATGGTCTGAAAGAGGGAGGAACCCTCGTTCCAGGAATTCCCCTCCCTGTTCTCAGAAAACTCATGAATAATCCACCTCTTGTTTAGCATACGATTAAGAAACAACCTTAAAAACAATCAACCAGCAGCCCTCACAGCTGCTCTGCCTGTGGAGTAGCCACCCTTTCATCCCTTTACTTTCTTAAGATAAACTCATTTTCACTTTACTCTGTTGGCACATTCTTGAATTCCTTCCTGCCCAAAGCCAAGAACCCACATGGCCTCCTGGGCTGAGACCCAGTTCTGGGGGTTGTCCTGTGCAGAACCAAACTGCAATAAAATCTTAAACTCTTTTCAGTAATCACATTTTTAGTTATACCTTTGGTACTTTTATTCCTAACAAATCAATGATTTGAAACCAAGATTCTCAAACTAAAAAGATTAATATCAAGTAAAAAAATCTAATCTTCTTTCCATTTAAAAAATTAATACAAATTCATGATTTCTCTTTAAAAAAATTTTTGTAGCCTAATTCTGTTCAGTAAAAAGGCCAAAATACAATGGCCAATCTAGTAGCAATGAGCATCTGCCACTGACAGGAATGGTGGCTCATTGGAAAACTGGTTGATGCCAGGTCTGAGAAGAAAATGTCTTGTAGTACCTGAAAGTAAGGAACCTATGGATACTAGTGAGGTCACATCAAGGGCAAACAGGGAGAGTTGCAAGGGCTTTACTAGCTAAAGACAAGAAAGTTTACAAAATATGTTAAAATCCATCATGTCATAATAATACTCCAAAAGAAGGTACTCCATTGATCACTACTAGAAGATGCTAGGGAAGTTACTCATTTTTCTGAAAACTGGTAAATGAAAAGAAAGAATAAAGCATTTTCCTGTCTTTCCTCTATGAAATATATCTTAGAGAGAAATCAAAAGGTGAAAGTTCTTAATAGAAGAATTATAGCTAATAAGTGCAGGGAAAAAAATGATAGACTAGGTATCACAGTTTGAGAAGGATAATGAAATAACTAACCTAGGCTGATGGCTAGGCTATAGGAGGAATCAGCATCACAATACCTGAAGCCAGTGATCAATCTCAACATCACAGAAAGTGAGACAACCAGATATGATGTGAGTCAAACTAGAAATAAAGTAGAAATTAAATTCTACTTTAGCTGAAAGGCTGCAAAGACTTGAATACGTGGCAATATTTTCCTTTAGTATTCATCAGAATGACTTAAAGGGCTTATAAAAACACAGATTGTTGGCTCCACTCCTCACCCTGAGATTCTTACTTAGCAGGTCTGCAATGGAGCCAAAAATTTGCATCTCTAACAATTTTCCAGGTGATGCTGAAGCTGCTGATACAGGAACCATATTTTGTGTTTATTCTCTCAACATAAAATCTCAAGGCTAGTACAGAGGCTCCAGAACGATGACCAGCTCCTTCTAACTTGCTGTTCCATCAACCTAGCTCATGACTTGCATCCTCAAAATCACCTCATGATCCAGGGGAGCTCCTCCAATTCTAGCCATCGTGTTAGCTTCAGGGTAGTAGGAAAGGAGTGAAGGCAAAGGGAACATCTCCCAACCTCATCAGCTCCTTTTTAGGAGCCTTATTTGCAAGAACTTAGTCAAAAGGCCTCATTACAGGGAAGATGGCAAATATACTCTTGCTGAGTACACTGACAGTCCAAATAATAGTAAGGATCTATAACTAAGGAAGACTAGATATTGAATAGGCAACAACAACAAAACACTCTGCCATACCACTTAAGTCTACATATACTCCAATTAAGAAGTCCTACTGATTTTGCCTCCCAATTATTTTGTAAGTTTGTCCTACAGGTTACATCTCTAATTCTATTTCTCTAGATCTTGCTTTAATCATCTCTCTCCTACTTTATTATAATTGCAATCTAACTAGTCTCCCTACCTACTATCCTGATGATAGGTAGAAGATGGATTTCGAGCGAGCTAAATCTGCTTATAATTCTTCAATAACTCCACATTTTCTATAAAATAATTAGGTATAAGCATTTTATTATTTCATATGAAGCCCTCATCTACCTATTCCCTGCCTTTTACTTCATACTACTTAACAAACTGTTTCTCTCTTCAGTGCTTTCGTGATGTTTTCTCTATTAAGATACTCTTGTGCCTGTAATCCTTCTACTCGGGAGGCTGAGGTGAAAGGATTGCTTGAGCCCAGGAGTTCAGGGTTACAGTGAGTCATGATTTCACCACCTGCACTCAAGCCTGAGTGACAGAGCAAGCCCCTGTCTCTAAAAAAGAAAAAAGAAAAAGATACTCCTGCTACTCTCTTTACCATTTCAACTCATCCTCTAAGATTTAACCAAGATACTACCTTCTCCAGAAAGATGTTCCTTGACAACCCTCCTTCATAGGAAGAGTACTCCTGTATAATCTCATCAAGTCCAGCGCTGTCACTGGATATTCCACGTTGTATTACAATGTTTATATCGCTGGATTTCTCAACAGATGGCAGTCTTCGTAAGTGTAAGGACCACGTTTTTTCTATCTTTATACTTCCAAAACTGGATACAAAGCAGATGACAACTATTATTTGCTGAATAAAAGCATAAGCCTTCATCTCCAGCTAGCCAATATACTGAAAATCTGCATAGGACTTGTCAAGCAATGTAATATCCTTTCCTATCACAAGTATCACATTCTAATCACTCAATTTCAAAAGATAATTAGAATCAGAATATTCTGGCCGGGCGCGGTGGCTCAAGCCTGTAATCCCAGCACTTTGGGAGGCCGAGACGGACGGATCACGAGGTCAGGAGATCGAGACCATCCTGGCTAACATGGTGAAACCCCGTCTCTACTAAAAATACAAAAAAAAAAAAAAAAAAGAATCAGAATATTCTTCTTTAATAACTGTATATCAGTCTGTTTACATGCTGCTAATAAAGACATACCCGAGACTGGGTAATTTATAAAGGAAAGAGGTTAAAATGGACTCACAGTTCCACATGGCTGGGGAGGCCTCACAATCATGGCAGAAGACAAAGGAAGAGCAAAGGAATGTCTTACATGGTGGCAGGCAAGAGGTCTTGTGCAGGGGAACTCCCATTTATAAAACCATCAGCTCTCATGAGACTTATTCACTATCATGAGAATGGTATGGGGGAAACTGTCCCCATGATTCAATGATCTGCACCTGGGTCCACCCTTCACACATGGGGATTATAACAATTCAAGGTGAGATTTGAGTGGGGACACAGCCAAACCATATAATTCCATCCCTGGCCCTTCCCAAATCTCATATCCTCACATTTCAAAACCAATCATGCCTTCTTGACAGTCCCCCAAAATCTTAACTCATTTCAGCATTAACTCAAAAGTCCAGAGTCCAAAGTCTCATCTGAGACAAGGCAAGTCCCTCTGCCTATGAGCCTGTAAAATAAAAAACAAGTTAGTTACTTCCTGGATACAATGGGGGTACAGGCATTGGGTACATACACCTGTTCCAAATGGGAGAAATTGGCTAAAACAAAGGGACTACATGCAAGTTTGAAATCCAAGTGCCCCATGCAAGTTTGAAAGCCAACAAGGCAGCCAAATCTTAAAGCTTCAAAATGACCTCCGTTGATTCATATGCAGGTCACACTGATGCAAGAGTCAGGTTCCCATGGCCTTGGGCAGCTCTGCCCCTGTGGCTTTGCAGGGTACAGCACCACCCCCCACCCCCATCTGCTTTCACAAGCTGGTGTTGTCTGCAGCTTTTCCAGGTGCAAAGTGCAAGCTGTCAGTGGATCTACCATTCTGGGATCTGGAGGACCATGGCCTTCTCCTCACAGTTCCAATAGGCAGTGCCCTAGTATGAACTGTGTGGGTGCTTCAACTCCACATTTTCCTTCCACACTGCCCTAGGAGGAGTTCTCCATGAAGGTCCCACCTCTGCAGAAAACTTCTACCTGCACATCCAGGTGGTTCCAAAGATCCCCTGAAATGTAGGTGGAGGTTCCCAAACCTCCATTCTTGACTTCTGTGCACCTGTAGGCTCAATGCCACGTGGAAGTTGGAAGTTGCTAAGGCTTGGAGCTTGCACCCTCTGAAGCCATGGGCCGAGCTGTACCGTGGACCCTTTTAGCCACAGCTGGAGCAGCTGGGATGCAGTGCACCAAGTCTCTAAGTTGCACACAGCAGGGGACCCTGGGCCCAGCCCATGAAACCATTTTTCCCTCTAGGCCTCTGGGCCTGTGATAGGAGAGCCTGCCATAAAGGTCTCTGATATGCCCTGGAGACATTTTCCCCATTCTCTTAGTGATTAACATTTGGCCCCTCACTACTTACGCAAATTTCTACAGCTGGTGTGATTTTCTCCTCAGAAAATAGGTTCTTCTTTTCTATCGCATCAACAGGCTGCAAATTTTCTGAACTTTTATGCTCTGCTCTTAAACATAAACTCCAATTCCAAACCATATCTTTGTGAATACATAAGACCGAATGCTTTTAACAACACCCGGGTCACATCTTGAATGCTTTGCTACTTAGAAATTTCTTCCACCAGATGCCCTAAATCATCTCTCTGAAGTTCAAAGTTGCACAAATCTCTAGCGGATAAATGCTCCCAGTCTCTTTGCTAAAACATCACAAGAGTCACCTTTATTCCAGTTCCCAAAAAGTTCCTCATCTGCATCTGAAACCACCTCAACCTGGACTTCATTGGCCATATCACTGTCAGCATTTTGGTCAAAGCCATTCGACAAGTCTCTAGGACGTTCCAAACTTTCACACATCTTCCTATCCTCCTCTGAGCCCTCCAAACTGTTCCAACCTCTGCCTGTTACCCAGTTCCAAAGTCGCTTCCACATTTTTTGGTATCTTTACAGCAGCAGCCCACTCATGACACCAACTTACTTTATTAGTCTGTTCTCATGCTGCTAACAGAAATACGTGAGACTGGATAATTTATAAAAGGAAAAGGTTTAATGGACTCACAGTTGCTCACATGGCTGGGGAGGCCTCACAAATGTGGCGGAAGGTGAAGGAAGAGTAATGGCATGTCTTACACGGTAGCAGGCAAAAAGGTTGTGTAGGGCAACTCCCCTTTATAAAACCATCAGATCTCATGAGATTTGCTCCCTGCCATGAGAACAGTATGGGAAAAACCTGCCCCCATGATTCAATTACCTCCCACAAGGTCCCTCTCACAACATGTGGGGATTATGGGAACTACAATTCAAAATGAAATTTTGGTGGGGACACAGCCAAACCATATCAAACTCCAACTACAGTTCAAAGCATAAAAACTATTTTGTGCATAGCCAAACATCTTTATTTTTCACAACCTGAATACTAAAGATACAACCCAACTAGTCCCAGAACATTTCTAGATATTTCTGTGTATCAACCAAACCAAACAAAGTTTTTAAAAAGAACATCTGCAACAATAACAAAATAATAATTTAACAATCAAAGTTGGCTTCACCATTTCTTGTCTTCATACATTTATCCAAGTTCTCCATCTTTATTTCTTCTTCCTTTTTATATGGGGTATATTCAGTATCTTTTTCTGGGTTTGGAACTGATTTCTCCGTTGGTATCAAGAAACATTCAGCATTTAAAACTTGTTCAGCAGTCATTGAACTTCTATAATATATCAAGCTACAGAGGAGGGATTTGACTTTATTATCCTGTAAGGAAAAACAGGTGTTACAAAACAAAGGAACAAAAGGACAAATCTGTAATGAAGAAGGACAATTCACAAATACTTTTGGTCAGTGATACAGGGCAAAAATCAAGTTTTTCTATTTAGATTTTTAAAGATTCCTACCAAGTTCAACTATAGTTGACCCTTAAACAACACAAGTTTAAACTGCACAGGTAGGTCCACTAATAAGTGGATTTATTTTTTCAATAAATATAGTCAGGAAGGAGGCGCTTCAAGATGACTGACAAAGTATGTGATACTCCCCTCAACAAAAAAAAACACCAAAATAATGAGCTGATAATCACACTTTAAATAGATCATCTGGCTGGGCACAGCGGCTTATGCCTGTAATCTCAGCACTTTGGGAGGCCATGGTGGGGGGAATCACCTAAGGTCAGGAGTTCAAGACTAGCCTGGCCAACATGGTGAAATCTCGTCTCTACTAAGAGAGTTGTATACTTGGAAGTGGAAGAACAATATCTACCATTACAAAACACATATAAACTCCACTGGTAAAACAAACACACAAATAAAGAAGAGAAAGAATTCAAGTGTTACCACTACAGAAAACCAGCAAACCACGATGAGTAAGAAAGTAAGAAACAAAAGATACACAAAACAACCAGAATCAATTAATACAATGACAGAAATTAACCCTCATGCATGTATCAATAACAGCCTTGAATGTAAACCAGTTAAACTTTCCACTTAAAAGATATAAACTGGTTGAAAGGATTTTTTTTAATGACCCAATTATATGCTGCCAAAAGATGTTCTATACAAAAGGAAACCAAAAGCAAGCAGGTGTAGCTATACTTGTATCAGGTAAGACAGACTTTAAGTCAAAAAGAGCAAAAAGTGACAAACAAGGTCACTATATAATAATAAAGAGATCAATTCAGCAAGAGAATATAACAATTCTAAACATACACATGGATCCAACAACAGAGCACCCAGATACATAAACCAAATATTATTAGATCTAAAGGGAGAAACAGACTCCACCCAACTCTCACCACTAGACAGATCATCTAGAGACAAAATTAATTTTTTTAAAAAAAATAGATTTTACACTGCACTTAAAAACCAAATTAACCTAACAGATATTTACAGAATACTTTACCCAACAGCAACAGAATATACATACTTCTCATGAGCATATGGAACATTCTCTAGGGATAGACCATATCTTAAGCCACAAAACAAAGCTCAAAAAATGTTTTAAAATTAAAATCATATCCAGTTTCATCTCAGACCACAATGGAAAACTAAAAATCAACAAGAGAAACTAAAAACTATACAAACGCATGGAAATTGGCCAGGCACAGTGGCTCACACCTGTAATCCCAAAACTTTGGGAGGTGGAGGTGGGTGGATCACTTAAGGTCAGGAGTTTGAGACCAGCCTGGCCAACATGGTAAAATCTCATCTCTACTAAAAATACAAACATTAGATGAGTGTGGTGCCAGACATCCGTAATTTCAGCTACTCAGGAGGCTGAGGCAGGAGAACTGCTTGTACCCAGGAGGCAGAGGTTGCAGTGAAGTGAGATCATGCCACTGCACTCCAGCCTAGGCAATAGAGTGAGACCCCCATCTCAAAAAGAAATAACAACAACAACAACAACAACAACAAAAACACATGGAAATTAAACAACATACGGCTGAACGACCACTGGTTCAAGGAAGAAATTAAAGAGGGAATTAGAAAATGTCTTGGAACAATCACTGGTTCAAGGAAGAAATTAAAGAGGGAATAAGAAAATATCTTAGAACAACTGAAAATCAAAACAACATAACAAAACCGATGAGATATAGCAAAAGCAGTGTGAAAAGAGAACTTTATAGCAATAAATTCTTGTATCAAAAAAGAGTAAGATTTCAAATAAACGACCTGATACACATTAGTAGAAAAGAAAGAATAAAGATGAGAGCAGAACTAAGTGAAATAAAGCCACAGCTAACATCATTACTAAATGGGGAAAGAAAAACATTCTTCTAGCGAAGCGCAGTGGCTCACGCCTGTAATCCCAGCACTTTGGGAGGCGGAGGTGGGCACATCACCTGAGGTCAGAAGTTCGAGATTGGCCTGACCAACATGGTGAAACCTCATCTCTACTAAAAAATAGAAAAAAAAAAAAAAATTAGCCGGGCATCATGGTGGGTACCTGTAATTTCAGCTACTTGGGAGGCTGAGGCACGAGAATTGCTTGAACCCAGGAGGCGGAGGTTGCAGTGAGCTAAGACCGTGCCACTGCACTCCAGCTGGGCAACAAGAACGAAACTCCATCTCAAAAAAATGAAAAACAAAAAACAAAAAAAGAAAAACTTCCTCTAAAGAACTGGAACAAGACAAGGATCTCCACTTTCACCACTTCTCTTCAACACAGTCCTGGAAGTCCTAGTCAGAGCAACCAGACAAGAAAAATAAAAGGAATCCAAATTGAAAAAGAGCAAGTCAAATTGTCCCTCTTTGCAGATGACACTATCTTAACTATCTACAAAAACCTAAAGACTCCACCAAAAAGCCCTTAGATCTGATTAATCTAGTAAATCTGCAGGATATAGAATCAACATGTAAAAATCGGTAGCACTTCTATGAACTAATAAGGAACTAGCTAAGAAGGACATCAAGAAAGTAATCCCATTTACAATAGCTATAAATAAATATATTACCTAGGAAGAAATTTAAACAGGGATGTGGAAGAGCTCTCCAAAGAAAACTACAAAACGCTGATGAAAGAAACTGAAGAGGACACTAACAAATGGAAAGACATTCCATGCACTTGGATCAGAAGAATTGGTATTGTTAAAATGCCCACACTACCCAAAGAAATCTACAGATTCAAAGCAGTCCCTATCAAAATAGCAGCGTAATTTTTCACATAAATAGAAAAAAATCCTAAATTTCATGTAGAACTAAAAAAGAGCACAAATAGTGAAAACAATTATCAGCAAAAAGAACAAAGGTGAAGGCATCACACTGACTTCAAAATATCTTTCAATCCCAACACAGCATTTTATTAGTATAGGAAAAGGATACATACACCTATAGAATAGAATTGAAAACCCAGAAATAAAGCCACATATTTACAGCCAACCAATTTCTCACAAAGGCACGAAGAACATACACTGGGGAAAAGACACCCACTTCAATAAATGGTGCTGGGAAAATTGGATACCCATATGCAAAAGAATACAGTGGACCCTCACCTCTCACCATATATAAAAATCAATTCAAGATTGATTAAAGCCTTAAATGTAAATCCCAAGACTATAAAAGTACTAGAAGAAAACATACGGGAAACACTTCATGACATTGGTCTAGGCAGATTTTATGGCTAAGACCTCGAAAGCACAGGCTACAAAAACAAAAAGAGACAAATGGGACTATACTTAACTAAAATGCTTCTGGATAGCAAAGGAAATAATCAACAGAGTGAAGAAACAATTTGTTGAATGGAAGGAAATATTTGCAAACTATTCATCCAACACTAATATCCAGAATATACAAGAAACTCAACAGGGAAAACAATCCCATTAAAAAGTAGGCAAAGGACATAAATAGACATTTCTCAAAAGAAGGTATACAAATGACCAAGTATATGAAAAATGCTCAATATCACTAATCATCAGGGAAATGCAAATCAAAACCACAATGAGGTATCATTTTACATCAGCTAGAATGCCACTATTTTAAAAAATGACAAAAAATAGCAAAATACTATTTTGAAAAATCTCCACAAAAATGTGGAGAACAGGAAACTGTTATACATTGTTAGTGGAAATGTAAATTAGTATAGCCACTATGGAAAATAGTATAAATATTTTTCAAAAAACTAAAAATGGGCCTTTTTTCCTCTTTCCGGCGTTCAAGATGTCGAAGCGAGGACGTGGTGGGTCCTCTGGTGCGAAATTCCGGATTTCCTTGGGTCTTCTGGTAGGAGCTGTGATCAATTGTGCTGACAACACAGGAGCCAAAAACCTGTATATCATCTCCGTGAAGGGGATCAAGGGACGGCTGAACAGACTTCCCGCTGCTGGTGTGGGTGACATGGTGATGGCCACAGTCAAGAAAGGCAAACCAGAGCTCAGAAAAAAGGTACATCCAGCAGTGGTCATTCGACAACGAAAGTCATACCGTAGAAAAGATGGCATGTTTCTTTATTTTGAAGATAATGCAGGGGTCATAGTGAACAATAAAGGCGAGATGAAAGGTTCTGCCATTACAGGACCAGTAGCAAAGGAGTGTGCAGACTTGTGGCCCCGGATTGCATCCAATGCTGGCAGCATTGCATGATTCTCCAGTATATTTGTAAAAATAAAAATTTTAAACCCATTAAAAAGTATTTGTTGGCAAAAAAAAAAAAAAAAAAAAAAAACTAAAAATGGAACTATCATACAATCCAATAATCCCACTACTTGATAGTTATCAAAATAAAAAGGAAATCAGTATATGAAACCTGCACCTCAACGTTTATTGCAGCAGTACTCACAATTACAAAGGTAAGGACTCAAACCTAAGTGTCCATCAATGGACAAATGGATAAAGACAATCTGGTACACTATCAAAGAAATATAAAGAAAATATGGAATACTATTCAACCATAAAAAAGGAATTAAATTCTGTCATTTTCAGCAACAAGGATGGAACAATCATTCTGTAAAGTGAACTAATCCAGGCATAGAAAGACAAATATCAAATATTGTCACTCATATGTCAGAGCTATAAAAGTTGATCTCATAAGGTAGAGTTGAATGACAAATACCAGCGACTAAGAGAATGTGGGTGACATGGAAGGGGATGAAGAGAGTTGTTTAATGGGTACAAACAACCAGGTTGATAGAAGAAATAAATACTAGTGATTGATAGCAGAGTAGGGTGACTCCATTTAACTATGTATTAAATATTTCAAAATAGCCAGAAGAGAGGACTTGGTATGTTCCCAAAACATAGAAATAATAAATAATCAAGATAATGAATACCCTAAATACGGACTTTGTCATTAACACATTCCATACAAGTTACAAAATATCACATATACCCCATAAATATGTACAAATATTATGTATCAATATGAAATAAGTACAGTCAACCCTCCCTATCTGCAGTTTCTACATCTGCAAGCAAACAGATCAAAAACACAGTATTCTCAGGACTCAACACCCACAGATACAAAGAACTGATTTTTCATATGCATAGGTTCCACTGGGCCAACTGCAGGACATGGGTATGGGTGGATTTTATTTGTACCAAACCCCTATGTATACAGAGGGATGACTGTACATTTTTAGTAAAATGGAATGCCTCCAGTACTGAAACAATGGAATTGAATTATGGCCAAAAAATGTAAAAGGAAAAAAATCATAGCTGAAATCTCTCAAAAACAAGTGAAATGAGAACAAATAAATTTTATTACTTCCTTTCTCCCTGTTTGAACAGGATACTGATCAGAATTTGACACTATTAAAATGTCACACAGAAGCTTCTCTGTCTGGAAGGGTAAACTTCTTCATCTAGTCAGCTGTTTCTCGTTTTGGTGTTGAAGTGATCACCCTCTAGGATCACCTCTACTACCGCTATCATTATCACCATCATTATGGGAGCCAGAATTTATTATATCCCTCTATTTCAAAGGACATTATTTGTATTAGAACATGTAAATAATCCTGTAATGTTGCTGTTCCATTATTTCCACCTGCAAAGACATCTTGGTATACCTTTTATTTGCTTCTTATGATTACTCCAACCAAAGCACATATCACATTGAATAAAAATAATCTGTTTACTGCTGGCCGGGCAGGCACTTTGGGAGGCCAAGGTGGGTGGATCATTGAGGCCAGGAGTTTAAGACCAGCCTGGTCAACATGGCAAAACTCTGTCTCTACCAAAAATACAAAAATTAGCTGGGCATGGTGGCACATGCCAGTAATCCCAGCTACTCAGTAGGCTGAGGCAGGAGAATCACTTCAACCTGGGAGGCAGAGGCTGCAGTGGCTGAGATCATGCCCCTGCATTCCAGCCTCGGCAACTGAGCAAGACTGCCTCAAAAAAAAAAAAAATTCATCTGTTTACTGCTAGTGTCTGCATTACACTCTAAGATCCTTAAGGTTTGAAATTTTAGTTTGTCACTTCATCTCCAGAAAGTAGCACAGTATCTGAATATAGCAGACATTCAGTAAATATCTGATAAATGAATGAATGCCAACATCTGTACCCTACAGAATATGTTTTTAAGAACATTTAAAGATAGTTATCTTCCCTAGGTGCAAACAATTAAATATTACAAAATCCAAATGAGAAAAATAACACATGCTCCTGAAAACCACAAAAGTAGATCAGGAACAAAAGTCTTATTATGGTCTTCAACAAAAATGAGTCTCATAACAAATGGGTCAATTTTCCCTAAGTTAACTTAAAAAGTTTACATTATTCCAATAAAAATATAATTTTTTTCCTTGAGACCAAACAAGTTAATTATAAAGATGTTTTAGAAGAATGACAACCAAGAATAGCCATGAAAGCTGATTTAAAAAATAGCAATGAGGGCCGGGTGCAGTGGCTCACACTTGTAATCCCAGAACTTTGGGAGGCTGAGGCAGGTGGATCACTTGAGGTCAAGAGTTCGAGACAGGCCTGGCCAAAATGATGAAACCCCATCTCTACTAAAAATACAAAAATTAGCCGGGCGTGATGGCATATGACTGTAGTACCAGCTACTTGGGAGGCTGAGGCACGAGAATCACTTGAACCTGGGAGGCAGAGGCTGCAGTGAGCTGAAATTGTGCCACTGCACTCCAGCCTGGGACTTCAGACTTTGTTTTTTTGTTTTGTTTTTAAACAAAACAAAACAAAAAAGCAGTGAAGAAGGAACAAGCCCTATAAGTATTAAAAAGATACTATAAAGCCTATTTTAGTTAAATAAGTGCAGCACTGGAACATGAATAAACAAACCAATGGAATAGAAAAACTAAAAATATACCCCTGTACAAATAAAATTTTCTGCCTGAACACACTGATCAATCGTACTGTGACAATCAAACACCACGATCCCCCTCATATGACACAATGATATGTGCAAAGTATCATGCATAAAATATACTGCCTGTAAAAACTGAATGTAAATTTAATTAACCTCTGTATCTACCACTTTTTTTTTTTTTTTTTTTTTTTTTTGAGACGGAGTCTCGCTCTGTCACCCAGGCTGGAGTGAGTGGCCGGATCTCAGCTCACTGCGAGCTCCGCCTCCCGGGTTTACGCCATTCTCCTGCCTCAGCCTCACTTTTTTCAATTGGGGAAAAGAGAACTATGAAATAATACCATAAGGATGCAATCAGCCAGCTCCAAAGTATGGAAAATGAAATTGTTTTTTTCACACAATACATGGCATGGAGAAAAAGAGTTGTGGGGGAATTTATAGCTCAAGAGAGATTAAGAGATATATTAACCCAATACAGGTAGATCTTGTTGACATACTAATTTGAAAAAAGCAACCATTTAAAAATATATTTAAGACAATTAGGGAAATTTAAACACAATATTACAGTTTGTTAATTTTATAAGGTGTGATAACTGCATAACATATGTTGTAAACTAAACCTAAAGCAAGCAGAAGGACAGAAATAATAAAGATTAGAAAGAAAATAGACAACAGAAAAACGAGAGAAAAATCAATAAAACCAAAAGCTAGGTATTTTTTTAAAATGTACAAACTGGACAAAACTTACTTGGACTAACCAAGAAAAAAAGAGAGAAGAATAAAACTGCTAGAATCTGAAATGAAAAATGGGACACTACTGAACTTAGAGAGATAAAAAGAATTATAAAGAAAATATGAAAACCAAACACCGCATGTTCTCACTCATAGGTGGGAACTGAACAATGACATCACTTGGACTCGGGAAGGGGAACATCACACACCTGGGCCTATCATGGGGAGGAGGGAGGGGGAGGGATTGCATTGGGAGTTATACCTGATATAAATGATGAATTGATGGGTGCTGACGAGTTGATGGGTACAGCACACCAACATGGCACAAGTATACATATGTAACAAACCTGCACGTTATGCACATGTACCCTAGAACTTAAAGTATAATAATAAAAAATAAATAAATAAATAAAAAGAAAATATGTACAACTGTATGCCAACAAGCTAGATAACTTAAATGGAATAGACCAACTTTTAGACACAAACTACCAAAATCGGCATTATTGTACTTAAGCAGAGGCTGAGGGCCATCTGTTGGGGGTATTACTGGAGGGATTCTGAAGGATGGGAATGGTATATTAATTATCCTCTAATAACTCTCTCAACTACATGGTTCCATGAATTTATATTCTTCTCCGTTTGTGGTATGGTATCTGTAATGTACTGACTACAGAGCCTTGACTTGTTTTGCAGCTATGTGTGATCACAAAATGTAGATAAAGGTAATCCCATTCCCAGTACTAATAACTGACTCAGATCACAGAAGCAAATACTATACAAGTCAAGATTCTTATAATTTGGACTTGTTTATTACTCAATTTATAAATCTTGCTTGTTCAAATTTCTAAATTATTAATTTCATTTTAAATGCTACAATCCTTGAATCCATGAGTAGCTACCCACATTAAACAGGGACTGTGTATTTACATTCACTTTTATTATACAATTATACATATACCTAGCAGCCATGCCTAGCAAGGCATGATTATTTGCAGATTATTATTATTTTTATTTATTTTTTATGTTTTTGAGACAAAGTCTCATTCTGTCACCCAGGCTGGAATGCAGTGGCACAATCTCGGCTCACTGCAATCTCTGCCTCCCAGGTTCAAGTGATTCTCCTGCCTCAGATTCCCAAGTAGCTGGGACTACAGGCACCTGCCACCACGCCCAGCTAATTTTTTTGTATTTTTAGTACAGACAGGGTTTTACTATGTTGGGCAGGATGGTCCTGAACTCCTGACCTCAGTTGATCTGCCCACCTCGGCTTCCCAAAATGCTGGGATTATAGGCATGAGCCACCACGCCCAGCCAGATTACATCTTAGAGTAGGCAGACTTCTAAGATTGCCCCAAGACCCCAATCTTCTGTTATTCATAACTTTACATAATTCTTTCCTCTTGGACCTAGAGAATTGCTTCTAACAGAGAGAATACTATCAAAAACTATGGGATATCACTTTTACAATTTTGTTATGAAAAACTGTCACTTCTGTCTTAGTGAACAGAGTCCACTGCTTTCTCTGCATATACATTTCAATGAAACATGCTGCCATGATGGAAACAGGGCAAAGGATTGAGGGCAACCTCTGGCCAACAACTAGAGAAGAACTGAGGTCCTCATTCTAATAAACTGAAAGAAACAGAATCCTATGGACAAACACGTGAGGTTAGAGGCATAGCCATCTCCATTCGAGCTTTAAGATGACTATAGCCCAGCCAACATCTTAACTGCAACCTTAAATTCACTGAAGCAGAAATCCCAAATAAGCTGTGTCCAGATTCCTGACTCATGAAATTGTAATATAAGTTTTAAGTTTGAGCTAAATTTCAGGATAACTTGGTACAAGGTAATTTTTCTATCAAACCTGAAAGAGCAAGGGTTCTGGATGTGCACTTTTGGTGAATCTGTAACCTCTAATGCAGCATTTCTGGTATTTTTCTATCTAACAGCAAGAAATCTTTATCATAGACTTTTCCAAACTGTAAACCATAGTCAACCTTCTTTGTTATCCCCTTCCACAGAGATAATCAGGAAGTGTAACATGAAGTTTTATAATCCTACAAAAGTTGTCTGGAATGCTTTTTACTACTACCCAAGAAGTGTGGCAAAGCTCCTTAATATACCTCTAAGATGTGTTTTTTTAAAATGATTTCACGGGACACTAGAAGGTATTGTACAATATTTCTGTAGTCAGATAAGGAACTACTGAGTTTAACAAAATTATATGTATTCTTTCACTGTAATCCTAACTCAAAATAGCATAAGAACTTCCAGAGCCTTATCATTATACTCTTATAGACTCATCTGCTGTCATATTTATCCTCTTTATATGTAGTCATACTGAATTGCCCCTTTCTTTGCAGAACTAAAATTCAGCTTCCCCCAAAGTACTTTTTTTAGGGGCTTCATTTTCTTTAATCTTTATGGGTACACTATGAAGTACATGAGATATTTTAATACAAGCATATAATGTGTAAAAATCAAATCAGGGTAAATGGAGTACCCCCAAAGTACTTGCTAATTACTCAACTTATAGATGTTAATTATTTACTTGTTCACATTTCTAAATTATTAATTTCATTCTCAACGCCACAATCCTTGTAATCCTAGGACCTGGTTCAATTCCTGTCACAGAAATAGCTACTCAAAATATGCTGGCTGAATACATATGTGAATGACAAAGATATAGTTAGGTACTTATAAAAAACTAAGTTACAATAAAACATTATTTTACTCTAATATGATCTTGAAACACACAGTAAACAATATTCTTCCCTAATTGTTAGATTATTTATATAATCTGTGTGACAAACATACAACCCAGCAGAATAACACTGGTGTAGTAATTAAGTGGTGTAAGTAGGGCACCTGAATTTTTTCCAATACTTCATTTATTGCAAATGTTAATTTGGATTCTCAGAAAAATTGGTGGACACTATCAGTCAGATATCTAAGTTTATATTACTGTATGTGTTTCAAACCAGTAAATGTCAAAAAGGCCACATACCAAATGAAACTGATCCACTTTCGGGATTCCATCTTTATTTATCTCGAACTCCTGATTTTGAACAGAAAGCTGTGAAAGAAAGAAAGAATGAATAAATGTCCAATGTATTAATACACTGATCTATAGAAGAGTTAACTCTGGAACTTCAGATCCTGGTGACTAGAAAAGAGCTCGCTTAAAGAAAGCACATTAACTATCTTACAGGGTAAAATCACTTTCATTGTAACTACCTGTTCACAAGCAACCAAATGGTTCCTGGGGCTCCTAAAGTACCGATCAGAGGTGATGTACACATTATGAACACTTTAATATTTCTTCACCTTATAAGAAAATGTGTTAAAGCTTGGTAGCCTATATATCATGTTAGCCTCACCAATACTCAAAAATTAGGTAGAAAGAAAATAAATCAGGCAAGTTTCTTTCTACCATAATATCTAACCTGTGTTCGAGAAATATAAGCTAAACTTTAAAAAAAAAAGCTTCAGAGATGAGGGGGATGCAAGAAATAAACTAATTAAATTTAACTTAAAACCATGGAGAATTTTTCACATACACAAAGGTATTGAGTCCCACATATTCATCCCCTAGTCTTAACAACCATCTGCCAATGACTACTCTTACCCTGTGAACAAACCCATATATATTATCTTTGAGGCAAATCCTATGCATGTCATAATTTCACCTATAAACATTTTAGTATATATCTCTGAGACAATCTTATTTTTATACAATCATATCATAAGAAAAATACTTTTATATAAAATACCTAGCTTTCAAAATTTGAGTAATCTCATATCAAATTAGTTTACCTTTTTAGTTTATTTAAATCCAAATCCAAATAAGTTCCACCCACTGCAATTAAAAAATGAGCAGAAGGGCTTTTGGTCTCTTCCTGTTCCTCTCCATTAAGTACAATTATAAAACCTGAAAATACCAGAAAATATAACCAAAGGAAAACATTGAAAGGTTTAAAAAAGGAATAAAAACTAGTGGAAGACCCTAGGATTAGAGGAACAACATAGTAACAGGTTGTCTTATAACCCTCCCAAATGAAGGAAAAAAAAAAAAAAAAGTGATCCAGATCTGATGTTTCCCAACTCCTAAGCCTGCAAAGCCTGCAACAGAAAGCAGCCCAAGTAGGTTCATTCCTCTCTTGAACTTAATAGATTGCCATCAACACCACCAGGTGAGGCCAGAAGAAACAGCAAGAAGGTTCAACTGGAAACCTCACTGTCAATAAGCAGCCAGGGGAGGCATTCACCATCCTCAGCAGCAGCACCACCTGAGACATCAACGAGGCCACAGGCACCAACAAAGGGAAACCACACCACAAGCAGCTGGTCCAGTAAATACACTCTGATGCCCGTAAGTAGGGGGATCCCATCATAACAAGGGATGGTTCTGGAGGTATTCTGCATCTGTCATAGGAAAGGAGAGATCCTGCCACAACTAGCACCCAGCTCAAGAAGCTTCATCTCATAGACCAGAGTCTCCATTCCCATATTTAGAAGTACTAGGCAGCTCAGTCTTGAAAAGTCACTTTCATTCTCTCAAATACCATCAGCAGGGACCACGGGAGGCCCAGCAGTATGCAACAACTCAAGCAGATCAAAATATAACTGAAAAGTTTCTAAAAATTAGATTGTTGTTAAAACCACAGTTCAAAAAGTAGTCCAGGACCTCTGTTTAAACCTAAACAAGGTGACTGCCTGCTAAAATAAAATTTTCAGGAGGACCCAGAATCTACTAAAATAATATCCAAAATGTCCAGGATAAAATTAAAAATCATTTGTTATACAAAGTACCAGGAAAACCACAACTTTGACGAGAAACTGCAATCAACACCAAGATGAATCACATAATTACCTGACAAGAGCTTTGAAGCAATGGTCATAAAATGCTTCAACAAGCAATTATAATTTCTCTAAGGTAAATAAAAAGAAATCTCAGCAAAGAAAAAAATTATTAAAAAGAATCGCATGAAAGTTAGGGAACTACAAAGTATAATAACCAAAATCTTAAAACTGGATGGAATAAATTGAAAAGTACAGAGATGACAGAAGACAAAATCAGTGAACTTCAGAACACTTCAACACAATTTACTCAGCCTGATTAGAGAGAAAACAGGCTAAAAACAAAAAGGAACAGAGAGCCTCAAGGACCTGTGAGACAATAACAAAAGATCCAACTTTCAGAGTCTCAGAAGAAAAGGAAAAAGATAATGGGGCTAAAGGAATATTTTTAAATAGTGGCTACAGATGAGTGAGTAAAGAAATTGTGGTGTGTGTGTATGTATGTAAGTACACATATACACATACATACATATGTACACACACATGCATACAACAGAATATTCAGCAGTAAAAAATAAAATGTCTTTAACAGCAACATGAATCAGAAGCCATTATCTTAAGTGAAACAACTCAAAATCCGAAAGCCAAATACTGCATTTTCTCACTTATAAGTAGGAGCTAAATAAAATGCACATACGGACACAGAATGTCGAATAAAAGTCACTGAAGATTCGAAAAGGTGGGAGGGTAGGAAAGGGGTGGGGTATGAGAAATTACTTAATGGGTACAATGTACACTGTTCAAAATTACACTAAAAGCCCAGACCTCACCATTAAACAATACATTTGTGTAACAAAACTGCACTTGTTGTCCCTAAATCTACAGACATTTAAAAATAAAAAATAAGTTTAAGAAAATAATGGCTGAAAAGTTCCCAAATTTTGAAGAAGATTAAAGATGTGCAAACTCCAAATAGAAAAAAAAAGAAAAAGAAAAGAAAGAAAAAAGCTGCAAGGGAAAACTAAAGACAAAGAAAAAATCTTGAAAGCAACCACAGAGAAATAAAACATTACCTATAAGAAATACTACCTTGTATGATACAAGTTTATCATATGAAATTATGGAGACCAGAAGAAGTAGCACATTTTTCAACTTTTAAAAGAAAATAACTCTCAACCACTATAAATTCTATGTCTAGTAAAACTATCCATCAGGAATGAAAGTGAAATCAAGATGTTCTCAAATAAGGGAAAACGAAAGGAATTTGTCACTAGGCACAATCTTAAAGAGTGACTAAAGGAAGTACTTGAAACAAAAAGAAAACAAATTTTTTTTTTTTTTTTTTTTTTTTTTTTTTTTTTTTTTGAGACGGAGTCTCGCTCTGTCGCCCGGGCTGGAGTGCAGTGGCCGGATCTCAGCTCACTGCAAGCTCCGCCTCCCGGGTTTACGCCATTCTCCTGCCTCAGCCTCCCGAGTAGCTGGGACTACAGGCGCCCGCCACCTCACCCGGCTAGTTTTTTGTATTTTTTAGTAGAGACGGGGTTTCACCATGTTAGCCAGGATGGTCTCGATCTTCTGACCTCGTGATCCGCCCGTCTCGGCCTCCCAAAGCGCTGGGATTACAGGCTTGAGCCACCGCGCCCGGCCAGAAAACAAATTTTTAAAGGAGTCTTGGAGCATCGGGAAGGAAGAAATAACAATGGGAAAAAAAACAGAAATATGACTAATACCACAGACTATCCTTCTCATCATGAGTTTTCTAATCATATAGGTTATGATTCAAACCAAAATTACACCACCATCTGACACTCAAGACAATGATATTTAAAAGTGGGGAAAATAAAGGAACCTCAAAGGAAGTGAGGTTTCTATACTTCACTCAAAGTGGTGAAATGCTGACATCACTAGAATGTAATAAGCCACATATGTATATTGTAATACCCAAACCAACCACTAGGGAAACTATAAGAGGCAATACACTCAAAAACACAATATACTTTTCTGGGTGCTTCCTACTCCCTGAAGTGCCTCTCCAACTGCACCATACTTGCTCCAAGCTCCAGGCTTCTGCTATAAGCTAGCACTGCTATCATCTACCTCCAGCCCCCATCATGATTATCTCTGACAATTACAAGATCTGAGATACTGCAAACAGGCTGTGCCTGGAGGGGGAGAGGAAGATGGTCAGTAAGACAGAGGGTAATACTGATGACTTGCTCATTGGTGGAAATCCCTCTACTGAAGGACCCAAGGGTGAAGGTATTGAAAGCTCAGTAATCACTGGTATTGATACTGTCATGAACCATCACTTGCAGCAAGCTAGCCTCATAAAAGCTTACAAGATGTATATGAAAGATTACATTAAATCAATCAAAGGCAAACTTGAAGAATGAAGACCAGAAAGAATAAAACTTTTTATGGCAGAAGCTGCAGAACAAATCAAGCACATGCTTGCTAATTTCAAAAACTACCAGTCCTTTACTGGTGAAAACATGAATCTAGATGGCATGGTTGCTCTGCTAAACTACTGTAAGGATGATGTGACCCTATATGTGATTTTCTTTATGGATGATTTAGAAATGGTAAAAACATTAACAAATCTGGCAATTACTTTGGATCTATCACCTGTCATCAAAAATGGCAACTGCTTATCATCCACACAACACCCAGCCTTTAGACAAATGGGAATAATATCATCTTGAGTTTTTCATTTATTTTGACCATGTTTATCTGGAGTAGAGGTGTTGTTTAAAAAAAAAAAAAAGACACATTGTAGACTGTCTAAAAATAAAATACATTTAAACTAAAACAAACCCACCACATATATATCTATACATAATATATTATATACACACCATATATATAGTTTTATATATAAGCACTATATATATATCAAGATGGACTTTTAAAATTTTTTCAAGTATCCCACAGGAAGGGAAAAAAAGAAAAAGAAAAAAGAAATAGGAAACAAAACCAATAATACAACAGTAGACTTAGGCCCTAAAATATCAATAATTACCCTAAATGTACATGGTCTAAAAACCCCAATTAAAAGGCAGAGATTAGCAAGAGTAGATAAAAAACACAATGCAACCATGTGTTATTTACAAGAAACTTACTCCAAATTCAACAATGTAGGTACCTTTGGAGTAAACGAAAGGCAGAAGATACACCTTGCAAACATTAATGTTGAAACACAAGAATGGCTGTATTAATATCAGACAAAGTAGACATTAGAGCAAAGAAAATCAGTACAGAAAAATAAGGATATTACATAATGATAAAAGTATCAATCTACTAAGAGGACATAACAATCCTAAATATGTGTATATTATACAAGATGACCTTAAAATACAAGGTAGAGTGGAAAGGAGAAATAGGCAAGTCTACAATTATAGCCAGGGACTTCAACTCTCAGTAACTGACAAAACAACAGTCACGTGTTGTTTAACAACAGGAATACACTCTCAGAAATGCATCATGAAGCAATTTCATCCTTGTGTGAACATCGTAACAAATGTACTTACACAAACCTAGATGGTATATCCTACCACACACCTAGGCTATACAGTGTAGCCTACTGCTCCAAGGTTACAAACCCATATTGTATGTTACATTACTGAATTACTTGCACTGGAGAAGGAGCACTTTAATTCTCTGAAATAGGAGGCAAAGATAGAAGACTGGGTAAACAGATAACTACAGTTGTCCCTTGAACAATGTAGATTTGAACTGTGTTGGTCCACTTATATGCAGATTTTTTTCAACCAAACATGGATGGAAAAATACACTATTAATGAGACATAAAGCCTGCACATATAAAAGGTCCACTTTTCATATTAGCAGGTTCCACAAAACTGACTGTGGGACTTTGCACAGATTTTGGCATATGTGGGGGTCCTGAAACCAATTCCCTGTGTATACTGAGGGATGACTGTAATTTGTAAGTAGAAGTGCTCAAATTTGATGAAAAGCACACAACATGATCTCAGGTTTTTCAGTAAAAGAAGAAGATCATCTGAGAAGACTGAGGATAGGATTTAAGTGGAGACTTGATGAAAGGTTTAAAGTAATTGTTGAGGGGAATGTGAGAATGAGCTGGCCGTGAGGAGGTCAAAGAACCAAAAGAAAGCACCAATGGCTCAATTAAAGTAATGCAATGCAACAGCATTCAGTTCCCAAGGCATAAAAGCATGCAAGGGGTTCCAGCCAAGATAGAGTAGTCACATTTCACATCAATCCTTCCTCTTAAAAAAACAAACAACTCTAGATATAATACAACAAACATAGGAAGACTCGAAAACGTAGAAAGAAGAAGGTGAAGTAGCTAGGACCTTGCCACTTGAGGAACAATACAATGGTGAGTTCCCTGGGCTTTCTTTTTGACCCCCCTATATCTCTGATGGGGTCAGAAATGCCAACAGAAACAGACCAAAAAAAAAAAGCTCCAAGAAAAGCCTGCTTCCTCTAGCCACAGGACTGGGAATAGGGTGATCTAGCAGAACAGAAAGCTGTAATAGGTAATACACCTTATTCCAGTCACGCACCAAACGAAAAACTGCCCCCTATCCCACCCATAGTATTAGTAGTGCTGAGTGAGGAGCTGGACTTTCAGCCCCACCCAGCAGCAGCAAATCATGAGAAGTCATCCCTTTGTTTCCTCCACTAGCATGGTATCCATGAAGCTAAACAGGGAACTGAACTTCTACTTCCACCCATCGACAGAGGCAGAAGACAGTAGTGAGAAACAGCACTAGCTGGCACTCTACAGTCTGGGGTACTGTCAGTGGGACTCAGGACAGGGCTTACTTCCACTCCCAACCAGCAGCAAAAAAAAAGTATAACAAAGCAGTGTTAAGTAGCATGAGTCAGCATTCAGTTTTTCACTGCCCACTCCCCATGGTGCTGGCAGGACCCACTGGGAAGTAAAACTTCCACTCTCACCAGGTAGCAACAAGGTGCAAGAAGGTGGAATAAGGTGGTGGTGAAACAGTTATAGCTAACACTTTGCTCCTCCTGGTCTCCTGGTGTCAAAAGGACTCAATGAAGCGGTGAATTTACACTCCCATCTGTCAGCAGCAAGGAGAGGTAAGGCAGTACAATTGGGCATTTCACTTTTGCTGGGGTGATGTCAGCAGAGCCCAGTAAGGAACTAAATATCTAACCCCATCTGGAACTGCATACTATACCTAAACAGGGTGGCTGCCTGCAAAAAAAGATAAAGATTAAAAAGGATTCATAGTCTCACAACATAACAACCCAAATGTTCACGGTACAATAAAAAATCACTTTATATCAAGAACCAGAATAATCTCAACTTGACTGAGAAAAAGACAACCAACGGACACCAAAATAAAGCAGACGTTGTGATTATCTGAGAAGGATTTTAAAACAGCCATCATAAAAATGCTGCTTAGAGCAACTACAAACACACTTAAATTTTTAAAATAGAAAGCAAAGAAACAGAAGACAGAAGATATAAAGAAGAATCAATTGGAAATTTTATAACAGAAAAACAGTAATCAAAAATTTTAAAACTCATTAGGTAGACTGAATGGTAGAATAAATATGACAGGAAAGCACTGATGAATCTAAAGACGAAAAAATAAAAAAAATCCCATTTGAACAACCATCATTACAAAACAAACAAACAAAAAAAAACCCAGATAAACAGAGCCCCGAGAACCTGTGAGACAATTACAAAATATAGAAAATTTGTATAATCAGAGTCCTAGAAGAAGAGGAGAAAGGGTGTGGGCCTAAAATGCATTTGAGTAAATAATTGCTGAACTTCCCACATTTGTTGAAAAACATAAACCCACAGGCTGAAGAAGCTGAGAAAACCTCAAACAGAATAAACTTAAAGAAACACAAGCCACTACATACCATAATCAAACTTAAAACCAAAGAAAAGAAAAATCTTGAAACTGGTTAGAGAGAAATGTAACATTACCTCTAAAAGAAATGATTCAAATAACAGTGAATTTCTCATCAGAAACCATGGACACCTAAAGAAGGTAGCACAATATTTTCCAAATGCTAAAAGAAAAAGAACTACCAATCCAGAATTCTATTCCCAATGAAACTATTCTTCAGAAATAAAGGTGAAATCAAGATGCTCTCAGATAAAGGAAACTAAAAATTTGTCACCAGTAGACTTACCTTGAAAGAATGGCCAAAAGAAGTTATTAAGATAAAAATGATAAAAGGAGAAATGCTAAAACATCAGAAATTTTAAAAAGAATAAAAATATACGTAAATAGACTATCTTAAAAAAAACACACACACAACACAAAAACAAAAACAAAAAGAAACCTTGAAAGGTGAACCTTCTCCAAGTTCTCTGCATTAGGATCTCATAAGAAAGGAATGACCAGTCTAAGTTTCTTGATTGGCTCTAAGGTTCTTGATTGGCTCTCAAAGCAGTTCCAGAAATACTAATACATGAAATTCCTATACAGGGAAGGGCACTAGAGAGATTAGTGAGTCCATCCAGCATGTGTCTCTTAATCCTCCTACATCTAATTCTACAAAAATGAGTTATATTCCCCAGTCTGCTTGATTATGATGTTAGAATCATAAAACCTCTAGATTTGAGGGGGCTGCTACCCATGTTCCTTTCTCACAATTTATCTTAGTTAGCATATTCCTGAGAGGCACTACTAAGGTTCAAAGAAGATGGGGGAGCTCACCACAAGTCACATGAGCTGGTCCTCAAGAAAGGACAGCATATGGAATACTACTTTCCCATTGTCTCTTATTTTTGGATTAAGCATGAAAACCAGGCGTCATGTGTGAAAAGTATACCTGTATTCCAAACAAAAGTATTAAATACATCCATGAAAGACTTTGTAAGCAGAGAACTTCTTAAAAAACAGCCCATAGGAGCCAAGTCTAAAGATGCCTAAAAGGGGAATAATATGATACAAGAGACTTCATAGTGGTCAATGCCATGACAGTTACCGGTAACTTATTTCCAAGCCCTGGGTTCCCTTCATCGATTGTTCATCATTGGCTTCAGTGAAGACTGTCCTTAAGGCTTAATAATATGTGATGTGAAGGCAGAAGGCGGTCTTGCATGGAGTCTAAAGACACTAAAATTCTGAAATGGGACATCAATCAGGTACTTCCTCTCTGACACACAAAATTCTCATATCTATACTTCGGATAATAACGTACTCCCTCACGTGCTTGTTAGGAGGGTATAATGAGATAAAACTTTCTAAAGCACTTAGTTCCAAACATGTTCTATGTGCTCTTGCCAAGGGAGGATGTTACCACCATGTTATAAATAGACATAATAATGTCCTTAAATTAACAAATATGGGCTAGGCACAGTGGCTCATGTCTGTAGTCCCAGCCCTTTGGCAGACAAAGGTAGACAAACTGCTTGAGCCCAGGAGTCTGAGACCAAGCTGGGCAACATGGTGAAACCCCGTCTTTATACAAAAAAATTCAAAAGTGAATCAGGAGTGGTGATATAGCCTGTAGTCCCAGCTACTGAGGGGGCTGATGCAGGAGGATCACTTGAGCCCAAGAGATTGAAGCTGCAATGAGCTGTATAGTGCCACTGCACTCCAGCCCAGGTGACAGAGCAAAACCGCATCTCCAAAAAAATAAAAAAATAAAAAATAAAAACAAGTATGTTTGGCCACACTCTGTTAAAAAAAAATAAAATATAACGTCTTTATTAAAGCTATTCACGCATAGAAATAAAACGTTTGAAAAAGGAGAAATGGGGCTGGGCACGGTGGCTCACACCTGTAATCCTAACACTTCGGGAGGCTGAGGCAGGTGAATTGCCTGAGCTCGGGAGTTCGAGACCAGCCTCAGCAAGATGGTGAAACCCCATCTCTACCAAAATACAAAAAATTAGCCAGGCATGGCAGCGTGCACCTGTAATCCCAGCTACTCAAGAGGCTGAGACAGGAGAATTGCTTGAACCTGGGAGGCAGAGGTTGCAGTGAGCCAAGATCGCACCACTGCACTCTAGAATGGGTGACAGAGCAAGACTCCATATCAAAAAAAAAAAGAAATGAACAATTTTTTACTCAGAAACGGCAGGCCACAGCTTATCTAAAATTGAGTTTTTCCAAAAAGACTAAACAGAAGAACAGGAGTATATGGGAATAGAAGGCATAGTCTGGGAATTATATGATAGGGTCCGAGGCTGAGTAAACAAAAAAGCTAGAAGGTTGCTGATGAACTGGAAGAAAAGAGAGATAGTAAATAAACACACTGGAGATTTAAGATTAGCAGACACAGTAAATGAGAGGGGAGGAAGTCCTGTTAGAAGAAAAATATAATGGATTGGATTCTATTACTTTTGAAAAGTAACAAATAACAATTGTAGAGATTCACAAAATCCTGGTTTGGGTAAGTGACTGAAATTACATAAAGGTTTGGGTCTCAAGTTATTAAGGAGGTCCAGAAAATGCAAAGTTAGGTTCACTGGGTGATCAACATGACCACTAACATCTCCTAGAAATATATTAAGAGTCGGAATAAAATCTTCATGCAAGATTTTAAAGAATCAAATGATGTACATGGGGCCATAAATGAGAGGTAAGTAAATGAACTCAGGAAAAAAACATGGAACTATTTTTTAAAGCCTAACACTTCAGCAAGTAACTGTGGCGAAAATTTAAACATTCATTCAACTAATATTTGAGTGCCCACTTTGCACTAGGCACAGTTCTAGGCATTCGAGGATACAGTGGCAAACAAGATAGACAAGCTACTCCCAAAAAGCTTCCACTCGAGTGGTAGAAGCAGACAATAATAAAGATAAATAAGTATATAATATGGTAAGAGAAAAATAAAGCAGGAAAAAAATGCATTTTAGAGAAAGCAACACTGAAAATGTGTCTCTGAATAAAGAATAGGGGGCCAGACGTGGTAGCTCACACCTGTAATCCCAGCACTTCGGAAGGCGGAGGTGGGAGATCACTTGAGCTCAGGAGTTTGAGACCAGACTGAGCAATATAATGAGACCCCATCTCTTAAAAATAAATAAATAAATAAATAAATACAAAGAAAGGGGGCCATTCACTTCTTTATATTCAACTTCCTCACAGCAGTACTCCTCAACACACACAAAAACACAATTCTTTTTCAATGTAACATCAGACAGAACTGTTCTACTTTTTAAAAACTGGCTTCTAGAAAAAGCCTTTAAGATTTCCATAATAACCTAAAAATATAGTAAAGAACCTTAATACAAATGTTGTCATGATAAAACTATATTCCATATATGTCAGTTAAAAGATACAGAAAACCAAATATTGCAAGTTCTCACTAAATGCTGAGAACTCATAAACACAAAGAAGGGAACAAGAGACACTGGGCTACTTAAGGGAAGAGGGTGGGAGGAGGGAGAGCAGCAGAAAAAATAACTATTGGATACTAGGCTTAGTATCTTGGTGACAAAATAATCTGTACAAGCCCCCATGGCACGAGTTTACCTATATAACAAACGTGCATATGTACCCCCAAACCTAATTTAAACATTTAAAAAAAGATATGGTTTATTACTGAAGGTAATAACCCACAACACTTGAATTGTCCATTGTTTTGAATTTTCTGTAGTCAGTCTTCAGAACACTTCATTTAATCTGGGTCTCATAAAAAAAAAAAAAAAGATCTAAAACTATAGTATCTTTGATATGCCCAAAATATCTAGTTAGTATTCTACTAGAGCTTTGCTATCAAACTATTACTTTATTATTATTGCTATTTCTAAAATTTTTTTTAAAGACAAAGTGACAGTAATCCCTTCATGGCCCTGTAAATAAGATCTTTTGATAATGGTTCCAGTTTAACTCTGAATATTACCTCTTTAAGCACAGCCTTGGATCTTGACTTTTTGCCCTTTTATATATTTTATGCTATGTGCTTTCGTAATAAATTGCCCAATTCTTTGAGGAGGAAGGTCAAAATATACACAGCCTTTCATACCAAACTAACTTTACTATCAAAAAAAATACTGTTGTAAAAAAAGAACTTGACTAACTAGAAAACAAAAATTTTTAAAAAACAGAATGACTTCCAAAAATGAAATTCTTAGGTATAAATCTAACAACACATGTATAGAATCTGTAAGCCCAAAATAACAAAACGTTGATAAAAAAAAAAACAAAACAGAAAATTTAAATAAATGGAGTTCACAAATTAAGACTCAATGTAGTAAAGATGTCAATTCTCCCCATATTGATGTACAGATTTAATGCAATTCCAATCAAAATCACAGCAGGGCTTTTGTGCACACAGACAAGCTGTTTGTAAAATACACATGGAAAAGCAGCCAGGCGTGGTGGTTCACTCCTATAATCCCAGCACTTTGGGAGGCCAAGGCAGGTGGATCACTTGAGGTCAGGAATTCGAGACCAGCCTGGCTAACATGGTGAAACCTCATCTCTACCAAAAACACAAAAATTAGCGGAGCGTGGTGGCGGGTGCCTGTAATCCCAGCTGCTCAGGAGGCTGAGGTTGCAGTGAGCCAAGACTGTGCCACTGCACTCCCACCTGGGCGACAGAGACTCGTCTTGTTAAGGACAACATGCCCGAAAAAGCTTCTTGGTACTGCAGACACTCCCCTCAAAACCTCTCTGTGCTGCCCACCCTTCCCCCAAGCCTCTTTACATTTCTAAGCCCTTATCTAGGCACCACAGTGAAGCCAGCCAACTTCACTTATCACACCTTGCTGGGATAAACAACTCCAATTACAAACCATCCTGACCACAAAGCGGGAGGTCTTAGGAAGCATAACCAAACTTTACACTTTCCTGTAAGTTCCTGCTACTGTGAACGTCACAAGGTGATATGTGACAAAATTAACCAGCAAACAACCCTGGAATGTGGCCATACCAAAGAACTCCCTCAAACTCTCCCCCTCAATATAAACCCCTCATTTTGTAAACTCAGGGCTGCATCCTCTGAGTGTGGTGAAGCAGCCCGGCAGGTTCAATAAACGTACTCGCCTGACTTTAGGTCTATTTTCCTTTCTCTCAGCTGACCTTACTTGTCTCAATAAAATAAAATAAGATGTAAAATATAAAATATATACAAAAAAGAAACGATGACTAAATAGCTAAAATCTGAAAAAAGAATCATACCACCCAATTTTAAGACATACTATAAAGATACAGTAACCAAAACAGCATGATATTGGTAAACAGATAGACACACAAATCAACAGAAAAGAGAGTCCAGAAATAGACTCATGCAAAAATGGCCAATTTATTTCTGACAAAGATACAAAGACAATTCAACAGAGTAACAGTCTTTTAAACAAAATGTGTCATAAAATTGGACATTCGTATGCAAAAACATGAACCCTGACATAAACCTCCCACCTTACACAAAAATTACATCCAAAGAGATCTTAGCTCTAAATATAAACCATACAACTATAGAGCTTTTAGAAGAAAATATAAGCAAAAATATTCCAGGCTTTGGGTTATGTGAAGAGTTCTTATACACACCACTAAAAGCATGATACATAAAAGGAAAACAATAATAAATTAAACTTCAAAATTAAAACCATTTTCTCTGCAAAAGACACTGATAAGAAAATAAAAAGGAGAGCTGAAGGCCAGAAAAAATTATTGCAAATGACATCTGATAAAGGACTTGAATCTAGAACATATTTGTGAATGCCCAAAACTCAATAGCAAGAAAACAAAAATCCAATTAAAATACAGGCAAAAGACTTAGACACTTCACCAAAGAAAATACAGAAAGCCAATAAGAAACAAACTAAAAGATGCTCAACATCATTATCCATTAGAGAAATTAAAACCACAATGAAACACTACTACACACCTATAAGAATGGCTAAAATAGGAGCTAATGACAATACCAGGTGCCTATAATGATGCTGAACAACTGAAACTTTCATATATTGCAGGTGAAAATGAAAAATAGTACAGCCACTCTGGAAATAATTTGGCAGGTCGTTATAGAAGAATACATACAATTAAAATCTGAGCCAGCAATTTCACTCCTGGGTAATTACCATAGAGAAACAAAAACTTGTGTTCACATAAAAACCTATACACACATGTTCACAGTAGCTTTATTTGCAATAGCTAAACACTGGAAATAATGCACATATTCTGCCACAGGTGAACAAATAAATTTGATATGTACATACAACAGAGCACTACTCAGAAACAAAAAGGGAAAAACTACATTAAACAACTTGAATGAATCACAAAGGATGATTCACATGCTGAATGAAAGAAGCTAGACTCACAAAATTATATACGGTATGATACCACTAATATGACATTCTTTTTATTATTTTTACTTTTTTTTCTATTTTTTCTTTAATACTTTTAAGTTCTGATACACGTTAAGAACATGCAGGCTTGTTACATAGGTATACAAGGGCCATGGTGGTTTGCTGCACCCATCAAACCATCATCTACGTTAGGGATTTCTCCTAATGCTATCCCTCCCCTAGTCCCCCACCCCACAACAAGCCCCAGTGTGTGATGTCCCCCTCCCTGTGTCCATGCGTGCTCATTGTTCAACACTCACTTATGACTGAGAACATGTGGTATTTTTCTGTTCCTGTGTTAGTTTGCCGAGAATGATGGCTTCCAGCTTCATCCATGTCCCTGCAAAGGACATGAACTCATCATTTTTTTACAGCTGCACAGTATTCCATGGTGTATATGTGTCACATTTTCTTTATCCAGTCTATCACTGATGGGCATTTAGGTTGGTTCCAAGTCTTGCTATTGTGAACAGTGCTGCAGTAAACATACATGGGCATGTGTCCTTATAGTAGAATGATTTACAATCCTTTGGGTACATACCCAATAATGGGAGTACTGTGTCAAATGGTATTTCTGGTTCTAGATGCTTGAGGAATCACCACACTGTTTTCCACAATAGTTGGACTAATTTACACTCCCATTAACATTGTAAAGCGTTCCTATTTCTCCACATCCTCTCCAGATCTATTGTTTCCTGACTTTTTAGAGATTGCCATTCTAAGCGGCATGAGATAGTATCTCATTGTTTTGATTTGCATTTCTCTAATGACCAGTGATGATGAGCTTTTTTGCATATGCTTGTTAGCCACATAAATGTCTTCTTTTGAGAAGCGTCTGTTCATCTCCTTTGCCCACTTTTTGATGGGGTTATTTTCTTTTTGTAAATGTGTTTTAAGTTCTTTGTAGATTCTGGATATTAGCCCTTTGTCAGATGGGTAGATTGCAGAAATTTTCTCCCATTCCGTAGGTTGCCTGTTCACTCTGATGGTAGTTTCTTTTGCTGTGCAGAAGCTCTTTAGTTTAATTAGATCCCATTTGTCAATTTTGGCTTTTGTTGCCATTGCTTTTGGTGTTTTAGTCATGAAGTCTTTGCCCATGCCAATGTCCTGAATGGTATTGCCAGCTTTTCTTCTAGGGTTTTTATGGTTTTCGGTCTTAAGTTTAAGTCTTTAATCCATCTTCTATTAATTTTTGTATAAGGTGTAAGGAAGCGGTCGGGTTTCAGTTTTCTGCATATGGCTCGCCAGTTTTCCCAGCACCATTTATTAAATAGGGAATCCTTTCCCAATTGCTTGCTTCTGTCAGGTTTGTCAAAGATCAGATGGTTGTAGATATGTGGCATTACTTCTGAGGCCTCTGTTTTGTTCCATTGGTCTATGTAACTGTTTTAGTACTAGTACCATGCTATTTTGGTTACCGTAGCCTTGTAGTATAGTTTGAAGTCAGGTAGTGTGATGCCTCCAGCTTTGTTCTTTTTGCTTAGGATTCTCTTGGCTATACGGGCTCTTTTTTGGTTCCGTATGAAATTTAAAGTAGTTTTTTTCTGATTCTGTGAAGAAAGTCAATGGTGGCTTGATGGGGGTAGCATTGAATCTATATATGACTTTGGGTACTAAGGCCGTTTTCACAATACTGATTCTTCCTATCCATGAGAAAGGGATTTTTTTTCCATTTATTTGTATCCTCTCATTTCCTTGAGCAGTGGTTTGTAGTTCTTCTTGAAGAGGTCCTTCACATCCCTTGTTAGCTGTATTCCTAGGCATTTTATTCTCTTTGTAGCAATTGTGAATGGGAGTTCCCTCGTGATTTGGCTCTTGATTATTGGTGTATAGGAATGCTTGTGAGTTCTGCACGTTGATTTTGTATGCTGAGACTTTGCTGAAGTTGCTTATCAGCTAAAGTAGATTTTACGCTGAAATGATACGGTTTTCTAAATATACATTCATGTCATCTGCACACAGAGAGACTTTGACTTCCTCTCTTCCTATTTGAATACACTTTATTTCTTTCCCTTGCTTGATTCCCCTGACCAGAACTTCCAATACTATGTTAAATAGGAGTGGTGAAAGAGGGCATCCTTGTCTTCTGCCAGTTTTCAAAGGGAATGAGTCCAGTTTTTGCCCATTCAGTATGATATTGACTGTGGGTTTGTCATAAATAGCTCTTAATATTTTGAGATACTTTACATCAATACCTAGTTTATTGACAGTTTTTAGCATAAAGGGTGGTGAATTTTATCAAAGACTTTTTCTGCATCTATTGAGATCATCATGTGGTTTTTGTCACTGATTCTGTTTATGTGATGCATTATGTTTACTGATTTGCTTATGTTGAACCAACCTTGCATCCCAGGGATGAAGCTGACTTGATCATGGTGGATAAGCTTTTTGATGTTCTGCTGAATTCAGTTTGCCAGTATTTTATTGAGAATTTTTGTATCAATGTTCATCAGATTAGCCTGAAATTTTCTTTTTTTGTTGTGTGTCTGCCAGGTTTTGGTACCAAGATGATGCCAGCCTCATAAAATGAGTTAGGGAGGAGTCCCTCTGGAATAGTTTCAGAAAGAATGGTAATGGTACTAGCTCCTCTTTGTACATCTGGTAGAATTTGCCTGTGTATCTGTCTTGTCCTGTACTTTTTTTGGTTGGTAAGCTATTAATTACTGCCTCAATTTCAGAACTTGTTATTGGTCTATTCGGGGATTCGAATTCTTATTTAGTCTTGGGAGGGTGTATGTGTCCAGGAATTTTTCCATTTCTTCTAGATTTTCTAGTTTATTTGCATAGAGGTGTTTATTGTATTCTCTGATGGTAGCTTGGATTTCTGTGGGATCAATGGTGATATCCCCTTTATCATTTTTTATTGTCTATTTGATTCTTCTCTCTTTTCTTCTTTATTAGTCTGGTTAGTGGTCTACCTATTTTGTCAATCTTTTCAAAAAACCAGCTCCTGGATTCGTTGATTTTTTGAAGGGTTTTTCATGTCTCTTATCTCCTGTAGTTCTGCCCTGATCTTAGTTATTTCTTGTCTTCTGCTAGCTTTTGAATTTGTTTGCTCTAGCTTCTGTAGCTCTTTCAATTGTGATGTTAGGGTGTCAATTTTAGATCTTTCCCGCTTTCTCCTGCAGGCATTTAGTGCCATAAATTTCCCTCTAAATACTGCTTTAGCTGTGTCCCTGAGATTCTGGTACCTTGTGTCTTTGTTCTCATTAGTTTCAAATAATTTATTTGTTTCTGCCTTCATTTCATTATGTACCCAGTAGTCATTCAGGAGCAGGTTGTTCAGTTTCCATGTAGTTGTGCGATTTTGAGTGAGTTTCTTAATCCTGAATTCTAATTTGACTGCACTGTGGTCTGAGAGACTGTTGAGATTTCTATTCTTTTGCATTTGCTGAGGAGTGTTTTATTTCCAATAATGTGGCCAATTTTAGAATAAGTGCAACATGGTGCCGAAAACAATGTATATATAGTTGACTTGGGGTGGAGAGTTCTGTAGGTATCTATTATGTACGCTTGGTCCAGAGATGAGGTCAAGTCCTGAATATCCTTATCCTTGTTAATTTTCTGTCTCGTTGATCTGTCTAATATTGACAGTAGGCTGTTAAAATCTCCCAGTTATTGTGTGGGAGTCTAAGTCTCTTTGTAGGTCTCTAAGAACTTGTTTTATGAATCTTTGGTACTCCTGTATTGGGTGCAAATATATTTAGGATAGTTAGCTCTTCTTGCTGCGTTCATCTCTTTTCCATTGTGTAATGCCCTTCTTTGACTTTTTTGATCTTTGTTGGTTAAAAGTCTGTTTTATCAGAGACTAGGATTGCAACCCCTGCTTTTTTTTGTTTTCCATTGTCTTAGTAAATATTCTTCCATCCCTTTATTTTGAGCCTATATGTGTCTTTGTATGTGAGATTGTTCTCCTAAATACAGCACACCAATGGGTCTTGATTCTTTATCCAATTTGCCAGTCTGTGTCTTTTAATTGGGGCATTTAGCCCACTTACATTTAAGGTTCATATTGTTATGTGTGAGACATTCTTAAAAGCACAAAACACGGTGATAAAAGATCAGTGGTTGCCAGCGTTTAAGGATTGGGAGAAGGTTGTGACTACAAAGGGATGGCACACAGGAATTTTCTGGGTTATGGAACTGTTCTGCATCCTGACTGTGGTGGTGGTTATTACACTAATCTACAGGTGTGTTAACATTCATAGAATGTATACCAAAAAAAGTCCATTGTACAGGTTAATTTAAAAATAAAGTTTTTAAAAGACCTTAATCAACAATACGTAAGAGTAGAAAATCAGACAATATATTTACTCGCAGAGCTCTTTACTATCATTTTAAAAGGAAATAGGTGGAATAAAAACTGCTATTACACACTTATGGGATATCTTATGAGTCCTCCCAGAAACAAAAAAATACTTGATACGTTTACTTTCACCCTTCTGATATAAAGAATAAACAGATTACTGAAGCACTGATGAAAATAATGCCAGTTTATTTCCATGAGGGTGCTGGTTCTATGAAACCAGACAACTTTAAATATACATGCAGGTACAGCGCTAAAGTCATAAGAATAGTATGGGGGAACCACCCCATAATTCAAATATCTCCACCTGGGCCTGCCCTTGACACAAAGGAATTATTAAAATTCAAGGTGAGATTTGGGTGGGGACACAGCTAAACCACATCATTCCACCCCTGGCCCTTCCCAAATCTCATGTCTTCACATTTCAAAACCAATCATGCCTTCCCAACAGTCCCCCAAAGTCTTTACTCATTTAAGCATTAACTCAGAAGTCCACCATCCAAAGTCTCATCTGAAATAAAGCAAATCCCTTCTGCCTATGAGCCTATAAAATCGACAGCAAGTCAGTTACTTCCTCGATACAATGGGGGTACAGGCATTGGGTAAATACACTTGTTCCAAATGGGAGAAACTGGCCAAAACAAAGGGGCTAGAGGCCCCATGCAAGTTCAAAATACAGCAGGGAAGTCAAATCTTAAAGCTCCAAAATGCTCTCTTCTGACTCCATGTCTCACCTCCAGGTCACACTGATGCAAGAGGTGGGCTCCCATGGCCTTGGGCAGCTCTGCCCTTGTGGCTTTGCAGGGTACAGTCCTGCTTCCAGCTGCTTTCACGGGCTGGCATTGAGTGTCTGTGACTTCTCTGGGCACACCATATGATCTGTCAGTGGATCTAACCTTCTGGGGTCTGGAGGACTGTGGCCCTATTCTCACAGCTCCACTAGGCAGTGCACCAGTGGGGGCTCTGTGTGGGAGCTCCGACCCCACATATCCCTTTTGCACTGTCTTGGCAGAGGCTCTCCTAAGGGCTCCACCCATGCAGAAAACTTTTACCTGGACATCTAGGCATTTCCATACATCCTCTGAAATATAGGTGGAAGTTCTCAAACCACCATTCTTGACTTCTGTGCACCTTCAGGCTCAAACCACGTGGAAGCTGCCAAGCTTTGGGGCTTGCACCTTCTAAAGCCATGGCCTGAGCTGTACCTTGGCCCCTTTTGTCACAAAGGGAGCAGCTGGGACACAGGGCACCATGTCCCAAGACTGCACACAGCAGGGGGACCATGGGCCCAGCCTGTGAAACCATTTTTTCCTCCTGGGCCTCTGTGCCTGTGATGGGAGGGGCTGCCACAAAGGTTTCTGACATGCCCTGGAGACGCTTTCCCCATTGTCTTAGTGATTAACATTCAGCTACTTGTCACTTACACAGATTTCTGCAGCTAGCTTGAATTTCTCCCCAGATACAGGTTTTTCTTTTCTATTGCATCATCAGGTTGCAAATTTTCCTTTTACACTCTGCTTCCCTTTTAAACGTAAGTTCCAATTCCAAACTATATCTTTGTGAATACATAAAACAATGCTTTTAAAAGCACCCAAGTCAGGCCAGGCACAGTGGCTCAAACCTGTAATCCCAGCACTTTGGGAGGCTGAGACGGGCGCATCACGAGGTCAGGAGATCGAGACCATCCTGGTTAACATGGTGAAACCCCGTCTCTACTAAAAAAATACAAAAAAATTGCGAAGCGAGGTGGCGAGCGCCTATAGTCCCAGTTACTCAGGAGGCTGAGGCAGGAGAATGGCGTAAACCCGAGAAGTGGAGCTTGCAGTGAGCTGAGATCCAGCCACTGCACTCCAGCCTGGGCAACAGCGTGAAACTCCGTCTCCAAAAAAAAAAAAAAAAAAAAAAAAGCACCCAAGTCACCTCTTGAACACTTTGCTGCTTAGAAATTTCTTCCACCAGATGCCCTAAATCATCTCTCTCAAGTTCAAAGTTTCACAAATCTCTAGGGCAGGGGCAAAAAGCAGCGTCTCTTTGCTAAAACATCAAGAGTCACGTTTATTCTAGTTTCAACAAGTTCCTCATCTCCAGCTGAGACCACCTGAACCTGGACTTCACTGGCCATATCACTATCAACATTTTGCTCAAAGCCATTCAATAAGTCTCTAGGAAGTTCCAAACTTTCCCACATCTTCCTGTCCTCTTCTGAGCTCTCCAACATCTGCCCATCACCCAGTTCCAAAGTTGCTTCCACATTTTCAGGTATCTTTACAGCAGCATCCCACTCTCTGTACCAATTTATTGTATTGGTCCATTCTCACACTGCTAATAAAGACATCCCCAAGACCAGGTAATTTATAAAGGAAAGAGGTTTAATTGACTCACAGTTCAGCATGGCTGGGGGGTACTCAGGAAACTTACAATCATGGCAGAAGGGGAAGTAAACACATCCTTCTTCACATGGCAGCAGCAAGAAGCAGTGCCGAGCAAAAGAGAAAATGCCCCTTATAAAATCATCAGATCTTGTGAGACTTATTCACTGCCACGAGAACCGCATGGGGGAAACTGCCCCCATGATTCAATTATCTCCATCTGACCCCACCCTTGAAATGTGGGGATTACAATTCAATGTGAGATTTGGGTGGAGACATAGCCAAACCATATCATCTGGCTTCTTTCTCTTGGCAGAATTATTTTAAGATTCATCCATCTTACTGAGTTATATTTATAGTTCACTCGTTTTATTCCTAAGTAGTATTCCAATGGATAAGACACATATATAGCAAACTGTTTTTCCGTTCATCTGTTTATGGACTTTGAGTTGGTTCTACTTTTCATCTATTACACATAAATTCTTTCAATATTTACATACAAGTCTTTGTGTGGACATATGCTTTCATTTCTCTTGGCCAAATATCTAGGAGTGGAATTGCTGGGTTATAGGATAGGAATGTGTTCAACCTTTTAACAAACTGCCAAATATTTTTCAAAGTGGTTGTTCCCTTTACATTCTCCTGGGCAATGTATGTGAGTTCTAGGTACAACACATCTAAGCAACACTTCGTATGGTCTTTTTAATTTTAGACATTATAGTGAGTAGTATAGTGGTATCTCATTTTGGTTTTAATCTGTAGTTCCCTAATGACAATGACAAATGGTCATTAGAGCATCTTTCACGTGCTTACATGCCATGTGGACACCTTCTTTGGTAAAGTGCCTGTTTAAATATTTTGCCCATTTCTGAACTGAGCAGTCTTCTTCGTATTGATCGTAGGAGCTCTTGATAATCTGGATATAATATTTTTGTCAGATATATGTTTTTCAAATATTTTCTCCTAGTCTGTAGCTTGCCTTTCATTTTTGTGACAATGACTTTGGAAGAGCAAAGTTTTCAATTTTGATGAAATCCAAATGATTTTTTTTCTTTTAGAGTTGATGTTTTCTGTGTCCTCTTAAGAAATCTTTGCCAAGTTGAAAGTCAAATAATATTTTATCCTATGTTTTCTTCTATAAGTTTTAGAGACTCAGGTTTTACTTTTAGATCTGATATACATTTTGAGTTAATTTTTGTGAATGGTATAAGGAATGAATCAAAATTTATTCTCTACATATGGTATGAGTTGTCCTGTATCATTTTTGTTGAAGATTCTCCTTTCACTCAGAGAATTGCCTTGGTATCTTTGTCAAAAGTTAGTTATCATGTATGTGTAGCCTATTTATACTGTCTCTATTCTGCTCCATTCATCTGGACATCTAACTTCACAGAATTATCACTTTTGTTTTTAGAAACAGGGTCCTGCTCTGTAGCCCAGGCTGGAGCACAGTGGAGCAGTCATAGCTTACTGCAGCCCTAAACTCCTGGACTCAAACAATCCTTCTGCCTCAGCTTACCAAGTAGCTAGAACCATAGACACACCACTATACTCAGCTAATTTTTATTTTTTGTAGAGACAGAGGGTTCTCACTGTGTTGCCTAGGCTAGTCTTGAACTCCTGGCCTCAAGTAATCCTCCTGCCTCAGCCTCCCTAAGTGCTGGGATTACAGTCGTGAGCCACCCCTCTAGGCCCACACTGTCTTAATTTCCTAGAATCTATTAAGTTATAAAATCAGGTAGTTTGGGTCCTTCAATTTTGTTCTTTTTCAAATGTGTTTTGGCTATATCTCAGATCCTCTCCATTTTCATATTAATTGTAAAATCTAATTGTCAATTTCTGAAAAAATAAGCAAAATCTACTATTTGTTGAAATTGTATCAAATCTATAAACCAATCTGAGAACAACTGATCTCCATACAATGTCTTCTAGTCCATGAGCATGGTATATCTCTACATTTATTTATGTATTCTTGAGTTTCTCTGAAAAATGCTTTGTACTTTTAACAGCGTGCAACTCCTGCACATCTTTTGCTAAATTTACCCCTACAAATTCCATATTTTAACACTTTTGTAAATGATTTTTAAATTTTAATTTCCTATTATTTGTGGCCTATATAAAAACACAAGTATATTGAAATTAACACTGCTATCTTTCTAAACTCATTTGTTCTAGTAGCTTTTATGTACATTCTCAAAGATTTTCTACATAATTAAGCATGTCATCTGCAAATAAAGACAGCTTTATTTCTTCATTTTCAAACTCTATGACTTTTGTTTCTTTTTGTGACCTTATTACACTGGGTGGAACAGAGATCAGCAAACTTTATGGCCTCTGCACCAAACTGATTCCACTACGTGTTTTTGTACAGCTGCAAGCCAAGGGTAGTTTTCACATTTTTAAATGTTTAATAGCAAATTGAAGCAATACTATTTCATGCACATGCAAACTACATGAAATTCAAATTTCAATATCCATAAATAAAGTATTACTGGAAGAGAACCACACTGATTTGTTTACATACTGTCTATGGCTGCTTTCATGCTGTAGCAGCAGATCTCAGTACTTGCAGCAGAGACCATCCGGCCTTTATAAAAAATGTTTGCGGGCTCATGGGCTGATAAGAATAGTCTTCCTTCTCTTAATACTTAATCCCTCTTAACTCTTGTTTCTTTAACAAGGATATTATTTTTATTTATGTGATCAACAAAGATAAGGTTTTGTCACACTCAAGGTTTTGGAAAAAGAGGCACTCTATGAAAAACAGCAGTACAAAATGAAACAAGCTTTTTATTTTTTGTCTTCCAACATTTTAGGTTCATTATACTGCAGGTTTGTTACATGGGTAAACAGTGTGTCATGGGGGTCTGGTGTACAGATAATTTTCTCACCCAGGTAATCAGCCTAACAAGTAGTTTTTCAATTGTTACCTTTCTCCCAACCTCAACCCTCAAGTAGACCCCAATGTCCCTTCTTTGTGTCCCTGTGTACTCAGTTTTTAGCTCCCACTTATAAGTGAGAACATGCAGTATTTGGCTTTCTGATCCAGAGTAAATGCACTTAGGATAATGGCCTCTAGCTCCATCCAACTTCTTAATTCTTAAACCATGGATGAGAAACAGCTATTTGGCTTACAGTAGAAGCAGGAATATACCCAAGACTCATTTAATATTTATTTTCCACATATGCATGAACTACTTTCATATTAATGTAGGACAAAATCATCTTCACTGTTAATCTTGACTTCAACAAAACTAAGACAATAGCATACCTAAAATATATATCAAGCCAATTTGTAGAAAGCACACAACAGGTAATAGGAAGCATATCAATAGCTTTTGATAAAACTTAAAGTTCTACTAAAAGTCTGCTCCTTTTTAAGGAGAATCACTATAAAAATCATCGCATTATATACATATATACATATATATATGATCTATTTCAACAAAAAGTAACATACCCATAATAAAAGGCAGCCATAAGCATATAAGTCTGAACTGGGAGAAGCAGGTTTTCCCATTTTCATCTCAGGTGATATCAAACTCAACTCACCAACCATCATGTTCACTGAGGCTCGCTGACTCTGCAAAAACAATATTTTAAATATTTTACATACAACACAATTGAGGTGACTTTCTGTGAAGTACGCTGCATTTAATCAATACAAAAAAAAATTCATTTTAAATACTTCATTCTCTTGCTCTCAAATATTTTTACCAATTTCTGCTATTATAAATTGCTCTTAAAATCAGTGTTAAAACAATAACTATGGGACTTTTTTTACATTCATTTTGTAGACTTGAACAGATTTAATACTAACAATCACTGATTCTGTGATTAAACATTTGATACTCTTTTTTAAAAATGAATTTCACAAGAGTAAGCAGCAGTACTAAATAATTCTATCTTAATTCATTTAAGAACTGAAATCCGGGGGCAGAGCAAGATGGCCGAATAGGAACAGCTCCAGTCTCCAACGCCCAGTGCGAGCGACACAGAAGACCGGTGATTTCTGCATTTTCAACTGAGGTACTGGGTTCATCTCACTAGGGAGTGCTGGACAATCGGTGCTGGTCAGCTGGTGCAGCCCAACCAGCGAGAGCTGAAGCAGGGCGAGGCATCGCCTCACCTGGGAAGGTGAAGGGGGAAGGGAATCCCTTTTCCTAGGCAGGGGAACTAAGACACATAACACCTGGAAAATCGGGTAACTCCCACCCCAATACTGCGCTTTAAGCCAACGGGCACACTAGGATATTATATCCCACACCTGGCTGGGAGGGTCCCACGCCCATGGAGCCTCCCTCATTGCTAGCACAGCAGTCTGCGATCTAACCGCAAGGCAGCAGCGAGGCTGGGGGAGGGGCGCCCGCCATTACTGAGGCTTAAGTAGGTAAACAAAGCCTCCGGGAAGCTCGAATTGGGTGGAGCCCACCACAGCTCAAGGAGGCCTGCCTACCTCTGTAGACTCCCCCTCTGGGGACAGGGCATAGCTAAACAAAAAGCAGCATAAACCTCGGCAGAGGTAAATGCCCCTGTCTGATAGCTTTGAAGAGAGCAGTGGATCTCCCAGCACAGAGGCTGAGATCTGAGAAGGGACACACTGACTGCTCAAGTGGGTCCCTGACCCCTGAGTAGCCTAACTGGGAGACATCCCCCACTAGGGGCAGACTGACACCCCACACCTCACACGGTGGAGTACACCCCGAGAGGAAGCTTCCAAAGCAAGAATCAGACAGATACACTTGCTGTTCAGCAATATTTTATCTTCTGCAATCTCTGCTGCTGATACCCAGGTAAACAGGGTCTGGACTGGACCTCAAACATTCTCCAACAGACCTACAGCTGAGGGTCCTGACTGTCAGAAGGAAAACTATCAAACAGGAAGGACACCTATACCAAAACCCCATCAGTAAGTCACCATCATCAAAGACCAGAGGCAGATGAAACCACAAAGATGCGGGAAAAGCAGGGCAGAAAAGCTGGAAATTCAAAAAATAAGAGCGCATCTCCCCCTGCAAAGGAACGCAGCTCATAGCCAGCAATGGATCAAAGCTGGACGGAGCATGACGTTGATGAGATGAGAGAAGAAGGCTTCAGTCCATCAAACTTCTCAGAGCTAAAGGAGGAATTACATACCCAGCGCAAAGAAACTAAAAATCTTGAAAAAAGAGTGGAAGAATTGATAACTAGAATAATTAATTCAGAGAAGGTCATAAACGAAATGACAGAGATGAAAACCATGACACGAGAAATACGTGACAAATGCACAAGCTTCAGTAACCGACTTGATCAACTGGAAGAAAGAGTATCAGCGATTGCAGATCAAATGAATGAAATGAAGTGAGAAGAGAAACCAAAAGAAAAAAGAAGAAAAAGAAATGAACAAAGCCTGCAAGAAGTATGGGATTATCAAAAGACCAAATCTACGTCTGATTGGGGTGCCTGAAAGTGAGGGGGAAAATGGAACCAAGTTGGAAAACACTCGTCAGGATATCATCCAGGAGAACTTACCCAACCTAGTAGGGCAGGCCAACATTCAAATTCAGGAAATACAGAGAATTTCCTGATACAGAGAATACGCCACAAAGATACTCCTGGAGAAGAGCAACTCCAAGACACAAAATTGCCAGATTCACCAAAGTTGAAATGAAGGAAAAAATCTTAAGGGCAGCCAAAGAGAAAGGTCGGGTTACCCACAAAGGGAAGCCCATCAGACTAACAGCAGATCTCTCGGCAGAAACTCTACAAGCCAGAAGAGAGTGGGGGCCAATATTCAACACTTTTTTTTGAGACGGAGTCTTTGCTCTGTCACCCAGGCTGGAGTGCAGTGGCACAATTTCGGCTGACTGCAAGCTCCGCCTCCTGGGTTCACACCATTCTCCTGCCTCAGCCTCCCGAGTAGCTGGGACTACAGGCGCCTGCCACCACGCCTGGCTAATTTTTTCTATTTTTAGTAGAGATGGGGTTTCACCGTGTTAGCCAGGATGGTCTCAATTCCCTGACCTTGTGATCCGCCCGTCTCGGCCTCCCAAAGTGCTGGGATTACGGCGTGAGCCACCATGCTCGGTATCAACATTCTTAAAGAAAAGAATTTTAAACCCAGAATTTCTTATTCAGCCAAACTAAGTTTCATCAGTGAAGGAGAAATAAAATCCTTTACAGATAAGCAAATGCTTAGAGATTTTGTCACCACCAGGCCTGCCTTACAAGAGACCCTGAAGGAAGCCCTAAACATGGAAAGGAACAACCGGTACCAGCCATTGCAAAAACATGCCAAAATGTAAAGACCATCGAGGCTAGGAAGAAACTGCATCAACTAACGAGCAAAATAACCAGTTAATATCATAATGGCAGGATCAAGTTCACACATAACAATAGTAACCTTAAATATTAATGGACTAAATGCTCCAATTAAAAGACACAGACTGGCAAACTGGATAAAGAGTCAAGACCAATCAGTCTGCTGTATACAGGAGACCCATCTCACATGCAGAGACATACATAGGCTCAAAATAAAGGGATGGAGGAAGATCTACCAAGCAAATGGAGAACAAAAAAAAGCAGGGGTTGCAATCATAGTCTCTGATAAAACAGACTTTAAACCATCAAAGATCAAAAGAGACAAAGAAGGTCATTACATAATGGTAAAGGGATCAATTCAACAGGAAGAGCTAACTATCCTAAATATATATGCACCCAATACAGGAGCACCCAGATTCATAAAGCAAGTCCTTAGAGATTTACAAAGAGACTTAGACTCCCATACAATAATAATGGGAGACTTTAACACCCCACTGTCAACATTAGACAGATCAACGAGACAGAAAGTTAACAAGGATATCCAGGAATTGAACTCATCTCTGCAGCAAGCAGACCTAACAGACATCTATAGAACTCTCCACCCCAAATCAACAGAATATACATTCTTCTCAGCACCACATCACACTTATTCCAAAATTGACCACATAATTGGAAGTAAAGCACTCCTCAACAAATGTACAAGAACAGAAATTATAACAAACTGTCTCTCAGACCACAGTGCAATCAAACTAGAACTCAGGACTAAGAAACTCAATCAAAACCACTCAACTACATGGAAACTAAACAACCTGCTCCTGAATGACTACTGGGTGTGTAACGAAATGAAGGCAGAAATAAAGATGCTCTTTGAAACCAATGAGAACAAAGATACAACATACCAGAATCTCTGGGACACATTTAAAGCAGTGTGTAGAGGGAAATTTATAGCACTAAATGCCCACAAGAGAAAGCAGGAAAGATCTGAAATTGACACTCTAACATCACAATTGAAAGAACTAGAGATGCAAGATCAAACACATTCAAAGAAATAACTAAGATCAGAGCAGAACTGAAGGAGATAGAGACACAAAAAACCCTCCTAAAAATCAATGAATGCAAGAGTTGGTTTTTTGAAAAGATCAACAAAATTGACAGACTGCTAGCAAGACTAATAAGGAAGAAAAGAGAGAAGAATCAAATAGATGCAATAAAAAATGATAAAGGGGATTATCACCACAGACCCCACAGAAATACAAACTACCATCAGAGAATACTATAAACACCTCTATGCAAATCAACTAGAAAATCTAGAAGAAATGGATAATTTCCTGGACACTTACACTCTTCCAAGACTAAACCAGGAAGAAGTTGAATCCCTGAATAGACCAATAGCAGGCTCTGAAATTGAGGCAATAATTAATAGCCTACCAACCAAAAAAAGTCCAGGACCAGATGGATTCACAGCTGAATTCTACCAGAGGTACAAGGAGGAGCTGGTACCATTCCTTCTGACACTATTCCAATCAATCGAAAAAGAGGGAATCCTCCCTAACTCATTTCATGAGGCCAACATCATCCTGATACCAAAGCCTGACAGAGATACAACAAAAAAAGAGAATTTTAGACCAATATCCCTGATGAACATCGATACAAAAATCCTCAATAAAATAGTGGCAAACCGGATTCAGCAGCACATCAAAAAGCTTATCCACCATGATCAAGTGGGCTTTATCCCGGGGATGCAAGGCTGGTTCAACATTCGCAAATCAATAAATATAATCCAGCATATAAACAGAACCAAAGACAAGAACCACATGATTATCTCAATAGATGCAGAAAAGGCCTTTGACAAAATTCAACAGCCCTTCATGCTAAAAACGCTCCATAAATTCGGTATTGATGGAACGTACCTCAAAATAATAAGAGCTATTTATGACAAACCCACAGCCAACATCATACTGAATGGGAAAAAACTGGAAAAATTCCTTTTGAAAACTGGCACAAGACAGGGATGCCCTCTCTCACCACTCCTATTCAACATAGTCTTGGAAGTTTTGGCTAGGGCAATCAGGCAAGAGAAAGAAATCAAGGGTATTCAGTTAGGAAAAGAAGAAGTCAAACTGTCCCTGTTTGCACATGACATGATTGTATATTTAGAAAACCCCATTGTCTCAGCCCAAAATCTCCTTAAGCTGATAAGCAACTTCAGTAAAGTCTCAGGACACAAAATTAATGTGCAAAAATCACAAGCATTCTTATACACCAGTAACAGACAAACAGAGAGCCAAATCAGGAATGAACTTCCATTCACAATTGCCTCAAAGAGAATAAAATATCTGGGAATCCAACTTACAAGGGATGTAAAGGACCTCTTCAAGGAGAACTACAAACCACTGCTCAGTGAAATCAAAGAGGACACTAACAAATGGAGGAACATACCATGCTCACGGATAGGAAGAATCAGTATCGTGAAAATGGCCATACTGCCCAAGGTATTTATAGATTCAATGCCATCCCCATTAAGCTACCAATGAGTTTCTTCACAGAATTGGAAAAAACGGCTTTAAAGTTCATATGGAACCAAGAAAGAGCCCGCATTGCCAAGACAATCCCAAGTCAAAACAACAAAGCTGGAGGCATCAGGCTACCTGACTTCAAACTATACTACAAGGCTACAGTAACGAAAACAGCATGCTACTGCTACCAAAACAGAGATATAGACCAATGGAACAGAACACAGGCCTCAGAAATAATACCACACATCTACAGCCATCTGTTCTTTGACAAACCTGAGATTCTGTTCTTTGACAAACCTGAGAGAAACAAGAAATGGGGAAAGGACTGCCTATTTAATAAATGGTGCTGGGAAAATTGGCTAGCCATAAGTAGAAAGCTGAAACTGGATCCTTTCCTTACCCTTATACGAAAATTAATTCAAGATATATTAGAGACTTAAATGTTAGACCTAATACCATAAAAACCCTAGAAGAAAACCTAGGTAGTACCATTCAGGACATAGGCATGGGCTAGGACTTCATGTCTAAAATACCAAAAGCAACGGCAGCAAAAGCAAAAATTGACAAATGGGATGCAATTAAACTAAAGAGCTTCTGCACAGCAAAAGAAACTACCATCAGAGTGAACAGGCAACCTACAGAATGGGAGAAAATTTTTGCAATCTACTCATCTGACAAAGGGCTAATATCCAGAACCTACAAAGAACTCAAACAAAGTTACAAGAAAAAAACAACCCCATCAAAAAGTGGGCAAAGGATATGAACAGACATTTCTCAAAAGAAGACATTCATAGAGCCAACAGACACATGAAAAAATGCTCATCATCACTGGCCATCAGAGAAATGCAAATCAAAACCACAATGAGATACCATCTCACACTAGTTAGAATGGCAATCATTAAAAAGTCAGGAAACAACAGGTGCTGGAGAGGATGTGGAGAAATAGAAACACTTTTACACTGTTGGTGGGATTGTAAACTAGTTCAACCATTATGGAAAACAGTATGGCGACTCCTCAAGGATCTAGAACTAGATATACCATATGACCCAGCCATCCCATTACTGGGTATATACCCAAAGGATTATAAATGATGCTGCTATAAAGACACATCCACACGTATGTTTATTGCGGCACTATTCACAATAGCAAAGACTTGGAATCAACCCAAATGTCCATCTGTGACAGACTGGATTAAGAAAATGTGGCACATATACACCATGGAATACTATGCAGCCATAAAAAAGGATGAGTTTGCGTCCTTTGTAGGGACATCGATGCAGCTGGAAACCATTATTCTTAGCAAACTATCAAAGAACAGAAAACCAAACACCGCATGTTCTCACTCATAGGTGGGAACTGAACAATGAGATCACTTGAACTCGGGAAGGGGAACATCACACACCGGGGCCTATCATGGTGAGGGGGGAGGGGGGAGGGACTGCATTGGGAGTTATACCTGATGTAAATGACGAGTTGATGGGTGCAGCACACCAACATGGCACAAGTATACATATGTAACAAACCTGCGCGTTATGCACATGTACCCTAGAACTTAAAGTATAATAATAATAAAAAATTAAAAAATAAAAAAAAGAACTGAAATCCTACGAAGCACTTTCCTTCCTTACCATTCTCTAAATATACCATTTCTAATATATCAAAGATGATCAGTGACAATAGCATGAACCCTAGAATCAGAGAGATCTTGGTTACAATTCCTCACTCTCCCATTTATTTGCTGTGTGACCTAGGGCTTTAACCTCTTTTTTGTCCATTTTTAAAATTTATTTTTAATTTTTATGGGTACATAGTAGGTGTAAACCTCTTGGAGCCTAAATTAATTTGTAAAATGGAAATAATGTCTACCTTACAGAGATATAATGTCTAGCAGGTATCACTAAGTGTTAATTATCTTTTTTCTAGCTTTGATTTTGATCCTTGCTTCTCAAAGTATATTCCAAGGGCCAGGAGCTACAGCATTAACTGGTAGCTTGTTAGAAATGCAGATGATCCATTGCAGAAACGCTAAACACTAATTTGCATTTTAACATGAACCCCAGGTGAGTCATATGCACTATAAGGTCTGAAAAGCAATGATCTTGACCTCAGACTACTTTTCAAATTTATCTTCCTGATGATCACTTCAATCTAAAAATTGCATGGAAAATGTAGCAAAAGGTAAGTTTGATCAATATTTCAGAATAAATATTTTTAACTGAAGATTAAAAACAATGTTTTGGGGAATAATAACAGGGGATGTATAAGTATTTAAAGAGAAGAGTAATTATTGTAGTCGTATCTACAGTTATGCAAATGATATGCTCAAAAGGTAAACTAACCAGAATCCCTAAAGGCTGAGATCTTTTAAAATTCATACTTTGGTTATATTTCTTTGGATATCTTAATTTTCAGTTAAACTAATGTAATAAAGTAAATATTTCAGAAAATCAATCTGTATAAATCCTGTACAATCTGTACAATCCAGCTTTTGATTACAGTTGCAGTTTCATTTTCTTATCTTTTTGAGCTACCATATGAAAACCATTAAGACTACATATACTCCAGTAGCATTACCCTATGACATGCAGATGACCAAAGCATGAAAGCATTATAACATATACTAGTCAAAGGGAATTGCTCAGATAGTAACAGATATTGGCAAGGATGTAGAGAAAACAAAATCCCTATACATTACTGCTAAGAATTTAAAATGATGTAGCCATTTTGGAAAACAGTTTTGCTCCTCAAAAAGTAAAACAATATAACCCAGTTAATTCCACTCCCAAGAGAAATGAAAACATGTCCACACAAAAAAATTGTATGCTAATGCTCATAGCAGCATTATTCATATAACCAATAAGTGTAAACAACCCAAATGTCCAGCAACTGATGAATATATAAACAAAATGTGATGCAGCCATACAATGAAATATAATTTGGCAATAAAAAGGAATGGCATTCTGATGCAGTCAACAATGTGGATGAACTGTGAAAACACTATGCTAAGTGAAGTTAGCATAAAAGTCCACGTACTGTATCATTCCGTTTACATGAGATGTCCAAATGGGCAAATCCATAGAGACAGAAAGTGTATTAGTGGTTTCCAGGCTTGAGAAGAAGGGGGAATTTTGAGTGACTGCTAATCAGTATGGATTTTCTTTTTGGGAATAATAATGTTCTGGAATTCAATACTGATTATCACTGCACAACTCTGTGAATGTACTACAAACTATTACTGAATTGTATATTTTATGTGAATTGTATCTCAATAAAGCTGCTATTTTTAGAAAAGTAATTGCTGATTTGGCCATTCCACATTGTATACACACTTCAAAACATCATGTTGTACGTGATATTTTTATTTCTCAGTTAAAAGAGTATTGTTCCCATTATAACGACAAGAAAAAATCACAACATGCTCTTAAGTTGCCTATTCTGAGGTAATATGACACCAAATTAACAGCCATTAGAGTTGAATCCGGATTTAAACTAAAAAGTCCAAGGTTCCTAGGTTTCTAAAAATGTACACTACTAATCAAAAAATAGCAAAGTATGCATATGCAAATTTTATCTATAGACAGAGGGACACCAGTGGAGATAGGGTGGGAGATGGCCATCTAGTTTCCTTGCATGTTTCCTAGCAATTAAATGTTTCCTAATGATGATAAAATAATTAATGTTGTCAATGCCATTGAGTATATAATGTCAGGTAGCTCCTAAGACTTATGGTTAAAATACACAATGAACGAACTTAGAAATTCTTGTTATTCTAGCACCTAGCTGAGAGCAAACAGTTGCTAATACTACATGACACCGTTTAACTGAAGGCAAAGATTCTATAATACGGTATTATATTATATATAAATGCTGAACTACTGCTTAATAATATTAAATAAAGTCTAGAACCTATCTGTAAAACCGTGATATCTTACCACAGATTTGGTGAAGTCAAAATCTCCAACAATTCCTTGTTCACGGTTTATAGCAAATACATTGTTCTGATGAAGTGATCCATGAATTATATCAGCTTTATGCAATGTATGCAGGCCCTGGGCAACACCTTTCATGACCTTTAAAGCTTCCTATAGATAAGTACACACAAAACAAGTGAGGAAGTAGGCAAATCATTTTAATCTTGAAACTTTTCTCTAATTAAAAGACTGCTCTAGAAATGAGTAAAGTTTCCTCCAAATGAATCTTTAATAAGAATACAGCATAGAGAAAGAATTAAACATCAGATGAAGCCTTGATTTTGTAATGGTGACACTGTGTGTGTGTGTGTGTGTGTGTGTGTGTGTGTGTGTGTGTGTGTGTGTGTGTGGGCACCAGGGACCAGTTTCATGAAAGACAATTTTTCCACGGACGTGGGGGGGTTGGTTTCAGGATCAAACGGTTTCACCTCAGATCACAGGAATTAGATTCTCATAAGGAGTGTGCAACCTAGATCCTTCACATGCACAGTTCACAATAGAGTTTATGCTCCTATGAGAATCTGATCTCACAGGAAGTGGAGCTCAGGCAGTAATGCTTGCTCACCGGCCACTCACTTCCTGCTGTGCCACCCTGTTCTTAATAGGCCACAGACTGGTACCAGTCTACGACCTGGGGTTTGAGGACATCTGTTCTATTATCTCAAAGAAGACTTGGATTACAAATACCAACCATGTAATGTACCTATAAGAGACTGAAACAGTGTTACTCCATAAGAAAAATCAGGGCCTCCTTCACTGTTATTACTAATCCTAAATTTACAATGATAAAAATAAAAGCTGCCACCTAAGCACTTATAATACCAAGTGCTATATTAGGCAGTTCACATACAGCACAGTTTAGTAGTTGTAAGCTTGGGCTTTGGAACCAATTTCGAGTCCCCTCTCTACCTCTGGCTAAGGGACCCTGTGCAAGTCACTTAATCCCTTTAACCCTTTTTCTCATCCATATAATAACTTCTATCACAGGTTTGATGTGACAATTAAACAGAATACCATGAGTCAAAATTTTACAAAGTATATAGCATGTAGTATGCCCTGAATAAATATTAGGTGTTATTTTCTCATTTAATACATCCATGGAAATAAATAGTGCTTTGTACTTACTTCTGAATTTAAAGGCATGCTGGCTTGAACAGTACTCAGGTTTGCCCTAGGGTAGTATGGGACCATCAGGTAAGCCATAGGATCGGACTAAGAAGCAAAACAGAGAATGTGACTCCAAGAGAAAACTTCAACGTATTTTAGCATACATTGATTCTATAGGATAATTTTTGTTTTATGTTAAGGGGAATGAACTGCTGCTCTAAAACCTGGAGTTAAAACTTACTTTAAATAAAATGGTTTCTGCAAGATAAAATGGTTTCTGCAAGAGATAAGCATAAGAACTTTACCTTACATAAAAACAGGAATATCAGTGGTAGTAACCCTGACTCTTCTTCAGCTTCTCTCCAAGCTCTATGGTAGGTGGCTGCTCTCTCAATCACCTTGGCTTCTGTGTCAACATCCACAGAATAGCCCTTGTACCAAAAAAAGAGGCACTGGTAATTCCAAGATGAAAATCTCATTATAATTATACACCATTCCAATTTAAACATAATTCATGAATTAAATAAAATCTAATTTTATTTTTTAATTTTATAAGTACTTTTCTATCTTCTTTGAATTCTATAATTTGGAAAAGGAAAGTGCAATTCTACCCGTAGCCTGCTACGCATTCTAGAATGTGTAGCAACTAAGGCCAAATTAATTATCTTATTATCATGATTAACAGTTTCCCAGATCAATGAGAAGAAATTCAGGAGCAGAAGATGGTACTGACAACACAGCTGATATTTCAAGGAGAAATGTAAGAAAATGAAGAATTTTAAAAAGATATTGGATGAATATAATAAGTTCACCCAAAAAAAGGAAAGCATATCCTATTAAGGACATATTCTATTTAGGGAAATGACAGAAACTTTATTGATTTGTTTTTCATGTGAGATAAAGCTTTATTTAATGACCTCTTTAAATAATTTTTTTATTATTACTATACTTTAAGTTCTAGGGTACCTGTGCACAACGTGCAAGTTTGTTACATAGTTATAAATATGCCATGTTGGTTTGCTGCACCCATTAACTCATCATTTACATTTGGTATTTCTTCTAATGCTATCTCTCCCCCGTGCCCCCCACCCCACGACAGGCCCCCATGTATGATGTTCCCCACCCTGCGTCCAGGTGTTCTCATTGTTCAATTGACGGAAACTTTAAAAATTAGCTCTGGCAACCAAACTACAAGCACAATTATTATGCCAGTCAACTTAAATACTTTAGAAAACTAACAGTGAGGTTTTTTCTTTCTTGAAATGTAACAGCACCACTATCCTTTATGCTGCTGAATCTCCCACAAGTAAGAATAATTTAGGCTTACCTTTAACAGAATTATCTGCCCATTAACCTCAGAACATACCAAAGGACGCTTGCTGCTAAGTTCCTTCATGGGCTCAGCATCAAGAAGATCTCGTTCCAAGCTCATTGTAAGGAGGCCACCAGAGTTCTAGGCACAAGTTTTTATGACAGTTGAAGAATCCAAACAATCCCAGCACTTAAAAATCATCAACATAATTAGTTACATGCTATTAAATGACTTGTACATATCAACTGTATGGAAAAACCAATAAAATTAAATTCTTTAAAATTTTGAATTTTCTCCAGTTCCTGGTTCTTAAACTCCTCCTACCCAAAGTGTAATCACCATACATTTAATTGTTGCTATAATTTTATTTAGAACAGATTCAGGAAATGAATAGAATTAACCAGATATACATCCTAGGATCCCTAATGTTTACTTGAAAAACCACTTATGTTTCCTAAAACTACTAAAGTAACAACCGATTGGGAGCAGAGTGAGGAATGAAGGACTATATATGGGGTTAGTGTACACCGCTCAGGTAATGGGTGCACTAAACTCTCAGAAATCACCACTAAAGAACTTATCCATGTAACCACAAAACACCTGTACCCCAAAAACTCTTGAAATAAACGTTTTTTAAAAAAACAAAAAATAAATAAGGTAAAATAATGACAAAATTGTAGTTGTCAACTGGGAAAGATTAGTCCAAAAATTATGACTACCATGAAGTAATTCTAACACCTCTGCCCTGTTTGGAGTACTCAAAAGTGAAAATGGTTTTCAACAACTAATTTTACTAGATATTTCTGCTACTTTTTAAAAGGAGTAATTTTTCACACTAAAATATGATCAACATTTTAAAGCTACGTTTTACTGTGGTGCAGTTTCAGTAAGGGGCACTGTAGAATTGTTTTCGGGGTTTTTTCTTAAGTTCTGCCAGTACATTTACGTATTCTACAATATATAATCAACCTACAAAAAATTCCTAAGCATACATTACAGTTGAACATGAGAAAGCCACTAAAGGCTTCCATAAATCATGAGTCAAACCTTTTATAATCTTCTATAATAAAGTAGATCAGCATATTTTTAAATATTAATTTTCAAGTCCTATGTGGCAGTACATACTCACTTGCCCACACTGCATAAGATAATCGCTAAGTTAGCAGTAAATAGTTGCAAAGAAAACTGCACATCATTTTAAAGTCTAGTCTGGAAAGAGTTTAGAGTAATAAATTTAAGTTAGGGAACTTTAATCTTAAATATTTTTTAGAATAAACTCACATGTCTACACAAATATCCCTCTCTGTTCCATATTTAAGCCATTATAATGGACTTAATGACAATCTTAATGAACAAATACCTCATCTAGGCCCTCACCAGAGAAGGCAATATACATGGTAGGACTAACATATTCTGTCCTGAGAGCCAGTGTTTACTAATCCTGCTCCATATGACCCCTATCTAATATGTTGATCTCCAGCTTTTGAATCCTGCCTGCGTAGAAAACCATACCCACCTCAACATCTCCACTTTAGCCAATCTCTCAGGAATTTTTTCCCAGAATGCTTTAACTTAAAAAACACATTGTGCTCAAATCCCTCACGGCTAGCAATATCTTGTTTTTATCCTAACGCTTGAAGTAGCAGTTAAAATTTGATTTTGTCATTTCAAACAATAAACACCTATAATTCAAATAAGTACACCTATAATTCAAATGAAATGTACTGAATGAGGATAAGGAAAACAGAAAAACAGATAAAGCAATTTAACATAAAAATAAAAATACCATGCAAACATTAAAGGGTTATAAGAAGAAGTTCTAATACCTATAAAATATTCATCAGGAATATTTTTATTAAAAAGCTACTATAAGTTTAACACTGACACAAATTTAATATTATCACTTTTCAACACTCTCTGCATAGTAGTAATTCTCAAGGGAAACAAAGTTTACCATGTATTTGAGTAATCCTATTTCAGGATGAAGCAGAGGCAGCTCAGGGAACCATTTCTGTGCCAAACTAGTCAGCATCTCCTAAAGTTAAAAAAAAAAAAAATGTTTTTAACTGTAGATCAATATATATTCAATTTTGACATGTTGCTCTTCAGGAAAATTTATCAGCATCTACCTTATAACATACCAAGTAAGATAATCACTGTTTCTGCCTTCTACTTCAAGAAATAACAAGTGAAAACCAAGACTCACCTTGCATCTGCTAAAGCAAATTAAATATGGCCTGAGAAGGACTCTGTACTTCTATATTTGAGTCCTTGTGGATGAACTGCAACCTAGCTTAATATACAGACAAGATTGAAACCTAACTTAGCAGTATGCACCTATAACAACAGCTGAGTCTTGGCCAGTCCCAGCGGCCATACTTCAACCACCTATCGACTGCTAAGTGTTCAAACTGCGTTCAAATAAGGCAAACGCCAACCTGTAACCAGTACAGCTGTTCTTGTACGTTGCTGCCGATTTCTGTAAGTCACTTCCCTTTTTTTGTCTATAAATTTGTTCTAACCACAAAGCATCCCCAGAGTCTCTCTGAATCTGCTGTGATTTGGCTGCCCAATTTGCAAATTGTTCATTGCTCCTTTAAATTTAAGTTGGCTGAAGTATTTTTTTAACCCATCTAAACTACCATCTTACTAACTGAAGAAAAATTTAATTACCAATTTTAAGCTTTGGATACATACATAAGCACAAATCTTGCAAGGTCAAAGTCCTCACCCACTTCCAAACTAAAATGAAAATGTCTGAAAATATATCAATTTGAGGCATAAAACTGTCATTATTTCTCAAAATATTAAGAACACAGTGACATTTTAAAATAACAGCTGTTTCGTTAAGAGAAAAATTTTAAAGCCTGGGAGAAAAAATACATAGCTCTACATAAGTAACTTTGAAATAAATGTGAAAATCGAGTATCCTCACAAAAGAAAAGCCACTTATCACATATTTATTAAGCAAAACTTCTAAACACTTGTCAAATCACTGGAAGATAGCTATTTTAACCCAAGATCAACAAGGTATTTACATATACTCAGATGAATTAGCTAAATAAAGCATGACGCTTAAAATACCTATTGTTTTCATAGTTTTAATATTTTTACTTTTTTTTTTTTTTTTTTTTTGAGACAGGGTCTTGCTCTGTTGCCCAGGCTGGAATGCAGCGGCATGATCATAGCTCAATGCAGTCTCAACCTCCGGGGCTCAAGCAATCCTCCTGCCTTAGCCTCCAAAGTAGCTGGGCCTACAGGTACATGATACCACGTACCTAATTGTTGTATTTTTTGTAGAGACAGAGCCTCACAAGTAGCTGGGCCTACAGGTACATGATACCATGTACCTAATTGTTGTATTTTTTGTAGAGACGGGGTCTCACCATGTGCCCAGGCTGGTCTCAAACTCCTGGGCTCAAGTGATCCACCCACCTTGGCCTCCCAAAGTGCTGGGACTACAGGTGTGAGGCACCATGCCCGGTCAGTATTTTTAGTTTCAAAGTGCTGTTTCTTAACTAACTTCTTCCTGGTAACATCTCCCAGATATAAAATACAATATTCTTCCATTTTAAAGAAAAAATACAATGATTTATTTCCCCAAGCTCACAAAAATCAGTGGTAAAATAGAGACTTAAAAGATGTAACTTCTCCTGCCCCCAAAACCAGGTAGTCTTATTTTGTTACATTCTTCCACTAAATTATGCTACTCATTGATGTTTACATTGCAACATTATGGGAAAATGATGTTGATATAAATTTTGTGTAAGGAAAAGGTCTTTAGGTTTTATGTTAAACAGAAAAAAGGCAATATGCAAAAGTGTGCCTGTGCTATAATCTCAATTCTAAAAACAAGCAAAAAAAGACTAAGAGAAAGTCAAAAGTTAACAATGATTACTATTGTTATCACTGAGCGGAAATATTACAAGTGATGTTTTTCCTTCTTTACAATTTTCAGTTATTTCCACACTGGTACAATGGTCAGAATATTTGGTCATGTGAAATTTATTTCTAAACTTACAAAAATCTTACTAGATCAATATATATATAAACTTTCTACATAATACCTCTAGCCCTGTGATTACAGTCCACCTCATAAAACACATATTTAAATTCAATTTCTAGAGTAAAATCTAATGTAATACTTCAAAGAATCAAATACTTACATATTCCTCCCTCTCATGATAAATTTCCTGAAAAACATTATTGCGCAGCTGAGTTATTTCTTCTTTTATTTTCTCAATTTGAGAGCCATCAGGGTCATCTGACTTGAATCAGAAAGAAAAAGTGTTTTTTATTAACATAGAGAAAACAAGTCTTCCTTTAAGAATTCAAGATCTATAGCAAATTACTCTGTGTGGTTTCTATGTATCCTTCAGTACCTAGCACATAAAAGACCCTCCTAATACTTGCTGAATTGACTTAGGTCAGTTTATTCTAACAGTGACTTTTCTGAAACCTAGAAAGAGGAATTATAAAACGTAAAGACATAAAATCAATTACATAGATTTTTCTTGTCTCTCCACCTGCTGTAGATTTTCTGTAGGATAAAAATGGCCAACTGCCATTCGAACAAAAGAAATATTAATAATAACAACCAGAATACACCTGAATTCCCTAGAATTATCTTCTACATGAGATTTGGTTCAAAACAAAAGGATGAGTAAATGTGTGAACTGTCTCCAATGATAATACATAAGCCACTTTAAAAAGTATGTAAGCTTTTGTGAAAGGAAAATAAATCTTGGGAACTTTAAATCACTAAGCCAAAGGAAAAAGTCAAGTTGGGAACTGTGTCAGGCAAACCTGCTTCCCATTTTATTCCTAAATAAGATACCTACAAATATAAAAACCCTGCATGCTTCCTCACAACTCAGTAGGAAATCCCTTATGGACCCCAGGATCTTTACCCTAAAACAGTTCTGTTGAATTTTACACTGACAATGTAAATTGATAGCTTATTTTCTTAGGTGCAGGACAAAGGACAGAACTCTAAGTCATCCTTTTGCTCACCTGAGAGAAATGCATATCTGATTCCTTCCTCTGATGTAAAAATGCAGATTCACTGAGCTACCCTTCTCTCAAATGTAAATTGTGTATTTGCTGAAAAGTGATCAAAGACTAAAGAATTCAAACCATCTGTCTCTTATCTACCCATATCTTTTTAAAATTTCTTCCTCTTTCCCCAGTATCCATCCTTTCTCCTTTAAATATTGAAGCCCTCACAACCATCTCTCAGAAAAGCACAGACCTGCCTCCCAGGCATGCATCCTTAACCTTGGCAAAATAAACTTTCTAAATTGATTGATAGCTGTCTCAGATACTTTTGGTTTACACTTTAAAAGTCAGATTTCAAGGATCCAGATACTATGATGGCCAAACAGGAACAGCACCGGTCTGTAGCTCCCAATCAGATCTACGGAGAAGGCAGGTGATTTCTGCATTTTGAACTGAGGTACCCAGCTCATCTCATTGGGACTAGTTAGACAGTGGTTGCAGCCCACGGAGGGTAAGCGAAAGCAGGGTGGGGCGTCACCTCACCCAGGAAGCACAAGGGGTTGGGGAACTCCCTCTCCTAGCCAAGGGAAGCCGTGAGGGACTGTGCCAGAGGAACGGTTCATTCTGGCCCAGATACTACCCTTTTCCAACAGTCTTCACAACCCACAGACCAGGAGATTCCCTCAGGTGCATACACCACCAGGGCCCTCGGTTTCAAGCACAAAACTGGGCAGACACCAAGCTAGCTGCAGGAATTTTTTTTCATATCCCACTGGCGCCTGGAACACCAGCGAGACAGAATCGTTCACTCCCCTGAAAAGGAGGCTGAAGCCAGGGAACCAAGTGGCCCTGCTCAGCAGATCCCATGTGGAGCCCAGCAAGCTAAGATCCACTAGCTTGAAATTCTCACTGCCAGAATGGCAGTCTGAAGTCAACCTGGTTGGGGGAGAGGCATCTGCCATTACTGAGGCTTGAGTAGGCAGTTTTCCCCTCACAGTGTAAACAAAGCCACCAGGAAGTTTGGACTCTACAGTAGAGTTCACCGCAGCCCAGCAAAGTCTCTGTAGCCAGACTGCATCTCTAGATTCCTCCTCTCTGGGCAGGGCATCTCTGAAAGAAAGACGGAAGCCCCAGTCAGAGGCTTATAAATAAAACTCCCATCTTCCTGGGACAGAGCACCTGGGGGAAGAAGCGGCTGTAGGTTCAGCTTCAGCAGACGTAAATGTTCCTGACTGCCAGACCTCGAGCTCTGCTAAGGGACAGACCGCCTCCTCAAGTGAGTCCCTGACCCCCATGCCTCCTGACAGGATGATACCTCCCAGCAGGGGTCGACAGACACCTCATACAGGAGAGCTCTGGCTAGCATATGGCAGGTGCTCCTCTGGCATGAAGCTTCCAGAGGAAGGAACAGGGAGTAATCTTTGCTGTTCTGCAGCCTCCACTGGTGATACCCAGGCAAACGGTCTGGAGTGAACTTCCAGCAAACTCCAGCAAACCTGCAGCAGAGGGGCCTGATTCTTAGAAGGAAAACTAACAAACAGAATTGCATCGACATAAACAAAAAGGAAAAACCACATCCAAAGGTCACCAACATCAAAGACCAAAGGTAGATAAATCCAACAAGGTAGATAATCCAAGAAGATGAGGAAAAACCAGCACAAAAAGGGTGAAAATTCCAAACACCAGAACCTCTTTTCTCCTCCAAAGTATCACAAGTCCTCACCAGCAAGGGAACAAAACTGGATGGAGAATGAGTTTGATGAATTGACAGAAGTAGGTTTCAGAACGTGAGTAATAACAAACTCTTCCAAGTTAAAGGAGCATGCTCTAACCCAATACAAGGAAGCTAAGAACCTTGAAAAAAGGTTAGACGAATTGCTAACTAGAATAACCAGTTTAGAGAAGAACATAAGTGACCTCATGGAGCTGAAAAACACAGCATGAGAACTTCATGAAGCCTACACAAGTATCAATAGCCAAATCAATCAAGCAGAAGAAAGGATATCAGAAACTGAAGATCAACTTAATGAAATAAAGCATGAAGACAAGATTAAAGGAAAAAAAATGAAAAGGAACAAGGCCTTGAAGAAATATGCAACTATGTGGAAAGACCAAACCTACATTTGATTGGTGTACCTGAAAATGACAGGGAGAATGGAACCAAGTTGGAAAATACACTTAAGGATATTATCCAGGAGAACTTCCCCAACTTAGCAGGACAGGCCAATATTAAAATTCAGGAAATACAGGAACACCAAAAAGCTACTCCTCAACAACAGCAACCCCAAGACACATAACTGTCAGATTCACCAAGGTTGAAATGAAGGAAAAAATATTAAGGGGAGCCAGAGAGAAATGTCGGGTTATCCACGAAGGGAAGCCCATCAGACTAACAGCAGTTTATCTGCAGAAACCCTAAAAAATCAGAAGAGAGTGGGAGTCAATATTCAACATTCTTAAAGAAAATGATTTTCAACCCAGAATTTCATATCCAGCCAAAGTAAGCTTCACAAGCAAAGGAGAAATAAAATCCTTTACAGACGAGCAAATGCTGAGAGATTTTGTCACAATCAGACTTGCCTTACAAGAGATTCTGAAGGAAGCACTAAATATGGAAAGGAACAACTGGTTCCAGCCAATGCAAAAACATACCAAATTGTAAAGACCACGAAGAAACTGCATCAACTAATGGGCAAAATAACCAGTTAGTATCATAATGACAGGATCAAGTTCACAAATAACAATATTGACCTGAAATGTAAACCGGTGAAATGCCCCAATTGAAAGACAAGGACTGGCAAATTGGATAGAGTCAAGACCCATCAGTGTGCTATAACAAGGAGACCCATCTCACATGCAAAGACACACATAGGCTCAAAATACAGGGAAGGAGGAATATTTACCAAGCAAATGGAAAGCAAAAAAAAGTAGGCATTGCAATCCTAGTATCTGATAAAACAGACTTTAAACCAATAAATATCATAAATAAATAAATGAATAAATAAATAAATAAATAAATAAATAAATAAATAAATAAAGGCATCACATAATGGTAAAGGGATCAGTGCAACAAGAAGAGTTAACTATCCTAAATATATATGCACCCAATACAGGAGCAGCAAGATTCATAAAGCAAGTTCTTATAGACCTACAAAGAGACTAAGACTCCCACAGAAGAATAACGAGAGACTTTAACACCCCACTGTCAATATTAGACATATCAATGAGATTAGACCTTCCCCAACCTAGCGAGGCAGGCCAACATTCAAATTCAGGAAATAAAGAGAACACCACAAACAAAGATACTCCTTGAGAAGAGCAACCCCAAGACACATAATTGTCAGACTCCCCAAGGTTGAAATGAAGGAAAAAATGTCGGGTTACCCACAAAGGAAAGCCCATCAGACTAACAGCGGCTCTCTTGGCAGAAACTCCACAAGTCAGAAGACAGTTGGGGCCAATATTCAACATTCTTAAAGAAAAGAATTTTCAACCCAGAATTTCATATGCAGCCAAAGTAATCTTCACAAGCAAAGGAGAAATACAATCCTTTACAGACAAGCAAATGCTGAGAGATTTTGTCACAAGCAGACCTGCGTTACAGGAGCTCCTGAAGGAAGCTCTACACATGCAAAGGAACAATCAGTGCCAGCCACTGCAAAACCAGGCAACCATGCCAAATTGTAAAGACCATCGATGCTAGGAAGAAACTAACAGGCAAAATAACCAGCTAAAATCATAATGACAGGATCAAGTCCACACATAACAATATTAACCTTAAATGTACATGGGCTAAATGTCCCAATTAAAACACACAGACTGGCAAATAGGATAAAAATTCAAGACCCATCAGTGTGCTGTATTCAGGAGACCCATATCAAGTGCAGAGATGCACAAAGGCTCACAATAAAGGGATGGAGGAAGATTTACCAAGCAAATGGAAAGTAAAAACAAGCAGAGGTTGCAATCCTAGTATCTGATAAAACAGACTTTAAACCAACAAATATCAAAAAAAAATAATAATAATAAGAAAGAAGGGCATTACATAATGTTAAAGGGATCAATTCAACAAGACCTAACTAACCTAAGTATATATGCATCCAATACAGGAGCACCCAGATTCATTAAGCAAGTCCTTAGAGACCTACAAAGAGACTCAGACTCCCACACAGTAATAATGGGAGACTATAACACCCCACTGTCAATATTAGACAGATCAATGAGACAGAAAGTTAACAAGGATATCCAGGAATTGAACTCATCTCTGCACCAAGCGGACCTAATAGACATCTGTAGAACTCTCCACCCCAAATCAACAGAATATACATTCTTCTCAGCACCACATCGCACTTATTCCAAAATTGACCACGTAATTGGAAGTAAAGCACTCCTCAGCAAATGTAAAAGAACAGAAATTATAACAAACTGTCTCTCAGACCACAGTGCAATCAAACTAGAACTCAGGACTAAGAAACTCAATCTAAATTGCTCAACTACATGGAAACTGAACGACATGCTCCTGAATGACTACTGGGTACATAACGAAATGAAGGCAGAAATAAAGATGTTCTTTGAAACCAATGAGAACAAAGATACAACATACCAGAATCTCTGGGACACATTTAAAGCAGTGTGCAGAGGGAAATTTATAGCACTAAATGCCCACAACAGAAAGCTGGAAAGATCTAAAATTGACACTCTAACATCAAAACTAAAAGAACTGGAGAAGCAAGAGCAAACACATTCAAAAGCTAGCAGAAGGCAAGAAATAACTAAGATCAGAGCAGAACTGAAGGAGACAGAGACACAAAAAACCCTCCTAAAAATCAATGAATCCAGGAGTTGGTTTTTTGAAAAAATCAACAAAATTGACAGACCGCTAGCAAGACTAATAAAGAAGAAAAGAGAGAAGATTAGACACAAAAAAAAGATAAAGGGGATATCACCAGTGATGCCGCAGGAACACAAACTACCATCAGATAATACTATAAACAACTCTATGCAAATAAACTAGAAAATCTAGAAGAAATGGAAAAATTCCCGGACACATACACCCTCCTAAGACTAAACCAGGAAGAAGTTGAATCTCTAAATAGACCAATAACAGACTCTGAAATTGAGACAATATTTAATAGCCTACCAGTCAAAAAAAAGTCCAGGACCAAACGGATTCACAGCCCAATTCTACCAGAGGTACAAAGAGGAACTGGTACCATTCCTTCTGACACTATTCCAATCAATAGAAAAAGAGGGAATCCTCCCTAACTCATTTTATGAGGCCAGCATCATCCTGATAACAAAGCCTGGCAGAGACACAACAAAAAAAGAGGATTTTAGACCAATATCCCTGATGAAATTGGTATGAAAATCCGCAATAAAATACTGGCAAACCACATCCAGCAGCATGTCAAACAGCGTATCCACCACGATCAAGTCAGTTTATCCCTGAGATGCAAGGCTGGTTCAACATACACAAATCAATAAACATAATCCATCACATAAACAGAATCAACGACAAAAACCACATGATTATATCAACAGATGCAGAAAAAGCCTTTGACAAAATTCGACAGCCCTTCATCATGCTAAAAGCTCTCAAGAAACTAGGTATTGATGGAACATATCTCAAAATAATAAGAGCTAGGTATGACAAACCCACAGCCAATATCATACTGAATGGGCAAAAACTGGAAGCATTCCTTTTGAAAACTGGCACAAGACAGGGATGCCCTCTCTCATCACTCCTATTCAACATAGTGTTGGAAGTTCTGGACAGGGGAATCAGGCAAGAGAAAGAAAGAAAGGGTATTCAATTAGAAAAAGAGGAAGTCAAATTGTCCCTGTTTGCAGATGACATGATTGTATATTTAGAAAATCCCATCGTCTCAGGCCACAATCACCTTAAGCTGATAAGCAACTTCAGCAGTCTCAGGATACAAAATCAATGTGGAAAAATCACAAGCATTCCTATACACCAATAAGAGACAAACAGAGAGCAAATCATGAGGGAACTCCCATTCACAATTGCTACAAAGAGAATAAAATACCTAGGAATTCAGCTTACAAGGGATGTAAAGGACCTCTTCAAGGAGAACTACAAACCACTGCTCAATGAAATGAAAGAGGACACAAACAAATGGAAGAACATTCCATGCTCATGGAGAGGAAGAATCAGTATCGTGAAAATAGCCATAATGACCAAGGTAATTTATAGATTCAATGCCATCCCCATCAAGCTACCAATGATTTTCTTCACAGAATAGGAAAAAAATACTTTAAAGTTCATATGGAACCAAAAAAGAGACAGCATTGCCAAGACAATCCTAAGCCAAAAGAACAAAGCTGGAGGCTAATATCCAGAATCCACCAAGAACTCAAACAAATTAAGAAGAAAAAAACAACCCCACCAAAAAGTGGGCAAAGGATACGAACCGACATTCCTCAAAAGAAGACATTTATGCAGCCAATAGACACATGAAAAAATGCTCATCACTCACTGGTCATCAGAGATATGTAAATCAAAAACCACAATGAAATACAATCTCATACCAGTTAGAATGGCGATCATTAAAAAGTCAGGAAACAACAGATGCTGGAGAGGATGTAGAGAAACAGGAACGCTTTTACACTGTTGGTGGGACTGTAAACTAGTTCAACCATTGTGGAAGACAGTGTGGCAATCCCTCAAGGACCAAGAACTAGAAATATCATTTGACCCAGCCATCCCATTACTGGGTATATACCCAAAGGATTATAAATCATGCTACAATAAAGACACATGCACATGTATGTTTATTACGGCACTATTCACAATAGCAAAGACTTGTAACCAACCCAAATGTTCTTCAATAATAGACAGAATTAATGGCACATATACACCATGGAATACTAAGCAGCCATAAAAAAGGATGAGTTCATGTCCTTTGCAGGGACATGGATGAAGCTGGAAACCATCATTCTGAGCAAACTATCACAAGGACAGAAAACAAAACACTGCATGTTCTCACTCATAGGTGGGAATTGAACAATGGACACAGGGCGGGGAACACCACACTCTGAGGCCTCTTGTGGGGTGGGGGGCAGGGAGAGGGATAGCATTAGGAGGAATACCTAATGTAAATGATGAGTAAATGGGTAAAGCACACCAACATGGCACATGTATACCTATGTAACAAACCTGCATGTTGTGCGCATGTACCCTAGAACCTACAAGATAACAATGAAAAAAAAAAGAACATAGGCAACATACACACACAAACACACACACACACACACAAGTCAGGAAACAACAGATGCTGGAGACAATGTGGAGAAACAGGAACACTTTTACACTGTTGGTGGGAGTGTAAATTAGTTCAACTATTGTGGAAGACAGTGTGGCCGTTCCTCAAGGATCTAGAACCAGAAATACCATTCGACCCAATAATACCATTACTGGGTATATACCCAAAGGATTATAAATCATTCTACTATAAACACACATGCACACGTATGTTTATTGCAGCACTGTTCACAATAGCAAAGACTTGGAACCAACCCAAATGCCCATCAATGACAGACTGGATAAAGAAAATGTGGCACATATACACCATGGAATATTATGCAGCTATAAAAATGGATGAGTTCATGTCCTTTGCAGGCACAAGGATGAAGCTGGAAACCATCAGTCTCAGCAAACTAACAAAGGAACAGAAAACCAACCACCACATGTTCTCACTCATAACTTGAGGTGAACAATGAGAACACATGGACACAGGGTGGGGAACATCACACACCAGGCCTGTCAGGGGGTGGGGGTCTAGGGGAGGGATAGCATTAGGAGAAATACCTAATGTAGGTGATGGGTTGGTGGGTGCAGCAAACCCCCATGGCACATGTATACCTATCTAACAAACCTGCACATTCTGCACATGTATCCCAGAATTTAAAGTATAATAAAAGTCAAATTTCTCCAAAAGTTGAAAAATCAGACTAAAAAAAAAACTTCCCCAAAGCCCAGAATAGAATAAAATTAGAAAGCTCCTCCACTATGATATTAGTTCTAGAATAGTCCCCACTCCACTCCCAATTCAGTGCTCAGAAGTAGAAGACAGATAATTCAAATTGGATTAAAGGCATAATACAGATCCTTGTTGTACATAAATCAAATCCTCAAGGGAACACAAAGTATTACCATCTTATTCACAAAGTTTCAAGCCGAAAGGAAGAAGTTAGTCCAGATTAGGGCATCCTAATCCTTCCAGTTCTATTATCATATGAAAACAACTTGAAATACTTGCAAGAAATATTACATCTATCCGTAAAACGGGAGTTAACAAAAGATACCATGATCTTAAAAATACTTTATGACAAAATGCTACCTTTGAGGGAGTACCGTCACCTGCATGTAGCAAGTTGGTATTACAATAAACATTCTAACAGTCCAAACCAAAAGAGCTTTTAAGATTACTCTAAAATGTTCATGTTACTAAAAACCAAGGCAACCTAGGAAAATGTTTTTAAAGAATATTTAATGATATAGGACAATTTTTACACTATTACTGTAATCTCAATTTTATTTATATACACAGAAAACAAGATAAAGTATATAAAACAAAATGTGAATGTAATGGCTCTCTTATTTAAAGAGTGTATTTATGCATTATTTTTATGAAGCAGAGACCAAGTAAAATGAGATGCACATAAAGATCAGTAAGAATCAACTGTTTCCTTACCTCTTCCAAATTATTCTTTTCAACCAATTTCCATCTCAGTCGAGCTTTTAAGCTTTTCAATGTCTTCTTAATGGACAGCAAGTGATCCACACTGGGACTCTTATTTAAATATTCAGTAAGCTGCTTTTTAAACTAAGTAAACAAAAGTTATGTATTTTCAAACACATAAGAAAAATATTGAACAGTGATCATTTATTATTTATCTGTTACGATTCAACTAGTATTTAGTGAGTTCAGGTTGAGATACTAAGAAAATCTATATTTTTCAACAAGATAATTCAACAGATTTCCTTTTTATCCATGGTTCTATTTAGCAGAATATCAGTTCCAGCACTCAAAGTAGCAAAGACAAAAGTAATATTTCAAACTGAGACATACAATAAAACACACATTGTTAGTATGGATGAAAAAGGAATTTCTAGTGAGGATGTAAACTGAAATCATCTTTCCCAAAAGTGGTTTGAAAATATGTATCAAGTTTTAATAATGTCCATTCCTTTTAACTCAGTAATTATAGAATTTAGAAATCTGAGAAATAAAAACAAAACAAAATTATGCACAAACATATGTACAGTGTTACTTATGGTAGAAAAAACTGGAAGTAACCTTAATGTCCAACACACATGAAAGGTTAATGGTTAATGCTGCTGTACATCTACATAGGGATGAGGATTTTGTCACTCAAGATGACAGCATAGAAAAATCATTAATTATATAGAAAAATGTTCATAATATACCATTACATGAAGAAAGTATGTTTGAAATAACTTAAAAACCAATGCGATGCATATATATATGCTCACAACCATATAGATGCACATCCAGTAAGTAACTACTCTAAAATTATCTCTTAGGTTAAGGGAATTATAAGCAATGTTTTATTTCTTATCTTTCTGTATATAGCAAATTATCTACAGTAGATGTGTATAGACAAAAAGAAAATGATGTTAATGGTTGTGGTTCTCACAGACATAAGAAAATAAAAGATTTAAAATAATTTAAAAATTTGATATATTTATATCATCAAAAATCACCATTTCCAGTTGATAGTGAATTCTAGTAATAATAGATAATTTACTGACACTGAGTATTAACAAGAGAAAAATTTAAGTGTTAAAAAGTTCAAAGCATCAATTATAAGATCAATAAGAGAAAGCATAATCAAACCTCAATACTGTCCTTGTACTTAGCTTGTACTGTGGCAATGAGCCTTTCCTCTGAACGAATCTTTTGCAGTACTTGACTATATGTATTTAAAATTATCTCCTTGTCTGCATCACCTTGATCCTAAAGGAAATCACACACATAGAATTATACACAAAGAAATATCCAAAAGAGCTAAAGTCTCCAATAACAATAGATAAACTTCAAAATTATGCCTTTAACGGATTTCTGTAATGATATCAAAACAGTTTTTAAACACGAATGTTTTCCTAGACAGAAGACAGACAGATATCAAAGATGTTCATATGGAGGCCAGGCAACATAGTGAGACCCAGTCCCTAAAAAATATTTTTTTAATTGACTGAGCACAGTGGTATCCACCTGTAGTCCTAGCTACAAGGGAGGCTGAGGCAGGGAGATAAATCAGTTCAAGGCTGCAGTGAGCTAGGATCACATCAATGCACTCCAGCCTGGGTGACAGAGCAAGACACTGTCTCTCTAAAAAAAAGCAAAGCCATTCATATGGGAAACTTTACCCCTATTAAACCATTATTCCCAAAGCTGTGTGGAGTAAGGGCATTAATGGAAATCAGGGATACTAATATGCTAAATATAAGAACTATAAACAACATATAGACCTTCAATACTTTACTTTTAGAAATCACCTGTTAACAACTACTTCTAAAACCAAGTCTGACAAAACTATCTAAATCAGGACTATTTAACAATATAAAACTTCTTAATGTATTTTTAATGCCAATATGAATAAAATTATAAAAAGTAAAAAAAAAAGAAAAACAAGAAAATGAGAAGCCTAACCACTGAAACATTGGAAAGCAGCCTGAATAACTGGGAAACAGTCCCAGTGAGCAATAAATAAAATGACAAAACACCCTTTGGAGTAGCTACACTAATTTTTACCTTGACACAGTAACAAAGAATATACACGATGGTGAAAGAAAGAGGATGACGAATCCATCTTGTGTGTCGACTTTCAGATCTCTCTCAGATTTTAAGTTTTCAGAAACTCTAAGGAGTCTCTTCTTATAGTCATTTGGTATGACAGATTCAAGAATCAAATGATTTAGACAGATTGTTCACTCAAATTAAGAGCGGTTTTCTTAGAATTAAACAGATTTTTTATGTGAAAGGTCCTATTAAAACAAAAACGTCACCTAAGAATAAAACTTTGCATTGTGTTTGGATTAGAACTTGACATTGTTACTCTTTCAAATAAGCCTATTAGAAGAAACCTAAGCTCAGTCTTAATACCTTCTAACTAGCAAGAAAAACTCTCTTATTGGTTACTACTTTCTAACCATGAAAGGAAACCACACTGCTTCAAAGGCGGCAATAATAAAGAATATCGATACTCACAACCAGAGCTATCTCCAGCTCTTTGCAGACACTTGACTCAGTCTTCTCTAGGATTTCATCAATATTATCAACTGCGTCTTCAGAAATCAGTGGTTCTTCCACAGATAGGTCAAAAACCTCATTTGCAAAAATAAACACATGAAATATCTCATCTAATTCAATCAGCATGCATTATGCCTTAATACCTGAGGCAGAGTATTAAGCTACACCCTGGACAATGTAAAAGAAATAAGAATGCAGAAAAAAAAGTGCCTACCCTCATAAAATTTACGCACTGAAAGGAAAAAAGTACATATGCATAGCAAACCGTAAGAAAATAAATGGTGAAGAGAGGGAAGAGGACAATCCTCAGGAAAAGTTGAGAAAAAGGAGGAACAAGACCGATATGATTTTTTTGAGGCTAATAAAAGGAGCAATCTGACTAAAAGCTAATAAAGAACCTTGACTGGTAAGGTGGCAAGTGTAAATCTGATACATAGTAGGTAGACGATGTCAGCTCTTGAACAAAGCATGTGATTTTTAAAATATATATTCCCTGGTTTATGCTACAAACACAACCGGGCAGGAGCTTTTATTACCTTTAAGGTTCTTTGGAACCACGCTACCAGACGCTGCAGAGAAGCGTCTGTTTCGCTTCTAACATTGGTGAACTCCTCTCTTTTATCACACTTCCAGTCATAAAATTTTTTAAGTATTTCATCAGAATTTGCTCCTTCTTTGGCTTCTCCATACACTGCTTCTAAAGAGACTGACAAATCCTGCAGAGAGATACACTTCTGTTTATTAAAGTTTATTAACTCATTCAGGATTCAAGCACTGTGTTAGGATCTAAGGGGCAGAAAAGCAGTATGCTGAATCCCCATTCTTGAGCATTTCATAAATACAACTTAGAATCACCAGACAGACATGAAAACAAAAACCTACCTAGAAAGTGGTTTATTTGGACCATAACAGTAAAGTTTATTAAGTGAATTAGTTACAAATAGAAAGCTTTATATCCTTACAGTTTTTAATTAAGTAGAAATTACCCTATTTTCCTACCTTTTTTGTATAAATTTATTGGGTAAAAGAGTAATTTTGTTACATGGATATATTGTGTAGTGGTAAAGTCTGGGCTTTAGTGTATCTATCATCCAAATGTACACTGAACCCATTAAGTAACTTCTCAACATCTACCACCCTCCACCCCTACCACCCTTCTGAGTTTCCCTTGTCTATCATAAGAATCACTGGTGCCATGAAATTTTCTAAGACCTATTCTTAAAAAAAAATAAATAAACTATACACTAAAATATACAAATAATTCTAATTAAGTAAAGACATTAATTACATATATATGGACAATCATAATTAAGTAAAGGCATTAATTACATATATATGGACAATCATACATCATTTAACAACACAACACCACAAATATCTTCCAAGAAATGCATCGTGAGGCAATTTCATCATTATGCAAACATCATGGAGTGTACTGATGCAAACCTAGATTATACAGTTTACGATACAACCAAACCACATTCTATAGCCTACTGCTCAAAGATAAAGCCTGTTAATGTACTGAATAATGTAAGCAATTGTAACAACAATTGCCTATCTAAACATAGAAAAGGTACAGTAAAAATAAGAACTGTAATTTTATGGCACCACCACTATATATACAGTCCATCATTGACCAAACCATGCATCACTTGACTGCACTTAAAAGTATTTTGTAAATGAATTGGCCTGGCTGCGTTTGTTGGGGCAGGTGGGCAAACATAATAATAATAATAATTAAATAAACAAATAAATAACAATAATAAATAAATTTTTTTAATGTAATAAAGAATCGGAGGGGGCGCCCAAAATGGCCGAATAGAAACAGCTCCAGCCTCCAGCTCCCAGAGTGAGCGACACAGAAGACGGGAGATTTCTGCATTTTCAACTGAGGTACCAGGTTCATCTCACCGGGGCATGTCGGCCAGTTGGTGCTGGTCAGTGGGTGCAGCCCAATCAGCAAGAGCTGAAGCAGGGCAAGGCACTGCCTCACCTGGGAAGCGCAAGAGGGAAGGGAATTCCTTTTCCTAGCCAAGGGAAACTGAGACACACAACACCTGGAAAATCGGGTAACTCCCACCCTAATACTGCGCTTTACCAGGCTCTTAGCAAACGGCACACCATGAGATTATATCCCACGTCTGGCCAGGAGCGTCCCACGCCCACGGAGCCTCCCTCATTGCCAGCACAGCAGTCTGAGATCTAACTGCAAGACAGCAGCGAGTCTGGGGGAGGGGCATCCGCCATTGCTGAGGCTTAAGTAGGTAAACAAAGTCTCTGGGAAGCTCGAATTGGGTGCAGCCCACCACAGCTCAAGGAGGTCTGCCAGCCTCTGTAGACTCCACCTCTGGGTACAGGGCATAGCTAAACAAAAAGCACCAGAAACCTCGGCAGATGCAAATGTCCCTGTCTGACAGCTTTGAAGAGACCAGTGGTTCTCCCAGCACGGAGGATGAGATCTGGGAACAGACAGAATGCCTGCTCAAGTGGGTCCTCGACTCCTGAGCAGCCTAACTGAGAGACATCTCCCACTACATGCAGACTGACACCTCACATCTCACATGTCTGGGTACACCTCTGAGACAACGCTTCCAGAGCAAGAATCAGAAAGCAACACTTGCTGTTCAGCAATATTGTATCTTCTGCAGCCTCCACTGCTGATACCCAGGCAAACAGGGTCTGGAGTGGACCTCAAGCAAACTCCAACAGACCTGCAGCGGAGGGTCCTGACTGTTAGAACGAAAACTAAAAAACAGAAAGGACATCCACACCAAACCCCATCAATACGTCACCATCATCAAACATCAAAGGCAGATAAAATCACAAAGATGGGGAAAAAGCAATGCAGAAAAGCTGGAAATTCAAAAAATCAGAGCACATCTCCCCCTCCAAAGGAATGCAGCTCCTCACCAGCAATGGAACAAAGTTGAACAATGACTTTGACGAGTTGAGAGAAGAAGGCTTCAGTCAATCAAACTTCTCAGAGCTAAAGGAGGAACTACATACCCAGCGCAAAAAAACTAAAAACCTTGAAAAAAGAATGGAAGAATGGATAACTAGAATAATCAATGCAGAGAAGTCCATAAATGAATTGATAGAGATAAAAATCATGACACGAGAACTACATGACAAGTGCAAAAGCTTCAGTAACCGACTCAATCAACTGTAAGAAAGAGTATCAGTGATTGAAGATCAAATGAATGAAATGAAGCGAGAAGCTTAGAGAAAAAAGAGTAAAAAGAAACGAACAAAGCTTCCAAGAAATATGCGATTATGTGAAAAGACCAAATTTACGTCTGATTGGTGTGCCTGAAAGTGATGGGGAAAATGAAACGAAGTTGGAAAACACTCTGCAGGATATTATCCAGGAGAACTTCTCCAATGTGGCAAGGCAGGCCAACATTCAAATTCAGGAAATACAGAGAACGCCACAAAGATACTCCTCGAGAAGCGCAACTCCAAGACACATAATTGTCAGACACACCAAAGTTGAAATGAAGGAAAAAATGTTAAGGGCAGACAGAGAAAGGTCAGGTTACCCACAAAGGGAAGCCCATCAGATTAACAGTAGATCTCTCGGCAGAAACTCTATAAGCAAGAAGAGAGTGGGGGCCAATATTCAACATTCTTAAAGAAAAGAATTTTCTACCCAGAATTTCATACCCAGCCAAATTAAGTTTCATAGGTGAAGGAGAAATAAAATCCTTTACAGATAAGCAAATGCTTAGAGATTTTGTCACCACCAGGCCTGCCCTACAAGAGATCCTGAAAGAAGCACTAAAGATGGAAAGGAACAACCAGTACCAGCCATTGCAAAAACATGCCAAAATGTAAAGACCATCAACGCTAGGAAGAAACTGCATCAACAAACGAGCAAAATAACCAGCTAATACCATAATGACAGGATCAAGTTCACACATAACAATATTAACCTTAAATGTAAACGGACTAAATGGTCCAATTAAAAGACACAGACTGGCTGGGCAGAGCAAGATGGCCAAATAGGAACAGCTCCAGTCTCCAACTCCTGGTGCGAGCGACACAGAAGACTGGTGATTTCTGCATTTTCAACTGAGGCAAACAGGGTCTGGAGTGAACCTCAAGCAATCTCCAACAGACCTACAGCTGAGGGTCCTGACTATTAGAAGGAAAACTACCAAACAGGAAGAACACCTATACCAAAACCCCATCAGTACGTCATCATCATCAAAGACCAGAGGCAGATAAAACCACAAAGATGGGGAAGAAGCAGGGCAGAAAAGCTGGAAATTTTTGCAAAAAATAACAGTGCATCTCCCCCTGCAAAGGAGCGCAGCTCATCGCCAGCAACGGATCAGAGCTGGTCAGAGAATCACTTTGACGAGATGAGAGAAGAAGGCTTCAGTCCATCAAACTTATCAGAGCTAAAGGAGGAATTACATACCCAGCGCAAAGAAACTAAAAACCTTGAAAAAAGAGTGGAAGAATTGATAGCTAGAATAATTAACTCAGAGAAGGTTATCAATGAAATGACAGAGATGAAAACCATGACACGAGAAATACGTGACAAATGCACAAGTTTCAGTAACCGACTTGATCAACTGGAAGAAAGAGTATCAGCGATTGCGGATCAAATGAATGAAATGAAGCAAGAAGAGAAACCAAAAGAAAAAAGAAGAAAAAGAAATGAACAAAGCCTGCAAGAAGTATGGGATTATGTAAAAAGACCAAATCTACATCTGATTGGGGTGCCTGAAAGTGAGGGGGAAAATGGAACCAAGTTGGAAAACACTCTGCAGGATATCATCCAGGAGAACTTCCCCAACCTAGTAGGGCAGGCCAACATTCAAATTCAGGAAATACAGAGAACACCACAAAGATACTCCTCGAGAAGAGCAACTCCAAGACACATAATTGCCAGATTCACCAAAGTTGAAATGAAGGAAAAAATCTTAAGGGCAGCCAGAGAGAAAGGTCGGGTTACCCACAAAGGGAAGCCCATCAGACTAACAGCAGATCTCTCGGCAGAAACTCTACAAGCCAGAAGAGAGTGGGGGCCAATATTCAACATTCTTAAAGAAAAGAACTTTAAACCCAGAATTTCATATCCAGCCAAACTAAGTTTCATAAGTGAAGGAGAAATAAAATCCTTTACAGATAAGCAAATGCTTAGAGATTTTGTCACCACCAGGCCTGCCTTACAAGAGACTCTGAAGGAAGCCCTAAACATGGAAAGGAACAACCAGTACCAGCCATTGCAAAAACATGCCAAAATGTAAAGACCATCGAGGCTAGGAAGAAACTGCCTCAACTAACGAGCAAAATAACCAGTTAATATCATAATGGCAGGATCAAGTTCACACATAACAATAGTAACCTTAAATGTTAATGGACTAAATGCTCCAATTAAAAGACACAGACTGGCAAACTGGATAAAGAGTCAAGACCAATCAGTCTGCTGTATTCAGGAGACCCATCTCACATGCAGAGACATAAATAGGCTCAAAATAAAGGGATGAAGATCAACCAAGCAAATGGAGAACAAAAAAAAGGCAGGGATTGCAATCCTAGTCTCTGATAAAATAGATTTTGAACCATCAAAGATCAAAAGAGACAAAGAAGGCCATTACATAATGGTAAAGGGATCAATTCAACAAGAAGAGCTAACTATCCTAAATATATATGCACCCAATACAGGAGCACCCAGATTCATAAAGTAAGTCCTTAGAGCCTTACAAAGAGACTTAGACTCCCATACAGTAATAATGGGAGACTTCAACACTCCACTGTCAACATTAGACAGATCAACGAGACAGAAAGTTAACAAGGATATCCAGGAATTGAACTCATCTCTGTACCAAGTGGACCTAATAGACATCTATAGAACTCTCCACCCCAAATCAACAGAATATACATTCTTCTCAGCACCACATCACACTTATTCCAAAATTGACCACATAATTGGAAGTAAAGCACTCCTCAGCAAATGTAAAAGAACAGAAATTATAACAAACTGTCTCTCAGACCACAGTGCAATCAAACTAGAACTCAGGACTAAGAAACTCAATCAAAACCACTCAACTACATGGAAACTGAACAACCTGCTCCTCAATGACTACTGGGTACATAACGAAATGAAAGCAGAAATAAAGATGTTCTTTGAAACCAATGAGAACAAAGATACAACATACCAGAATCTCTGGGACACATTTAAAGCAGTGTGTAGAGGGAAATTTATAGCACTAAATGCCCACAAGAGAAAGCTGGAAAGATCTAAAATTGACACTCTAACATCACAATTAAAAGAACTGGAGAAGTAAGAGCAAACACATTCAAAAGCTAGCAGAAGGCAAGAAATAACTAAGATCAGAGCAGAACTGAAGGAGATAGAGACACAAAAAACCCTCCAAAAAATCAATGAATCCAGGAGTTGGTTTTTTGAAAAAATCAACAAAATTGACAGACCGCTAGCAAGACTAATAAAGAAGAAAAGAGAGAAGAATCAAATAGATGCAATAAAAAATGATACAGGGGATATCACCACAGACCCCACAGAAATACAAACTACCAGCAGAGAATACTATAAACACCTCTACACAAATAAACTAGAAAACCTAGAAGAGATGGATAAATTCTTGGACACTTACACTCTTCCAAGGCTAAACCAGGAAGAAGTTGAATCCCGGAATAGACCAATAGTAGGCTCTGAAATTGAGGCAATAATTAATAGCCTACCAACCAAAAAAAGTCCAGGACCAGACGGATTCACAGCCGAATTCTACCAGAGGTACAAAGAGGAGCTGGTACCATTCCTTCTGAAACTATTCCAATCAATAGAAAAAGAGGGAATCCTCCCTAACTCGTTTTATGAGGACAACATCATCCTGATACCAAAGCCTGACAGAGACACAACAAAGAAAGAGAATTTTAGACCAATATCCCTGATGAACATTGATGCAAAAATCCTCAATAAAATACTGGCAAACCGAATCCAGCAGCACATCAAAAAGCTTATCCACCATGATCAAGTGGGCTTCATTCCTGGGATGCAAGGCTGGCACAACATACGCAAATCAATAAACATAATCCAGCATATAAACAGAACAAAAGACAAACACCACATGATTATCTCAATAGATGCAGAAAAGGCCTTTGACAAAATTCAACAGTCCTTCATGCTAAAAACTCTCAATAAATTCGGTATTGATGGAACATACATTAAAATAGTAAGAGCTATTTATGACAAACCCACAGCCAATATCATACTGAATGGGCAAAAACTGGAAAAATTCCCTTTGAAAACTGGCACAAGACAGGGATGCCCTCTCTCACCACTCCTATTCAACATAGTCTTGGAAGTTCTGGCTAGGGCAATCAGGCAAGAGAAAGAAATCAAGGGTTTCCAGTTAGGAAAAGAAGAAGTCAAATTGTCCCTGTTTGCAGATGACATGATTGTGTATTTAGAAAACCCCATTGTCTCAGCCCAAAATCTCCTTAAGCTGATAAGCAACTTCAGCAAAGTCTCAGCATACAAAATCAATGTGCAAAAATCACAAGCATTCTTATACACCAGTAACAGACAGAGAGCCAAATCATGAATGAACTTCCATTCACAATTGCTTCAAAGAGAATAAAATACCTAGGAATCCAACTTACAAGGGATGTAAAGGACCTCTTCAAGGAGAACTACAAACCACTGCTCAGTGAAATAAAAGAGAACACTAACAAATGGAAGAACATATCATGCTCATGGATAGGAAGAATTAGTATCCTGAAAATGGCCATACTGCCCAAGGTTATTTATAGATTCAATGCCATCCCCATCAAGCTACCAATGAGTTTCTTCACAGAATTGGAAAAAACTGCTTTAAAGTTCATATGGAACCAAAAAAGAGTCCACATTGCCAAGACAATCCTAAGTCAAAAGGACAAAGCTGGAGGCATCATGCTACCTGACTTCAAACTATACTACAAGGCTACAGTAACGAAAACAGCATGCTACTGCTACCAAAACAGAGATATAGACCAATGGAACAGAACAGAGTCCTCAGAAATGATACCACACATTTACAGCCATCTGATCTTTGACAAACCTGAGAGAAACAAGAAATGGGGAAAGGATTCCCTATTTAATAAATGGTGCTGGGAAAATTGGCTAGCCATAAGTAGAAAGCTGAAACTGGATCCTTTCCTTACTCCTTATACAAAAATTAATTCAAGATGGATTAGAGACTTAAATGTTAGACCTAATACCATAAAAACCCTAGAAGGAAACCTAGGTAGTACCATTCAGGACACAGGCATGGGCAAGGACTTCATGTCTAAAACACCAAAAGCAACGGCAGCAAAAGCCAAAATTGACAAATGGGATACGATTAAACTAAAGAGCTTCTGCACAGCAAAAGAAACTACCATCAGAGTAAACAGGCAACCTACAGAATGGGAGAAAATTTTTGCAATCTACTCATCTGACAAAGGGCTAATATCCAGAACCTACAAAGAACTCCAACAAATTTACAAGAAAAAAACAAACAACCCCATCAAAAAGTGGGCAAAGGATATGAACAAACATTTCTCAAAAGAAGACATTCATACAGCCAACAGACACATGAAAAAATGCTCATCATCACTGGCCATCAGAGAAATGCAAATCAAAACCACAATGAGATACCATCTCACACTAGTTAGAATGGCAATCATTAAAAAGTCAGGAAACAACAGGTGCTGGAGAGGATGTGGAGAAATAGGAACACTTTTACACTGTTGGTGGGATTGTAAACTAGTTCAACCATTATGGAAAACAGTATGGCGATTCCTCAAGGATCTAGAACTAGAAGTACCATATGACCCAGCCAATATAAATGATGCTGCTATAAAGACACATGCACACGTATATTTAATGCGGCACTATTCACAATAGCAAAGACTTGGAATCAACCCAAATGTCCATCTGTGACAGAATGGATTAAGAAAATGTGGCACATATACACCATGGAATACTATGCAGCCATAAAAAAGGATGAGTTTGTGTCCTTTGTAGGGACATGGATGCAGCTGGAAACCATCATTCTCAGCAAACTATCGCAAGAACAGAAAACCAAACACCGCCTGTTCTCACTCATAGGTGGGAACTGAACAATGAGATCACTTGGACACAGGAAGGGGAACATCACACACCAGGGTCTATTGGGGGAAGCGGGGAGGGGGTGGGATAGCGTTAGGAGATATACCTACCTAATGCAAATGATGAGTTAATGGGTGCAGCACACCAACATGGCACATGTACACATATGTAACAAACCTGCACGTTGTGCACATGTACCCTAGAACTTAAAGTATAATAAAAGAAAAAAAAAAAAACACAGACCAAATAATTTTTTCCCCTTTTTTTTTTTTTTGTTTTTTTTTTGTTGTTGTTGTTGTTGAGACAGAGAGCCTCTGTTTGTCACCAGGCTGGAGTGCAGTGTCATTATCTCAGCTCACTGCAACCTCTGTCTCCCAGGCTCAAGCGAATCTCCTGCCTCAGTCTCCAAAGTGGCTGGGACTACATGTGCACATCACCACGCCCAGCTAATTTTTGTATTTTTAGTAGAGACAGGGTTTCACCATGTTGGCCAGGATGGTCTCCATCCCTTGACCTCGTGATCCACCCGCCTCAGCCTCCCAAAGCGTTGGTATTACAGGCTTGAGCCGGTGCACCCTGCCCAGACCAAATAATTTTTAAAGTATTTTTTCATTTGCATGCTTATTTTTTTCTAGTTTCCTATAATATCATATCTAGTACTGTTATAATCAGGCTGCCATAAAGAGCTGAATTACTCATGGGCACCTGGGAGTTCAGTGCTTTCTACATATAGGGTTGTCAGGCTTGCTCCAAATATCTGAAAGAATAACCTAGAACGTTGTTTTTGTTTTGCAAAGATATCATATAGGTGCAATCCTATATTGTATTACACTAGAATGTGGTATTTATAAAGAAATACTCAAAAAGAATTCTAAGTTTTTTTATTGCTGAATGACAAAAAGTACAATAAACAAAACAAGAAAGAAAGAAAAAAAAAGAATTGGAAAAGACAAGATAGGCACAGCCTGCTAGCTCTCTCCAGAAATCAAACCCTAGAAATTTTACAGAGATTTTAAAAAAGCTTAAGAGATCTCAGAAGTTTTTAATCACAAAACTCTGAGAAATCTTAGGCAGAGGATGGCTGATGTTTAGCACTGAATTAATAAAGCCCCTACAGGTGAAAGAAGGACTGTGTCAGAGTATAGAATTACCTGTGGGAAAAGAAAACTTTCTTCACAGGCCCTTCTCTCTCCCTCACATCAGGAAGAAAAACAGTAGCACCACCAAGAGGCAAGAGGTTTATGCAAGTCAGCACAAGAACACAGATAAGGCAAAAATTGATAACCAATATAGAAGAGCTGGCCAGCCCCTGACCACTCTCTTTCCTTCACTTCTCCCCTGAATATCTGGCAGCATTTATATCTAAGGGTGGTAGCGCCTAGAAAAGAGCAGTAGCTGAGGTAGAGGGAATAGGGGTTTGCTGAGGAGTAAGACTACCCAGGAGAGAAGCAAAGAGGGAGTAGATAATCCCTGATTGAAACATCAGAAGCTCTAGACCCTTAAAAACAACCCCAATATATTCCCTAAACCTATCCAAAGTCTTGAAAGTTGTGGTTCAGGCTTTCACTCTTCCCTAGGCCCTTCATATAACTACACAACAGTGAAGAACTAAGGTAGCTTATAGTTCCAAGGGAATATGAGATCTTGAGGAGTGGTAAGAAGAGGATAAAATGGTGTGAACAAACAAGCACTCTGAAAGAAGTATAAAAAACTAAGCCACCTTATAAAAATGAAGCAAAATCAGTGTCAATGGCCCAGATAACAGTAAGAACTCAAAAATAAGCATAATAAATTTTCTGAACAAAAGAAAGAATATTGGAAACACAAAGCCAAGTACTTACAAATAATAATCAACTGAAGATATTAAATATAAAAGAAATAATCTTTAACATACAAAACACAATGGATTGGCTAAATGGCAGAAGGGATACAGCTAGAGGATCAATTCATTAGCTACATGGTTAAGCCAAGGATCCCTCCAAAAAGACACCAACAAGATAAAAAAATTTTATTTATTTAGTTTAACCCACCTCCTACATAAGATAAAAAGATTTTAAACAATAGATTAGCCGTTAAAATATGTAGAGAACAGAAACAGAAGCTTAAATATCTATCTAACAGAAGTCTCAGAATAAGATAAAAATTTAATGGGGGAGGGCAGTATCTTAAAAAATAATTATCAAATATTACCTACAATTAAAGAAATACATAAAACCTCAGACTGAACTGGCTTAGATTCAATCAAAACATAAACATATTCTGATGCAACTGAAGAACAAAGTCAAGAGAAAAATTTAAAACTTCCAGAAGGAAAAAAGATCACAGAAGAACAAAGATTAGACTGATATCAACAATTACGGAAATAAGAAGGCTGGGCACTTTGGTTCACGCCTGTAATCCCAGCACTTTGGGAGGCCAAGGCAGGTGGATCACTCGAGGTCAGAAGTTCGAGACCAGCCTGACCAACACGGCGAAACCCTGTCTCTATTAAAAATACAAAATCAGCTGTGCACAGTGGCGCTTGCCTGTAGTACCAGCTATTTGGGAGGCTGAGGCATGAGAATTGCTTGAACCCAGGAGCCAGAGGTTGCAGTGAGCTGAGACAGTACCACTGCACTCCAGCCTGGGTGAAAGAGCAAGATTCTGTCTCAAATAAATACAGAAATAAAATTATAGAAATGAGACAACAGATGATTACTGTCAAAAGTCTAAGGGAAACATGGCCTTTGAACTTGCTATAGTCAGCTAAACAACTATTTGTACTTGAGAGTGAAATGAGATATCCTAAAACATCAAATAACTTGCAAAACAAAATACACAAAGATTTCTTTGAAAGCACTCTTAGAGAAAATATTCCAATATACAGAGAAAGCCAAGAGATAAGCGACTTATGAAATAAGAACAGAAAAATAACTCTAAAGTCTATTTAACTGAGCTATCACACACAGTATCTATAACAACCTGTGACTAAAGACAATTGTGGTTGGTTCGCTGGTTTGGGGAAGGAGGTAGAGAAAGAGAGGAAAGACACCAAAAGCAGATAGGAATGTTCTAAAGTATTAGAAGTGTGGCCGGGCATAGTGGCTCATGCCTGTAATCCCAACACTCTGGGAGGCTGAGGTGGGTGGATGACTTGAGGTCAGAAGTTCAAGACCAGCCTGGCCAACATGGTGAAACCCCATCTCTAGCAAAAACACAAAAATTAGCCAGGCATGGTGGTACATGCCTGTAATCCTAGCTACTCATGAGGCTGAGAAAGGAGAATCACTTGAACCCAGGAGGCAGAGGTTGCAGTGAGCCAAGATTGTGCCACTGCACTCCAGCCTGGGCAACAGAGTAAGATTCCATCTCAAAAAAAAAAAAAAGTATTAGAGGTGTAAGTTAGAAAAGGAGAGAAAAAGAAATCATGATGAACAGAAATACAGAAATAAGTTCTAATAAAACAGTAATTATAAATACGTAAATTAAGTTACCAAAAAAAAGATATAATTTTGAAAGGTGCTTTCAAAATTAAATCCATTAGTGTGTTATCAAGAGGGCATTTCAAAACATGAATACAAAAGGTTAAAAATAAAGGGAGAGGCCAGGCGCGGTGGTTCACACCTGTAATCTTAGCACTTTGGAGGCCAAGATGGGTAGACTGTCGGAGCTCAGGAGCTCGAGACCAGCCTGGGCAACACTGTGAAACCCATCTCTACTAAAATACAAAAATTAGCCAGGCATGGTGGTGTGTGTCTGTAATCCCAACTACTTGGGAGGCTGAGGTAGAAGAATTGCTTGAACCCAGGAGGCAGAGGTTGCAGTGAGCCGAGATCAGCCACTGCACTCCAGCCGAGGTGACAGAGCAAGACTCCATCTCACCAAAAATAAAAATAAATAAAATAAAAATAGAAAGAAAAAAAGAAAAGATGTTACAGTGTTAACCAAAAAGAAAGGTGGAATAGGAACTTAAAAAGCAAATTAAAATTTTTTTATTTTATTTTTAAAAATCTAAGTGAAAAAATAAGATTATATAGTAGTTAAAAAGAAAACATTATTATTATTTTTGACTTTTAGTTTAGGTTTGGAGATACATGTGAAGGTTTGTTACATAGGTAAACACGTGTCATGGGGGGATACACATTTTTAAAAACATTACAATCATGAATACCTGAACGCCCAAGAATGTGGCACTGAAATACTTTGAACAAGAACCAAAAGAACAACAGGGACAAATAGGGATAATCCTATCTATTTCAGAAATATGTAACAAAAATATCTCAAAGACTGATATACTGAACCAACCAAAACCTAAGCAAGTTTTAGATATATCTAAAACTGTACACCAAGAAAACTGAGAACACAATTTCTTGTTGAACTTAAAAAGACCAGTCACAAAAAATCAACCATGTATTGTATGCCACAAAAGAAGTCTAAATAAAATGCTGAGGAAATCAGAAATCATGAACTTTAATTTATTTGACCTTCATTATAGAAGTATCTTTCTTGGATACTTCAAAAATATAAACTATTTCTCAGCAAAATAAAGAGAAGTTCAAAGAATATTTTGGTGACCTGAGGGAATACTAGCAGTGGAGACAGGCTAGATAAGGCAAAAAGTCTTCTAGCATTGAACTTTAGAAAAGAGGTTTAAAGATGATCTTAATTACAGACCCTTAACCTACATTTACTAACAGTGAGAAGAAATAAACCTTTACAGGTTAAAGTAGAAGTTGCATTGTGGAAAGGTAAATTCTTACTATATTACTGCCCTTTTATATGCAAGGCTTACTTCAACCTTCTGGAAGAACTTATACTATTTATGCAATTCCATTTAAGAAAATGTTTCAAACCAGGGCTCCAATGGTTCTTAAGCCATGTGGAGCATCATCAAAACTACATCTTCATCCAGCAGGACAGAAAGAAACAATGCCCAGATGTCCCTGAATATCTTCTTCTCCAAATTTCTAGCAAGCTTATTCCCTGCAGTCCACAACAAGATCGATATTAGCTACTGGTCAGCTTAGTACTAGAGTAACTGACCAAAGCAGTAAAAATTCAAAGACACATAAAAGGTAAGAGGACTAGAAGAGAAAAGATTAAAGAGTTATTGTTTTCAAATGTTTTCATTTGAAATGAAAACATTTGGAAACACAGAAAGCACAGACTATCAACAGACAAATGAGAACTAAAGGAGAGGTCAACAGAGTTGTCAGCGAAACATCAGTATGTAAAAACCAACAGTATTCCTCTATTCAATCAAAAACAGGAAAGGAAAAGATAATATTCATAAAAGCAATCAAAAGCATAAATAAAGTTAAATTAAGAAAAAAGCATGAGGACTTATAGAGAAAATTTTTTAACAATAGTAAAGGACAAAATAAGATCTGAATAAGTAGAGATAAATATTATTACTAGGTGAAATGACTTAACATTGTCATGTTCATTCAACCCAAATTAAAGTCATTGCTGAGCTGGCAAGACAGGGCTGAAGACAAGATTCCACCATGTCATACAGCTGTATGTACTACAGTACTCTAGCCTCTGATCACATCAGGGAGAAACTTCCCTGGTCATGGAGCCTAAAAACCCTACAGTTTAAGGATCAGAGTTGATCCCTTCTCCCTCTAACATTTGGTCCTACTACAGTTTCTGCTAGAATGCAATAGACGACAGGTACCCACATATCTGCTACTGCTCCTGTCTCCATTAATTTCCCCAGTGAATACAGATGTAGCAGGCCTGGAGTCCCTAGCCATTTTACCTTGTTTGCAAGATAGATACACATATATACGTAGCCACAAAATGTATTAATATAAACTTTCAATCCCATTAAAAAGAAATTAGAATTCAGAAAACAGGAAAAATGTTTGCAACCATCGCAGAACAATCTAAAGTCTAAGCTAAATGCTAATTTCACTTCTTAAATAAACTTGCAATTTATATTTAATAAATTTTTAATTCCAACCTGCAATGCTTTTAAGCGTTTATTAAGAGATGACTCATCAACTTCCAGAACAAAATCTTCTACTGACATGTACAGCTTCTGCTGCATTTCATTTCTTTGGGCAATTAAAATATTCCCTTCATTCTGGAGGAAGAAAAAAAGAATAACCATCATTAATACATTGGGTCTTTTCTGCATATGACCTATTTGAATAAAAGTGATCTCCAAAATTCAACTTTATATTCTCCAAACATAGTAGCATTTAGGACATTTCTCTCCTTAGATCAACAAAATGACCCAAAAAAAAAAAAAAAAACTTCCTTTCTCTTAATTAAAAATAAAACATTTAAGTTCTATAACTCTGATCTGCTAATTTTTATTTTTCCCATTATTTCTGCAACAACGAAATTTTTGGGGTTTTTTTAGAGAAAATTATGTAAGTTCCTACTAATTATATATGGCCTCTTTCCTATTCCCATCCCACTCTCAACTCCTTCAGCTACTCATCCTTCAAGACACACTTGAACACCAGGATAAACCCTCCAATTTGTCCAATAGGCTGTGTTTGGAAATACATATGTGAAAGATATCCAAGAACTCTACGCCTTTTCTTCATTATAGCACTTACCATACTGTATTAAAAGTACATATTAATACATCCATCCTGTACCCAAGAAAGAAAGAAAGGATCATGTCTTTTAAAAATTTGTATCTCTATTACTTACAACAATGTCTGGCACATATACTTAAAAGCTTGAATTTTAGGATATTTTTTCTTGCATAAGCTCAACCAGACTATTTTACAACTATAAATAAAAAAGACCTCAAGTAAAGTCTATTGCTTTCATCATTAAAAAAAACAAAAACAAAAACATGGCAATCAAGTTAAAGAACTATGCAAAATACATGAATAAAAGTTAACAGTTCTAAGCCAAATTAAGTACAATAAGGGAAATAAAATGACAATTTCATTTGAGTGGCTACTAAGATTGTATATTCAGCCAATAATCTACTCTTCCATCTATCAAGTAAACTTTAAGTCCGGAAACATAAGCAGTAGTAGAAAAAAAAAAAACTGCTTTCAAAAAAAGTCACATCTGTACTAATAGAATACTAAGTGCTAAAGTACCATCCTGAATACTTTCACTATGCTCAAACCACAAAAACATTTAAGGCAGGTTTTTTTTTCATCTTATATGAAAATACGTTACGAAGTATTTTAATATCAACAGTGTGGTTTAAATAGAAAGAGAATAGGCTTTGCTGTCAGATATGTCTGGGTTCAAGTTCCACATTAACATTTAGAACTAGGGTCCGGGCATGGTGGCTAACACCTGCAATCCCAGGACTTTGGGAGGCCGAGGCAGGAGAATTACTTGAGCCAAGGAGTTCGAGACCTGTCTGGACAACATCGTAAAACCCTATTACTACAAAAAGTACAAAAAACTTAGCCAGGCATGGTTGGTAGTGCACGCCTGTAGTCCTAGCTACTTGAGAGGCTGAAGTGGGAGAATCACTTGTGCCCGGGAGGTTGAGGCTGCAGTGTGCTGTGATCGTGCCACTGCACTCCAGCCTGGGTGACAGAGTGAGACCATACCTCAAAAAAAATAATAATAATAATTTTTTAATTTAAAAAAAAATAGAACTAGGTAATCTTGAACAATTTCCTTACCCTTGTAAGCCTGTTTCCTCACTTATAAAATGGGAGCAAATATGCCCATTTTAAAAGTTAATGTAAGAAAATGCTTATAAACACACTGCCTGTGTTTCATAGAAATTAAAAAATTATTCACTCTGCTGTCATCTTCTTTCTTCCATGATCAGAAGTGATCAGTTAAAATCTAACATATAAAATAACCAAAATTTAATCTCTTCTCCAAACTAAACATTTCTGGCATTTTCAAAAGCCTAGTTATCCTGCTCATACTTCTCATTCAGAGCCAGTCAGGCTGCCAACTGGTCAACCTAGGTATGATTAGGGAGTAAGATTTACAGGGTATAATCCACAGAGACAGAAACCACAAATACTTAAGGTGGAACAAGTCCAAACACAACAGGTATAGAGCTCATAGGTGCTAGGGAAAGTTATGGTGGTTGTAAGGAATGGTTTACAAGAAAAACAGGAAGTTCAGTTCAGCTCAATACAATAAACTAAAGAAAACTGTGGCCGGGCGCGGTGGCTCAAGCCTGTAATCCCAGCACTTTGGGAGGCCGAGACGGGCGGATCACGAGGTCAGGAGATCGAGACCATCCTGGCTAATACGGTGAAACCCCATCTCTACTAAAAAATACACAAAACTAGCCAGGCGAGGTGGCGGGCGCCTGTAGTCCCAGCTACTTGGGAGGCTGAGGCAGGAGAATGGCGTAAACCGGAGGGCGGAGCTTGCAGTGAGCTGAGATCCGGCCACTGCACTCCAGCCTGGGTGACAGGGCAAGACTCCGTCTCAAAAAAAAAAAAAAAAGAAAACTGCAACAGAAAATAAATATACTTGCACCTAAGCTAATAAAGAACTTACGTGAAATGTTTCATTGTCATACCCCTACTCACACACACAAACTACCTCTCAACAACAGGTGACTCAGACACTAATTAATAGTAAGGCAGAGTCTTATATGCATAAAATACACCACTCAGTCCAGAGACGATCCACATTAGCATGTATGAAAGCCACTCTGGTTTACAAGCCTAATGTTCCTCAAAAGCCACCGTCTCTTATAACAACTCCATAGGTATAGCTTCCAGGGTCCCTCAAGGGGCATGTCTAGTTGCAAGAGTCCACATCAAGTATTTGTAGTTTGTAGTTCCTCCCAGTACGGATGCAATTTGACAATCATAAGTTATATTTACCATAAATAATGTTGCCTGGTAATACCGTTGAAACATTTTATCATATTACCAAGGGAACAAAGACAGGGAGTTAACCAAAGGTCAAGTTTCCATGCAAAAGGGGAAAAGATTTTGTTACCCCTTATCCACAATCACCAGTTGTCTATTACACCTTTCTTACAAGGCTATAAATGAAGCAAATTATTAATATGAAGATACTGTAAAAGTTAAAGATTTTACACAACTATCATTATAATATCTGCAGTTCCTTTTCTTTTTAGAAAGATAACATTTCCTGAGTTCTAATTTGATTACACTGTGATCTGAGACACTGTTTGCTATGATTTCAGTTCTTCTGCATTTGCTGAAGAGTGTTTTACTTCCAATTATGTGGTCGATTTTAGAGTAAGTGCCAAGTGGCACTGAGAAGAATGTATGTTCAGTTGATTTGGGGTAGAGAGTTCTGCAGACATCTACCAGGTCCACTTGATCCAGAACTGAGTTCAAGTTCTGAATATCCTTGTTAATTTTCTGTCTCGATCTAATACTGACAGTGGGGTGTTCAAGTCTCCCATTATTACTGTGTGGGAGTCTAAGTCTCTTTGTATATCTCTAAGAACTTGTTTTATGAATCTGGGTGCTCCTTGGGTACGTATATATTCAGAATAGTTACCTCTTCTTGTTGAACTGTTCCCTTTACCATTATGTAATGCCCTTCTTTGTCTTTTTTATCTTTGCTGATTTAAAGTTTGTTTTGTCAGAGACTAGGACTGCAACCCCTGCTTTCTTTTGATTTCTATTTGCTTGGAAAATTTTCCTCCATCCCTTTATTTTGAGCCTGTATGTGTTTTTGTGTGGAAGATGGGTCTCTTGAATACAGCACACATATGAGTCTTGACCACTTAGCCAATTTGCCAGTCTGTGTCTTTTAATTGGGGAATTTAGCCCATTTACATTTAAGGTTAATATTGCTCACTCAAAACCACATAATTTCATGGAAATTGAACAACCTGCTCCTGAATGATTCCAGGGTAAATAATTAAATTAAGACAGAAATCAAGAAGTTCTTTGAAACCAATGAGAACAAAGAGACAATCTACCAGAATCTCTAGGACATAGCTCAAGTAGTGTTGAGAGAAATTTATAGCACTAAATGCCCACATCAGAAAGCTAGAAAGATCTCAAATCAACACCTTAACATCACAATTAAAAGAACTAGAAAGGCAAGAGTAAACGAACCCAAAAGCTAGCAGAAGACAAGAAATAATATCAGAGAAGAATTAAAGGAGATAGAAACACACACACACACACACACACAAACACACACAAACCCTCCAAAAAAATCAATGAATCCAGGATCTGTTTTTTTTTTTTTTTGAAAAAATTAACAAAATAGACCACTAGCTAGACTAATAAAGAAGGAGAGAGAGAAGAATCAAATAGACTCAATAAAAAATGTTAAAGGGGTATAGGGGTATCACCACTGACCCCACAAAAATACCAACTACCTTCAGAGAATACTATGAACACCTCTACACAAATAAACTAGAAAATCTAGAAGAAATGAATAAATTCTTGGATGCCTACACCCTACCAAGACTAAATCAGGAAGAAGTTGAATCCCTGAATAGACCAGTAACAAACTCTAAAATTGAGGCAGTAATTAACAGTCTACCAACCAAAAAAAGCCCAGGACCAGACAGATTCACAGCTGAATTCTACCAGAGATACAAAGGACAGCTGATACCATTCCTTTTGGAACTATTGCCAACAAGTGAAAAGGACTGACTCCTCCCTAACTCATTTTATGAAGCCAGCATTATTCTGATACCCAAACCGGTAAGAGACACAACAAAAAAAGAAAACTTCAGGCCAATATCCCTGATGAACATCGATGCAAAAATCCTCAATAAAATATTGACAAACTGAAACCAGCAGCACATCAAAAAACTTATCCACCACAATCAAGTCTGCTTCATCCCTGGGATGCAATGCTGGTTCAACATTGGCAATTCAATAAATGTAATCCAGCACATAAACGAACTAACGACAAAAACCACATGACTATCTCAACAGACACACAAAGGGCTTTGATAAAATTCAACATCGCTTCATGTTAAAAACTCTCAACAAACTAAGTATTGACGGAACATATCTCAAAATAGTAAAAGTTATTTATGACAAACCCATAACCTCAAATTGAATGAGCAAAAGCTGGAAGCATTCCCTTTGAAAACCAGTACAGGACAAGGATGCCCTCTCTCACCACTCTTATTCACCATAGTATTGGAAGTTCTAGACCGGGTAATCAGGCAAGAGAAAGAAATAAAGGGTATTCAAACAGGAAGAAAGGAAGACAAGTTGTCTGTTTGCAGATGACATGATTCTATATTTAGAAAACCCCATCGTCTCAGCCCAAATCTTCTTGAAATGATAGACAACTTCAGCAAAGTCTCAGGATACAAAGTAAATGTGCAAAAATCACAAGCATTCCTACACACCAACAATAGGCAAGCAAAGAGCCAAACCATGAATGAACTCCCATTCACCACTGCTACAAAAAGAATAAAATACCTAGGAATACAGCTAATAAGGGATGTGAAGGACTTCTTCAAGAAGAATTACAAACCACTGATCAAGGAAATAAGAGAGGACACAAACAAATGGAAAAATACTCCATCCTCATGGATAGAAAGACTCAAGATCATGAAAATGGCCATACTGCCCAAAGTAATTTATAGAATCAATGCTATTCCCATCAAGCTACCACTGACATTCTTCAAAGAATTAGGAAAAACTATTTTAAATTTCATATGGAATCAAAGAGCTCACATAACCAAGATAATCCTAATCAAAAGGAACAATGCTGGAGGCATCATGCTACCTGACTTCAAACTATACTACAAGGCAACAGTAACCAAAACAGCATGCTACTGGTACCAAAACAGACATACAGACCAATGGAGCAGAATAGAAACCCCAGAAATAACATCACACATCTACAACCATCTGATCTTCGACAAACCTGACAAAAACAAGTAATTGGGAAAGTATCTCCTATTCAGTAAATGGTGCTGGGAAAACGAGACATATGCAGAAAACTGAAACTGAACCCCTTCCTTACACTTTATACAAAAATTAACTCTACATGGATTAAAGACTGAAATGTAAAACCTAAAACATAAAAACCCTAGAAGAAAACCTAGGCAATAGTGTTCAGGACATAGGTATGGGCAAAGACTTCATGACAAAAACAACAAAAGCAATTGCAACACAAGTCAAAATTGACAAATGGGATCTAATTAAACTAAAGAGTTTCTGCACAGCAAAAGAAACTATCATCAGAGTGAACAGGCAACCTGTTCTCCTGAACAGAAGAAAATTTTTGCAATCTACCCATCTGACAAAGGTCTAATATCCAGAATCTACAAGGAACTTAAACATATTTACAGGAAAAAGACAACCCCATCAAAAAGTGGGCAAAGGATATGAACAGGCACTTCTCAAAAGAAGACATTTATGTGGCCAAAAAACATATGAGAAAAAGCTGAACATCACTAATCATCAGAGAAATGTAAATCAAAACCACAAGGGGATACCACTTCATACCAGTTAGAATGGCGATCATTAAAGTCAGGAAACAATAGATGCTGGAGAGGATGTGGAGAAGTAGGAACACTTTTACACTGTTGGTGGGAATGCAAATTACTTTAACCATTATGGAAGATGATATGGCAATTTCTCAAGGATCTAGAACCAGAAATACCATTCGACCCAGCAATCTCATTACTGGGTATATACCCAAAGAAATATAAACCATTCTACTATAAAGATACATGCACAGTATGTTTATTGCAGCACTATTTACAATAACAAAGGCTTGGAACCAACCCGAATGCCTATCAATAATAGACTGGATAAAGAAAATGTATTACATATACGCCATGGAATACGATGCAGCCATAAAAAGGAATGAGTTCATGTCCTCTGCAGTGACATAGATGAAGCTGGACGCCATCATCTTCGGCAAACTAACACAGGAATAGAAAACCAAACACCTCATGTTTTTACTCATAAGTGGGAGTTGAACATTAAGAACACATGGACACAGAGAGGGAAGCAATACACACCAGGGCTTATTGGGGGGCGGGGCGGGTGAGGGGAGGGAATTTAGAGGACAGGTCAATAAGTGCAGTAAACCACCACGGCACATGTATACCTATGTAACAAACCGGCGCATTCTGCACATGTATCCTGTTGTTGTTCTTTTTTTTTATCAGAAGAAATTTTTTAAAAAAAATTCTTTATGTTCAACAGATAAAAACTATAATAGAGAAAAATTCTCAACTAACCACATATTCACAAGTTTTAATCTTCTCCTGAGCCAGATTGTATTCTGCCCATATTATCTCTAATCCATTCAGAGAAGCTGGAGTAGTAAAGCACCCTTCATTCAACACTTGTATAGCATCTGAAAGATCATTTCCAAAATAAACACTGATGCCGACATGCCTATTTTTAAAAACAACAAAAACAAAAAGATCAAAACATTAGAAAGCTGAAATGAGAAAAAGTTACACTTAAATAGTAATGGTCTAAAAGTTATTGTTTACAGCACTGGCTTTGAAGAGGTACTTTCTAAAACTTTATATAAAATCATGTATAACTTATTTTTTTCAGTCCATGTGTTTTTATGCAGACACGCATAATATAAAACTTTGAATTAAAAAACATTTGTAAATATACTAATTTCATGACACAAAAAATATGAAAAAAATTAAAAATTTTTTAAACTATAAAAAAGGCAACTTTGAAAGTCTGCAGAATTTGAAATGGTATCAAATGAAGCTTCAATTTTTGGTCTACAAATAATTTACAAAGTCTAAGAGAAAAGACATATAAGAAACCCACTTACCATAGGCTGATTGATCTCAACAAGAGTTAAGTTCCTATAGCATATTTTTTAGTCACAAAAACATCACTTCTAAATAAAGACCCAAAACATTTCTAATATTAAACACTGAAATACATGTGTCCTCTACATACATTTAAGAAAAAGCAATAAAAACAACTAAGATAGAGGGGGCACGCCCAAGATGGCCGAATAGTAACAGCTCCAGCCTCCAGCTCCCAGTGTGTGACAGAGAAGACGGGTGATTTCTGCATTTTCAACTGAGGAACTGGGTTCATCTCACTGGGGAGTGCCAGACAATCGGTGCTGGTCAGCTGGTGCAGCCCAACCAGCGAGAACTGAAGCAGGGCGAGACATCACCTCACCTGGGAAGCTCAAGGGGGAAGGGAATCCCTTTTCCTAGCCAAGGGAAACTGAGACACACAACACCTGGAAAATCAGGTAACACCCACCCTAATACTGCGCTTTACCAAAGGTCTTAGCAAATGGCACACCAGGAGATTATATCCCACACCTAGCCCAGAGGGTCCCATGCCCACAGAGCCTCCCTCATTGCTAGCACAGCAGTCTGAGATCTAACTGCAAGGCAGCAGCGAGGCTGGGGGAGGGGCACCCACCATTGCTGAGGCTTAAGTAGGTAAACAAAGCCACCAGGAAGCTCAAACTGGGTGGAGCCCACCACAGCTCAAGGAGGCCTGCCTACCTCTGTAGACTCCCCCTCTGTGGACAGGGCATAGCTAAACAAAAAGCAGCAGAAACCTCGGCAGAGGTAAATGCCCCTGTCTGATAGCTTTGAAGAGAGCAGTGGATCTCCCAGCACAGAGGTTGAGATCTGAGAACGGACAGACTGTCTGCTCAAGTGGGTCCCTGACCCCTGAGTAGCCTAACTGGGAGACATCCCATACTAGGTGCAGACCTATGCATCACACCTCACACCTCACATGGCGGGGTTCAACCCTGAGACGAAGCTTCCAGAGCAAGAACCAGACAGCAACACTCGCTGCTCAGCAATATTCTATCTTCTGCAGCCTCCACTACTGATACCCAGGCAAACAGGGTCTGGAGTGGACCTCAAGCAAATTCCAACAGACCTACAGCTGAGGGTCATGACTGTTAGAAGGAAAACTAACAAACAGAAAGGACACCCACACCAAAACCCCATCAGTATATCACTATCATCAAAGACCAAAGGCAGATAAAACCACAAAGATGGGGAAAAAGCAGGGCAGAAAAGCTGGAAATTGAAAAAATCAGAGCACATCTCCCCCTCCAAAGGAATGCAGCTCATCACCAGCAATGGAAAAAAGCTGAATGGAGAATGACTTTGATGAGTTGAGAGAAGAAGGCTTCAGTTGATCAAACTTCTTAGAGCTAAAGGAGGAACTACGTAATCAGCGCAAAGAAACTAAAAACCTTGAAAAAAGATTAAATGAATGGATAACTAGAATAATCAATGCAGAGAAGACCTTAAAAGAACTGATAGAGATGAAAACCATAACACAAGAAAATACGTGACAAATGCACAAGCTTCAGTAACCGACTCGATCAACTGGAAGAAAGAGTATCAGCGATTGAAGATCAAATGAATGAAATGAAGCAAGAAGAGAAGAGTGGAGAAAAAATAGTAAAAAGAAATGGATAAAGCCTCCAAGAAGTATGGGATTATGTGAAAAGACCAAATCTACGTCTGATCGGTGTGCCTGAAAGTGAGGGGGAAAATGGAACCAAGTTGGAAAACACTCTGCAGGATATCATCCAGGAGAACTTCTCCAACATAGCAAGGCAGGCCAACATTCAAACTCAGGACACACAGAGAACGCCACAAAGATGCTCCTCGAGAAGAGCAACTCCAAGATACATAATTGTCAGATTCACCAAAGTTGAAATGAAGGAAAAATTGTTAAGGGCAGCCAGAGAGAAAGGTCGGGTTACACACAAAGGGAAGGCCATCAGCCTAACAGTAGATCTCTCAGCAGAAACTCAACAAGCCAGAAGAGAGTGGGGGCCAATATTCAACATTCTTAAAGAAAAGAATTTTCAACCCAGAATTTCATATCCAGCCAAATTAACTTTCATAAGTGAAGGAGAAATAAAATCCTTTACAGACAAGCAAATGCTTAGAGATTTTGTCACCACCAGGCCTGCCCTATAAGAGATCCTGAAGGAAGCACTAAACATGGAAAGGAACAACCGGTACCAGCCATTGCAAAAACATGCCAAAATGTAAATCCATCGAGGCTAGGAAGAAACTGCATTAACTAGCAAGCAAAATAACCAGCTAATATCACAATGACAGGATCAACTTCACACATAACAATATTAACCTTAGAAGTAAACGGACTAAATGGTCCAATTAAAAGACACAGAACGGAAAATTAATAAAGAGTCAAGACCCATCAGTTTGCTGTATTCAGGAGACCCATCTCACATGCAGAGACACATTGTCTCAAAATAAGGGGATGGAGGAAGATCTACCAAGCAAATGGAAACCAAAAAAAGGCAGGGGTTGCAATCCTAGTCTCTGATAAAACAGACTTTAAACCAACAAAGATCAAAAGAGACAAAGAAGGCCATTACATAATGGGTAAAGGGATCAATTCAACAAGAAGAGCTAACTATCCTAAATACATATGTACCCAATACAGGAGCACCCAGATTCAAAAAGCAAGTCCTTAGAGACCTACAAAGAGACTTAGACTCCCATACAATAATAATGGGAGATTTAACACCCCACTGTCAACATTAGACAGATCAACGAGACAGAAAGTTAATAAGGATATCCAGGAATTGAACTCAACTCTGCACCAAGCAGACCTAATAGACATCTACAGAATTCTCCACCCCAAATCAACAGAATATACATTCTTCTCAGCACCACATCGCACTTATTCCAAAACTGACCACATAGTTGGAAGAAAGCACTCCTCAGCAAATGTAAAAGAACAGAAATTATAACAAACTGTCTCTCAGACCACAGTGCAATCAAACTAGAACTCAGGACTAAGAAACTCAATCTAAATCGCTCAACTACATGGAAACTGAACAACCTGCTCCTGAATGACTACTGGGTACATAACAAAATGAAGGCAGAAAGTAAGATGTTCTTTTAAACCAATGAGAACAAAGATACAACATACCAGAATCTCTGGGACACATTTAAAGCAGTGTGTAGAGGGAAATTTATAGCACTAAATGCCCACAAGAGAAACCAGGAAAGATCTAAAATTGATAACCTAACATCACAATTAAAAGAACTAGAGAGGCAAGAGCAAACACATTCAAAAGCTAGCAGAAGGCAAGAAATAACTAAGATCAGAACAGAACTGAAGGAGATAGAGACATTAAAAACTCTCCAAAAAACCAATGAATGCAGGAGCTGGTTTTTTGAAAAGATCAACAAAATTGATACACCGCTAGCAAAACTAATAAAGAAAAGAGAGAAGAATCAAATACACGCAATAAAAAATGATAAAGGGGATATCACCACTGACCCCACAGAAATACAAACTACCATCAGAGAATACTATAAACACCTCTATGCAAATAAACTAGAAAACCTAGAAGAAATGGTTAATTTCCTGGACACTTACACTCTCCCAAGACTAAACCAGGAAGAAGTTGAATCCCTGAATAGACCAATAGCAGGCTCTGAAATTGAGGCAATAATTAATAACCTACCAACCAAAAAAAGTCTAGGACCAGATGGATTCACAGCCGATTCTACCAGAGGTACAAGGAGGAATTGGTACCATTCCTTCTGAAATGACTCCAATCAATAGAAACAGAGGGAATCCTCCCTAACTCATTTTACGAGGACAACATCATCCTGATACCAAAGCCTGACAGAGATACAACAAAAAAAGAGAATTTTAGACCAATATCCCTGATGAACATCAATGCAAAAATCCTCACTAAAATACTGTCAAACTGAATCCAGCAGCATATCAAAAAGCTTATCCACCATGATCAAGTGGGCTTCATCCCTGGGATGCAAGGCTGATTCAACATACGCAAATCAATACACGTCATCCAGCATATAAACAGAACAAAAGACAAAAACCACATGATTATCTCAATAGATGCAGAAAAGTCCTCTGAAAAAATTCAACAGTCCTTCATGCTAAAAACTCTCAATAAATTTGGTATTGATGGAACGTATCTCAAAATAATAAGAGCTATTTATGATAAACCCCCAGCCAATATTATACTGAATGGGCAAAACCTGGAAGCATTCCCTTTGAAAACTGGCACAAGACAGGGATGCCCTCTCTCACCACTCCTATTCAACATAGTGTTGGAAGTTCTGGCCAGGACAATCAGGCAGGAGAAAGAAATAAAGAGCATTCAATTAGGAAAAGAGGAAGTCAAATTGTCTCTGTTTGCAGATGACATGATTGTATATTTAGAAAACCCCATTGTCTCAGCCCAAAATCTCCTTAAGCTGATAAGCAACTTCAGCAAAGTCTCAGCATACAAAATCAATGTGCAAAAATCACAAGCATTCTTATACACCAGTAACAGACAAACAGAGAGCCAAATCATGAATGAACTCCCATTCACAATAGCTTCAAAGAGAATAAAATACCTAGGAATCCAACTTACAAGGGATGTCAAGGACCTCTTCAAGGAGAACTACAAACCACTGCTCAGTGAAATAAAAGAGGATACAAACAAATGGAAGAACATACCATGCTCATGGATAGGAAGAATCAATAGTGTGAAAATGGCCATAATGCCCAAGGTATTTATAGATTCAATGCCATCCCTATCAAGCTACCAATGACTTTCTTCACAGAATTGGAAAAAACTGCTTTAAAGTTCATATGGAACCAGAAAAGACCCCACATTGCCAAGACAATCCTAAGTCAAAAGAACAAAGCTAGAGGCATCATGCTACCTGAGTTCAAACTACACTACAAGGCTACAGTAACCAAAACAGCATGCTACTGGTACCAAAACAGAGATATAGACCAATGGAACAGAACAGGGCCCTCGGAAATAACACCACACATCTACAGCCATCTGATCTTGACAAACCTGACAAAAACAAGAAATGGGGAAAGAATTCCCTATTTAACAAATGGTGCTGGGAAAAATGGCTAGCCATAAGTAGAAAGCTGAAAACTGGATCCTTTCCTTACTCCTTATATGAAAATTAATTCAAGATGGATTAGAGACTTAAATGTTAGACCTAAAACCATAAAAACCCTAGAAGAAAACCTAGGTAATTCCATTCAGGACATAGGCATGGGCAAGGATTTCATGTCTAAAACACCAAAAGCAACCGCAACAAAAGCCAAAATTGACAAATGGGATATGATTAAACTAAAGAGCTTCTGCACAGCAAAAGAAACTACCATCAGAGTGAACAGGCAACCTACAGAATGGGAGAAAATTTTTGCATCTACTCATCTGACAAAGGGCTAATATCCAGAACCTATAAAGTACTCAAACAAATTTACAAGAAAAAAACAAACAAGCCCATCAAAAAGTGGGCAAAGGATATGAACAGACACTTCTCAAAAGAAGACATTCATGCAGCCAACAGACACATGAAAAAATGCTCATCATCACTGGCCATGAGAGAAATGCAAATCAAAACCACATTGAGATACCATCTCACACCAGTTAGAATGGCAATCAGGCAAAAAATGGCAAAAAATCAGGAAACAACAGGTGCTGGAGAGGATGTGGAGAAACAGGAACACTTTTACACTGTTGGTGGGACTGTAAACTAGTTCAACCATTGTGGAAAACAGTGTGGCAATTCCTCAAGGATCTAGAACTAGAAACACCATTTGACCCAGCCATCCCGTTGCTGGGTCTATACCCAAAGGATTCTAAGTCATGCTGCTATAAAGACACATGCACACGTATGTTTATTGAGGCACTATTCACAGTAGCAAAGACTTGAAATCAACCCAAATGTCCATCAGTGACAGACTGGATTAAGAAAATGTGGCACATACACACCATGGAATACTATGCAGCCATAAAAAAGGATGAGTTCGTGTCCTTTGTAGGGACATGGATGCAGCTGGAAACCATCATTCTTAGCAAACTATCACAAGAACAGAAAACCAAATACCGCATGTTCTCACTCAGAGGTGGGAATTGAACAATGAGATCACTTGGACACAGGAAGGGGAGCATCATACACAGGGTCCTATTGTGGGGGGGGAGGGATAGAATTAGGAGATATACCTAATGTAATTGACGAGTTAATGGGTGCAGCACACCAACATGGCACATGTATACGTATGTAACAAACCTGCACATTGTGCACATGTACCCTAGAACTTAAAGTATAATAAAAAAAAAAAAAAAAAAACTAAGATAATTATTTACCCAAACTTTGGTGAATAAGTGGGTGACAGTAGGGTTAAATCAAGGAATAAATGTTTGCAAAGCGAAAATTGTAAGAAGCACCCCCTACCACCACAGGTTCAAAAACAAACAATAACAAATACAGTGGGCTCACTGAATTCTTTCATGCCGCATTGTTTATTGCAAAGGCTTCTGTATGATTCTTGCATACTTTACCAATTTTTATTTTATGATAATTTGTATATATTCATTCACTCATTCATTTTCCAACCCGCTTACTCCAATCCAGGGGTCACAGGTGGCCACAACTATCTCAGCAGCTCAGAGCATTAAGGTGGGAACCAAACCTGGGCATGACACCATTGCACTGCAGGACACACTCACGCTCATCCACACTCACTCATACTGGGGCAATACAGACACACCAATTCACCTAAGTGGGATGTGAGAGAAAACCACAGTATTCCAAGAAAACCACCCAAATATGGAGAGAATGTACAAATTCCACACAGTGGGGCTCCAGCTAGGAACTGATTTTCTTCTTCAATGTTATAATGAAATAATGTTGAATGAAAACATGTTATTCAAGGACAGGGTATACTCCTGAAAATAACCCCAAGCAAAATAACTGGATATGGCGGTTTCCCATCAAAGTATCACTTAAAAGCTATGTTGCTGTTTTTTCCATTTCAGTCTCAGTTATGACCTTAGAACACTATAGCTCCAAGCAGTGACAACAGAAAACTGACAAAAACAGTATAAAATTAATCTCAGAAATAACTATCTTTAATTTCTCTCCCTGAAGTCATAAAAATACTAAAGGTTAAATTTTAAAGCAAAAATGGCAGGCATACAATTTAAACAAAGCACCACTGATTAACAATTAGTTTAAAATATCCTTCTGAAAAATATGCTTTTTTACCTCATTTCTTTCAGTATTTCCATCTTAGCTGCCAGATTTTTCATTCTGGTATCTATACACGTCTTCAGAGTGCTTTCTAAGTGATTAGTCAAATCCACAGCAGCTGCTTTCTCTTGCTGAAACAAAGAATAAGCACATCCTAGTGAGACCCAAATAGGAAACTGTATTTCTGCTATAATTTAAATAATTTTTGGCTGGACATAGTAGTGGCTCACGCCTGTAATTCCAACACTTTGGGAGGCCAGGGAGGGCAGATGGCTTGAGCTCAAAAGTTTGAGACTAGCCTGGACAACATGACAAAACCCCGTCTCTACAAAAAAATACATGGGTGTGGTGGTGCGTGCCTGTAGTCTTAGCTACTTAGGAGGCTAAGGTGAGAGGATGGCCAGAGGTAGGGAAGCAGAGGTTGCAGTGAGTCGAGATTGTGCCACAGCACTCTAGCCTAGGCAACAAAGTCAGATTCTGTCTCAAAAAAAAAAAAAAAAAAAGTTTCCAAATTTGAATAAAATAGAATCCAGCTGCTTTTTATTTCAAATTAATATTTATTTTTAACTGCTTCCATTAAATAAAGAATGAAAGCTTTAATGAATCTAAGCAAACTATATATTATATCACTCTTGGCACAGCATTTTGGAATTTATTCATTCATCTTTTTTTGGTGCTATGTCTTTTTTTAAATTGTGGTAAAATATATGTAACATAAAATGTATCATTTTAACCATTTTAAAATGTATAGTTCTGTTACATTAGGTACATTCATATTGTTGTATAATCATCAGCACCATCCATCTCCAGAACTTTTTCATCTTTCCTAATTAAAACCTCTGTATCTATCAAACACTATTCCCTATCTCCCTTCCCCCAAGCCCCTGGAAACCACCATTCAACTTTGGGTCCCTAGAGATTTGACTGCTCTAGGAACTTCAAATAAAAATACTATATGCAAATATGCCTGTATTAATGTCAAGCAACAACTCCCTTTGGCACAGGGAGTATTTTCTAAGCAATAAAGAGAGACATTTCATAAAGATAAATGGGTCAATTCATCAAAAAGATCCAACAATTCTAAATGTATACTTGCATAATGAGTTTTTTTTTTTTAAATCACAAAATCTGATAGAACAAAAGGGAATAAAACAGACAAAACTACAATAATATTTAGATTTCAATACTTCTCTCTCAGTAGTTGATTGAACAAGTAGAGAGAGAATCTGTCAGGGTCTAAAAGACTTGAAGCCCACTATCAAGCAATTCAGCCTAATATTTATAAAACACTCCATCCAACAACTTATAGGATACACATAACTTTTAAAAATGAATGAAACATTTCCAGACAGACCATATGCTGGGTAATGAAACAAATGACAATAAATTTAAAAGAACTGAAACCAGAGTATGCTCTCTGATACCAATAAAATTAAATTAGATATCAGTAACAAAATATATTGCGGGAACCACTGAGTATTTATCCAAAAGAAAGGAATTAACATGCACTCCTAAGTTTATTGCAGCAGTATCACAATATCAAAGACATGGAATCAACCTAACTGTCCATCAATGGATCAAGAAAATGCAGTATATATACAATGGAATATTATTCAGCCACAAAAATGAATGAAATCCTGTCATTTGCAGCTACATGGATGGAACTGGATGTTATTCTGTTAAACAGGCACAGAAGGACAAATATTTTACATTCTTAACATGTAGGAGCTAAAAAAGTTGATCTCATGGAGGTAGAGAGTGGAATGATAGATACCAGAGGCTAGGAAGGGTGTGTTAGGGACAGAAGAATAAAGAGAGGTTGGTTAATAAGTACAAACATGCAGTCAGATAGAAGGGTAAGTTCTAATGTTTGATAGCAGATGACTATAGTTAACGATGTATTGTATATTTCAAAATAGCAAGAAGAGAGGTCTTGAAATGTTCCCAACACACAGAAATGATAAATCCTTGCGGTGATCGATATCCTAAATACCTACACCTGATCATTATACATTCTAGGCATATGACAAAATATCACACATACACCAGTAAATATATACAAATACTATGTACCAAGAAAAAAATAAAATATATATTGGGGAAATCTTCAAATTTGTGGAAATTAAGCACATGCTTCTAAATAGTTCATAGTTCAAAACAGGAGTCACAAGGAAATGTTTTAAATATGCTTCACTAAATAATAAACAAAACATATCAAAATTTGTGGTTTGTAAATAAAGCAATGCTTAGAAAGAAATATTTATCTCTAAAAGTACATTATAAAAAAACAAAAGATTTAAAACAATAATATGGGGGACTTCAGGTTCTGGTTTCACATGTAAGGAGCCTGGAAGTCACTATGCCATCCTAACACATTAAAAAGCTGAACAAAGTGAAAATCAACAACTTTTCTCAGATCTGTAAGAAAAGGTGAGATAGGTAGGGTCATGAGGAAAACCGCTACTTCTAAAATTAGACAGAGAGGGATACAGAGAATCACAACATACTGGAACAGAAATTTCTACAGGAAGCAATGCCTAGAGAGGAAAATCTGGACTGCTGACAAACTGCTGGAAACTAGGTGTGGGCAAGACTGACAGCTGAAAGCTCCAGGGGCATCTAGTCATGGGGGCCCCCATGCTTTTGTGAGTTTTACCTCCAGGAGTTAGATCAGGTTCTCACAGTAAATACAGTATCATACATATCATTGCAGTAAAATCCCCTCATGCTTCCAGCAGTGAGAGGGGAAAAGAAACCATTTTGAAATATCCCAGAGCACTATGTACTTCTTAGTAAGATCTACCCTGAAAAGAAACCAGTTAACCACAGCCTAACCTGCTGAGGTTTCACCAAAGCCTACCCGACCTGGGGGAAGGAAATATCCAACTCCAGCCAGCTCTATCCTTCCACATGGGAGGAGGTAAATACCCAATTCCATCCTATTCTAGCCATCCTATCCCACCTAAAGGGGGCGGGAAAAAATGAGAAATGCTTGTGAATTCAATTCACAGGCCAGAGGCGTAGACTCACAAAAAGACTGAGACCTAATCACAGGACTATACAACACATCACTTCCCCGAATATCTTACAACTACATTATTAAAGACATATTTAAACCAATTGCTTTTTTACCTGATGTATCATATACAGTTATCAAGAAAAAATTACAGCCAGGCACAGTGGCTAATGCCTGTAATTCCAGCACTTTGGGAGGCTGAGGTGGGTGAATTGCTTGAGCCCGGGAGTTCAAGACCAGCCTGGGTGACAGGACAAAATGGTCTCTACCAAAAAAAAAAAAAAAAAGTGCAAAAATTAGCCAGGCATGGTGGTGCACACCTGTAGTCCCAGCCTCCCACTCAGGAGGCTGAGGTGGGAGGATCACTTGAGTCCAGGAGATGGAAGTTGCAGTGAGCCAAGATCACACCACTGCATTCCAGACTAGACAACAGGGCAAGACCCTGTCTCAAACCAAAGAAAAAGAAAAAGAAAAAATTATAAACTAAAGAAAAACTCAGAACCAGATGTGGAAGGGATATTGGAATTATCAGACAATGAATTTAAAACAACTATGATTAATATGCTATGTATTATAATGGAGAAAATAGATAGCATGTAGTAACAACAGATGGACAATGTAAGCAAAGAGATGGAAATCCTAAGAATGAACCAAAAAGAAGTGTTAGATATCAAAACACTGTAACAGAAATCAAAAATGCCTTCAACGAAATGAAGGCAAAAATGCCTTCAAAAAAATGCCCAAAACTGAGAAGCAATGACAACAGACTCAAAAGAAACAACAGAAGACCTAAGAATTGTGGGACAACTACAAATCATGTAACATATGAGTAATGAGAATGCCAAAAGGAAAAGAAATACCTAAAACGATACTGACTGAGAATTTTCCTAAACCAAAACATGGATCCAGGAAGCTCAAAGACCACTAAGCTGAATGAATGCAAATAATAATAAAAAAACTAAACATATCATTTTCAAACTACAGAAAATCAAAGATAAAGAAAGAATCCTCAAAGAAGCCAGAGGGCAAAAAACAGCTTACCTATAGAGGAGTAAAAGTAAGAATTATATTCAATATCTGATATACTTTGGATGTTTGTTCCCTCCAAATCTCATGTTTAAATGTAATCTCCAGTGTTAGAGGTGGGGCCTAGTGGGAAGTACTGGTTCATGGAGCAGATCCCTCATGGATGGCTTAGCACCATCCTCTTGGTGGTGAGTTCTCACTCAGTTCACACGAGATTTGGTTAGGACTGACCCCTTCCCTCCCTTGCTCCCCTCTCCTTGCTCCCTCTCTCCCCATGTGATAAGCTGGCTCCCCTTTGCCTTCAGCCAGGACGGTAAGCTTCTTAAGGCCCTTACCAGAAGCAGATTCTGGCACCGTGTTTTCTATATAGCCTGCAAAACCATGAGCCAATATAAACCTCTTTTCTTTACAGTCAGTCTCAGATATTCCTTTACAGCAATGAAAATGAATATAACAACTCCTTGGCAAGCATGCAAGGAAGTAGAGAATGGAGTGAAATATTTAAAGCGTTGAACAAAGAAAAGTCACCAACCTCGAACTCTATGTCCTAAATCATCCTGGAAAAGCAAAGATGAAATAAAAGACTTAAGAGGAAAAAAAAAAATGAGGGACTATGCGACTGGTAGACCTTTCTTGAAAGAAATGTTAAAATATGTTCTTTAAAGAGAAGAAAAACAATATAGGTCAGAAACTTGTCTCCACATAAAGAAGGAAGAGCATCAAAGCAGGAATAAGTGAAGGTAAAATATAAACTTTTATTCTCAATTGATCTGACAGAAAATAGTTTCTTAAAAAATAATAGCAACAATGTATTTGATTATACATGTTTATATGTACATATATATGCTTACACATAATTATATATAAGTGAAATAAAAGACATCAACAACACAAGGAGTAAGAGGGAGGAATTAGGATTATTTTCTTATAATAAGGTGCTCACACTACCCATTAAGTGATACAGTGTTACTTGAAAGCGGGCCTGAATTAATTGTAAATGTATACTGCAAACACTAGAGAAACCACTAAAAAACATTTTTTAAAAAAGTATAACTGACATGCTAAGAAATAACAAAAAACAGAATCATATAAAATGCTCAATTAAAGCACAAAAAAAGAGAAAAAAAGTGGAAGACAAAAGAACAAGCAAGAGCATCAGATAGATCTTAATCCAATGCAACCACATCAATAATCACTTTAAATGTCAACGGTCTAGATCAGGGGTCCCCAACATCCAGGCCATGAACTGGTGGGGTCCACGGCCTGGTAAGAACTAGGTCATACAGCAGGTGAGTAGCAGGTGAGCAAGCATCACCGCCTGAGCTTCGCCACCTGTCATATCAGCGGCGGCATTACAGTCTCATAGGAGCGCAAACCCTATTGTGAAACGCACACATGAGAGATCTAGGTTGCACGCTCCTTATGAGAATCTAATTAATGCCTGATGATCTGAGGTGAAACAGTTTCATCCCAAAACCCCTAACCTCCCTCCTGGAAAAACTGTCTTCAATGAAACTGGTCCCTGGTGCCAAAAAGGTTGGGGACCACTGGTCTAAAGACACCAGTTAAAAGACGGACTGTCAGAATGGATGAAAAAGCAAGATTCAAATACACACTGTCTACCAGAACCTACTTTAAATATAAAGATACCTACAGATTAAAAGTAAATGTGGTCAGGCATAGTGACTCACACCTGTCATCCCAACACTTTGGGAGGCTGAGGCTGGAGAACTGCTGAAGACCAGGAGTTCAAGACCTGTCTGGAAAATGTCAAGACCCCATTTCTTAAAAAAAAAAAATGCCAGGCATAGTGGTGCATGCCCGTAGTCCAAGCTACTCAGGAGGCTGGGGCAGGAGGAGCATAGCTTGAGCTATCCTTGAGAGGAGTTCAAGGTTGCAATGTGCCATGATTGCACCACTGCACTCCAGTCTGGGTGACAGAGTAAGACCCTGTCTCAAAAAAATCAATAAAATTAAATTAAACAGATGAAGAAAAATATACCATGCTAACACTAATCAAAGGGAAACAAATTAACATAGGTACTAAACACTAGGAGCTACACTAATTTCACACAGAGTAGACTTCAAAACAAGAAAAGTTTTCAGGGATAAAGAGGAACACTAAACAATGATAAAGGGGTCAATTCTCTGTATGTGCCTAATAATAGAGTATCAAAATATATGACTCAAAGACTAACAGAACTGCAAGGAGAAATAAATAAATCTAGTATTATAGTTGGAGACTTCAACAGCCCTCTATCAGAAGTGCACAGATCTACCATGGAAAAATCAGTAAAGATACATTTGAACTCAATACTAATAAATTGGATATAACTAACATCCATAGTCTACAGTGGATAATTAACATCTACAGACTACAGCTGACTCTTGAACAAAGCAAGTGTTAGGGGTGTCAACCCCCAGAGTCTTGAAAATCTATGTGTAGCTTTTGATTCCACAGAAACCTACTTACTAATAGCCTACTGTTGACCAGAAGCTTTACTGGTAAGACAAGCCATCAGTTAGCAAGTATTCTGTATATGTATTATATACAATATTCTCACAGTAAAGTAAGCCAAAAAAAGAAAAGCATAAAGAAGAGAAGATATATTTACTACTCATTAAATGGAAGTGGATCATCATTAAGGTCTTCATCCTCCATCATCTTCACATTGAGCAGGCTGAGGAAAAGGAGGAAGACGAGAGGTTGGTATTCCTATCTCACCAATGGCAGAGAAGGAAGAAGTGGAAGGGGAGGCAGGAGGGGCAGGCATAACTGATGTAACTTTTATTTAAAATATCCACATATAAGTGGACCCTTGTAGTTCAAACTCACATTCAAGAGTGAACTATAGTTCATCCAACAACAGCAGAATCTACATTCCTGTCAAGATCATATGGAAGATTCACCAAAATACGCCACCACATTCTGGGCCACAAAATACACCTTAACAGTTAAAGGAATAGAAACCGTACAATGTCTGCTTTCAGGCCACAGTAGAATAAGCTAGAAATCAACAACAGAAAGATAATTGAAAAAAAATCTCAAAACATGTAAGGATTAAACAACATTACTAATAACACATGAGTCAAAGAAGAAATCTCATGAAAAATTTAAAAATACTTTCAAGATAAAAATACAACTTACCAAAATTTGTAGAATGTAGCATAGGCAGTGCATTGACAAAAATTAACAGCATTGAAATGCATATATATCAGAAGTGAAAAAAAACTAATATTAATAATCTAAGTTTGCTCCTTAGGAAACATAAAAAGAACAGCAAATTAAATCTTAAATATGCAAAAATAGGAAACTATAAATCAATCGATCTGAAAACAGGAAATCAAGAGGAAAAAAAATCAACAAAACCAAAAGCTGATACTTTGAAAAGATGAATAAAATTGGTAACACTATAACCGGGCTAATTAAGAAAAAAAAGACAGAGGACACAAATTGCCAGTATCAGAAATGAAAGAGGGCATCAGTACAGATCCAATGTAAAACATTAACATTAAATATAAAAATGTAAAATTAAAAATATTATGAACTCAAAGCCCACAAATTTGATAACCTAGATTAAATGAACTAATTCTTTGAAAGACATAATCTGCCAAAACTCACACAAAAATAATCTGAACAGATTTATTTCTATTTTTAAAACTGAATCAACCATTAATAAGCTTCCAAAACAGAAAGTGTCAGGCCTATATAACTTCACTGGTAAATTCTACCAAACATTTAAGGAAAAAACTATACCAACTCTCTGTCATTGAATAGAAGCAGAGGAAATACTTCCAAACTCATTCCATGAGGCCAGCATCACCCTAATACTGAAAGCAGAAAATAGCATTACAAAAAAAGAAAGACACAAACCAATATATGTCATGAACATGTATGTAAAAACCTTCCAAAAAATTAGAAAATTGAATCCAACAATGTATGAAAAGAAACACAGTTGATGCTTGAACAACACAGGTTTGAACTGCATAGGTCCACTTACTAACAGATTTTTCTCAATAAGTTACACAAGGTACGCCTGTCTGTATACCTTGTATAACTTAATGAAAAAAAAAAAGTAAAAATTTTAATTTATTTTAAAATAATTTTAATTTTAACTTATTTTTAAATAAGTTAAATAATTTTAAGTTAGTATTAATTTAAAATTAAATAATTTCAACTTATTAAATTTTAATAATTTTAACTTATTTAATTTTAAAATAAGTTAAAATTATTGAACTTATTTATCCCTCCACCTCTTCCATCTCTGTCACCTGTGAGACAAGACCAACCCATGCTCTTCCTCCTCAGTCTACTCAACATGAAGACAATGAGAATTAAGACTTAATAAAGAGTAAACACATTTCTTCTTCCTTACGACTTTCTTAATATGTTTCCTTCTCTAGATTACTTTATTGTAAAGATACAGTATACAATAAATACAACACAAAAAAACATGTTTGTTAGAATAAATTACTTCAGAGAGGGGCTTCAAGATGACTCACTAGAGGCCACTGGTATTTGCCTCCTCCTGAAAAAAGAGCCAAAATAGCAAGCAGATAATCACACTTCAAATAGATCATCTAAGAGAGAAATAAGACTTCAACAGAGAAGTGACAGGAAACACATAAAGCAAGGAAGGAGAAAGAAGAGAAGCAGCCTTCTTGGCTGGGAGCCTGGACAGGCTCCTCAATGCAGAGAAGGGGTAAATGAGAGACCCCAGTGGCCCATATTCTCACTGCAAACTCCTGCAATCCTAGCCCCGAAAGGGACCTTTGATCCTCATGTGCTCTGAGACACAGAGAGATGCCCAGAGACTACACAACTATATTGCTCCATACAGGGAGCTCATGTTGTGTTCCATACAACCATCCCCCAATCCTAAGTAACTACAGCACGCTGCCATTTTGCGTGCCCAATCCCAACTAGACTGCATCCTGGTCTAGGGCCCAACATCCCATACAACTCCACAACCCTGGAGCAAAGCTGACATCTCCTGCCCACAGCCACCACTGCAGCTGACTGCAAGCACCAGCGAAGACGTAGGAGCCACTGGCAGCAACCCCGTTCGCAGAGGAACAGCCATACATATTGATGGCTCTGAGGAAATGCTATCCTGCTTGCTGCCACCACCACTACTGGCTGCTGCTGCCACACAATCAAAACACAAGCCACTGGCAGCCACTCTACCCCCAAGAAGGGCAGCCATGCATTTTCACAGACCAAGAGGAAAGGCTAGCCCATCTCACAACCACCACTGCTGCTAGCTGCTGCCATATCTGAGGCCAAACTGCAAGTCACTGGCAGGAACCCCAACCCCATGAGCAGAGGGGCAGCCACGCATCTTCACATGATCCAAGGGAGGGCTACCCAACCCAGAACCTGAGACAATGCTAGCTGCTGCTGCCACCAGTGTCAAACTGTGAGCCTTTTACAGTGACACTGCTGCCCTAAGCAGCAAAGCTGCCGCACATTTTCACACACCCAAAAGACAAACTGTTCCACCTACAGCTGCTGCCCTTGCAAACTGCCACCACTGGAGCAAATATAAGAGCAAAGTACGTGTTCAACGGCCACCTCCATACATCTGCTGCCACTAAAAGTAACCTCACCCTCCCCAGTGATAGGGCTGCAAAGCAACCACTGCCACCCCCACTCAAGCATTCCATTGGAAACCTGGGCATCATCCTGCACCTGCCTACCACAATCAGAGTCTGCACTCACCACCTGGACCTGAGGACAGATCCACTCCACCCAGCTCCACAGCCCCTCTCACCAGTGTCTGAGCACACCACCCAAGGCCCTGGGTATCACCCAGCCCAGTCCACTGTTGGTACCTGAACACTCCTCCCCAAGGCCCAAGGTCAGGCCTACCCAACCTGGCACTACCAACACAGCTAGCATCCACTTGCACATGCTGTCGGCCTGACTGACCCACTCAGCACATCACAGCCAGCACCAACAACAGTGTAGATCACTTGGAAAACACAAGCCATTGCTATCACCCAAATCGTGCCCATTGCCTAGGAGCCCAAGAACACACTCACCTGTCTGGCCCACCACTACTGCTACTAGCACCCAAGCAAGACTCCTGGAAACCCAAGCATTGGCCAACCTGGGCTCTCTAACATTAGTGCCAGCATGTGCTGTCCTGGAAACCAAGGACAGGCATGCTTGGCCTGGCACTGCCACCACTGGGGTCTGAGGACTGGCAAACCTGGCATTCCTGTACCCAGCAAAACTTCTCCACAGCCCCCACTAACAGCCACACCCTAAGCCATTGAGGAAATCACAAAAACCACTGACTGTTTACATCCAAAGGAATCATACCAAGACTATACTACTGCATGAAACCAGAATTAAAGCCAAAGGGCCCTACCCAACCAACACCATAGGTACATCTTCAGGAAAAGGTCCTCCCCTACAAAATTATTTCCAAAAAATTGGAAGAAGCAACTGTTACACCTGATGCACAAATATCAATGTAACAAAAGAAACATGAGAACACAAGAAAATATAACTCCAAAGGAAGTTAGTAATTCTCCACCAAGAGATCACAATCAAAAAGAAATTTTGAAATTCTAGATTAAAAATTCAAAATACTGATTTTAAAGAAGCTCAGTCAGATAAAAGATAATTCTGAAAAATAATATAAAGAAATCAGAAAAACAATTCAGGTTATAAATGAGAAATTTATCAAATAGATACCATAAAAAAAAAAAACCAGAAATCCTAGAACTAAAGGATTCACTGAATGAAATACAAAACACATTCTAAAGCTTCAACAATATACTAGATCTAGGCCTGGCATGATGGCTCACGTCTGTAATCCCAGCACTTTGGGAGGCTGAGGCAGGAGGATCACTTGAGCTCAGGGGTTTGAGAAAAGCCTGGTCAACATAACAATACCTCATCTCCAATAAAAATTTAAAATATTAGGTCAGCATGGTGGCAGGCACCTGTAGTCCCAGCTACTCAGCAAGCTGAGGCAGGAGGACTGATTGAGCCCAGAAGTTGGAGGCCGCAGTGAGCTGTGATTGTGCCACTGCACTCCATCCTGGGCAACAAAACAAAACTCTGCCTCAAAACAAAACAAACAGCAACAAAATATACTAGATCAAACAGAAGAAAGAATTTCAGAACTTGAAGACAAGACTTTTGAACTAACCCAGTCAATCAAAAATAAAAAAGAACAAAAAAGAATGAAAAAAGCCTACAAGGCATACAAGACACCATACTGCAAACAAATATTTGAATTTTCAATGTCACAGAAAAAGAGAAAGAAAGGAATCAAAAACCTCTTATATTGAATAATAGCTGAAAACTTCCCAAGTCTAGCAAGAGATTTAGACATTCAAATAAAAGAAGTTCAGAGATGCCCAAACAGATAAAATTTGTAAAGGTCTTCTCCCCAGCATATAATAGTCAAACTGTCAAAAGTCAAAAGTATTTCTAAAAACAGAAGGAAAAAGGCATGTCATCAATTATAAGGAAACCCCCATCAGACTAACTAAATTTCTGAGTAAAATCCTTACAGCAGAGAATGAAATGATGTATTCAAAGTGCTCAAAGGAAACTGCTAGTCAAGAATACTACATTCAGCAAAGTTCTTTCATGAATGAGGAAGTAGTAGTCTTTCCCAGGCAAGCAAAAGCTAAGGGAATTCATCAGTACTAGATCATCCCCACAAGAGATGCTTAAGGGAGGGCAATACCTGGAAGTGAAAAGGATGACAATCTGTGATCATAAAAACACATGAAAATACAAAACCCAGATGGGCATGGTGGCTCACACCCGTAATCCCAGCACTTTGGGAGGTCAAGGCAGGCGGATCACCTGAGGTCAGGAGTTCGAGACCAGCCTGGCCAACATGGTGAAACTCCGTCTCTACTAAAAAGTACAAAAATTAACTGGGCGTGGTGGTGGGCGCCAATAATCCCAGCTACTTAGGGGGCTGAAGTAGGAGAATTGCTTGAACTCGGGAGGTGGAGGTTGCAGAGAGCCAAGATCGTGCCATTGCCCTCCAGCCTAGGTGACAGAGCGAGACTCTGTCTCAAAAAAAAAAAAAAAAAAAGTATAAAACCCACAGAGTAGAGCAAACATGCAAGTAAAAACAAGAAAGGAATCAAATGTTCCCACTACAGAAACACATCAAACCACAACGATAAAGAATGAGTGAGAGAGAAAATAATCAAGACGGCCAATAAGATAAGCATATGCCTTCTCCACAGGGAAGAATCAGAATAGTAAGTAGACATATTTTCAACAGATTATCTAATAGCGAACACTTGGATTCACCAGAGAAGAGACAGAAAGCCCCAGAAGTAACAAAGTAGAGGGTTTGAGGAAGCATCCCTAGCCGGAAAACAGCTGAGAGCTGGGAAAGGCTACTGTATGCAGGGAAACAGTAAGAAAAAAATCCCCAGAGCTCTGAAACAAGCTTTTACAACACTGGCTATAAGAGAAACCTTCAATCCGCTAGGGCCTCGCACCTCACGGAGCTGCCTAAAGATCACACAGAGACATTCTTTCAGAAAAGGAATCCACACAGAATCCCACAGGCACCCAAGTCTGGAGCAGCCTCAGCAGGGAGCCACTTTAAGAGTTTAGATACCAGGGACCTATAGACATGGCTGCAGCCACTGTACTGCTTCAAAAAAGGAGAAGGAGAACAAGCATGCCCATGCACCCCCAGGAGGATACTTGTCATCCTGCTACAAGCTGCTGTTGAGACTGGGACATAAGTAGATCACACTCCCTACACCTTCTTGCTCATGCTGCTTGGCTGGGTGGTGCCCCATTCTCTCCAGCCCCATGCCCAAGACACCATTTTCTGAGTTCAATGCTGGGCTGAGTCCTGCCCTTGGCCTGAGTTGGCGCTGACATGGCCCCAGTCACTGCCCAGCAAAGGACCAACAGGGAAACCAGGCTACCCCACACATATCTATAGAATACCCACCATCCTGCAATGGGCTGCTGTGAAACTGAGACACAATCAGACTACACTTCCCACAGTATTTTGCCCATGCTGCTCGCCTGGGTGGTGCCCTAGTATCCCAGGGCACGGGCCAAAACTGTCATTTTGAGAATTTAATTCTGAGCTGTGCCCCAACTTTGGCTTGAGTTAAGGTTAACTGCAGCTACTGCCCAGCCAAGAAGGGGCAGAAAAGCCAGGCTCTCCTATGCACACCTGCAACAACACCCAAAGCTCTGCTATAGGCTGCTGTGAGACTTAGACTTGAGTAGAACACCCTCCCCACTGCTTGGTACCAACACTGCTCACCTGAGAGGGGCCCCACCCTCTCTAGTCACAATCCTACAGATGGCACCCTTATGAGAGTTTAGAGACATTGTTTGATGCCTGGCAACAGCAGCCACAACAGACATTCTAGCCTCTGGTCAGAGACTGGGGCACCTGCTCCGGAACAAAGGAATCTCTTTGTTACCAATCGTGTCTCTGAAATTATTGGTAGAGCTTGATTCTAGGTGAAATATCTGATTCATGCCAGTTTGATCAGCCAATCTTGATGAGGGTGATTCAGGTTACACGCGTGTATACATATGTCAAAATTTACCAAACTCTACACAGCACTTGTGCATTTTTACTGTATGTAAACGGTATCTCAATATAGCATTATTAGAAAATAAAATTAGTATTTCCTAACCCTATCCATTAGACATTCTATAACCTAGAAGCAAAGACTAAATCAATAGCTATATACATCCCTAGCACCCAAAGTCTGGTATCTAAATACCTCTTGCCACTGAAAAGAACTACAACTTGGAGAAATAACTCTTCCAGGATTAGGGTAGGAAATGCAGATGAGCATGGTACATCTTGTGACACCAGAAAACAAGGAAGCTATCAGACTACTGGAATCACATCAAAAGGACAGAGCAACAACTTAAAAAGACTTCCAAAGAGTATAAGCTGGGCATCAAAAAGAATAATGGCTGCAGTGAATTAAAACACTCATATATGTTTAAAATTCATTAGCTCATAATAATACTTAAGGAGAACAAATAACCTTTGCTGGTCAACACTGGACAATGCTAGGGAATAAACTTACTTTTCTGAAAACATGTACATATAAAAGGAATGAATCAAGTTATCTTGCCTTTACTGAACAAACTAGGCTTCACCATGACCAAATAGTTGGAATTTTCCTTCTAAGAAATACAGAACCTGATGAAAATATGGCTGCAGACAGCAATCATGGATGGCTGCAAAAATCATTAGGTCACAGATTAATGAAAAACTTAATAAAGGTGATTTATCCATTATGAATATCATCTGTTATGATGTCAAAAGGACACAGCAGCTAATTTAAAAAGACTTCAAAGGGGATAATGTGTGCATCGAAAAGAAAAAAAAGTGGCTTCAGTGGATTAAAGCACGTCAAACGTGTTTAAAATTCATTAATTTGGCCGGGCGCGGTGGCTCAAGCCTGTAATCCCAGCACTTTGGGAGGCCGAGACGGGCGGATCACGAGGTCAGGAGATCGAGACCATCCTGGCTAACACGGTGAAACCCCGTCTCTACTAAAAATACAAAAAAACTAGCCGGGCGAGGTGGCGGGCGCCTGTAGTCCCAGCTACTCGGGAGGCTGAGGCAGGAGAATGGCGTAAACCCAGGAGGCGGAGCTTGCAGTGAGCTGAGATCCGGCCACTGCACTCCAGTACGGGCAACAGAGCGAGACTCCGCCTCAAAAAAAAAAAAAAAAAAAAATTCATTAATTTAGCAAGGCATGGTGGCTCACCTGTAGTCCCAGCAACTCTGGAGCCAAAAGACGAAGGGTCGCTTGAGCCCAGAAGTTTGAGACCAGCCCAGGCAACACAGCAAACCCCCTCTGTACAGAAAATACAATTCCATGCTCGTGGACAGGAAGAATCAATACCATGAAAATGGCCATACTGCCCAAAGTAATCGATAGATTTAATACTATTCCCATCAAACTATCATTGACTTTCTTCACAGAACTAGAAAAAACTACTTTACATTTCATATGGAACCAAAAAAGAGCCTGTATAGCCAGGACAATCCTAAGCAAAAAGAACAAAGCTGGAGACATCACACTATTTGACTTCAAACTATACTACAAGGTTACAGTAACCAAAACAGCATGCTACTGGTAACAAAACAGATATAAAGATCAATGGAACAGAACAGAGGCCTCAGAAATAACACCACACATCTACAACCATCTGATCTTTGACAAACCTGACAAAAACAAGAAATGGGGAAAGGATTCCCTATTTAACAAATGGTGCTAGGAAAACTGGCTAGCCATATGCAGAAAACTGAAACTGGACCCCTTCCTTACACCTTATACAAAAATTAATTCAAGATGGATTAAAGACTTAAATGTAAAACCCCAAACAATAAAAACCCTAGAAGAAAACCCAGGCAATACCATTCAAGACATAGGCACGGGCAAAGACTCATGACTAAAACACCAAAAGCAATGGCAAAAAAAGCCAAAATTGACAAATGGGATCTAATTAAACTAAAGAGCTTCTGCACAGCAAAAGACACTACCATCAGAGTGAATGGCAACCTACAGAATGGGAGAAAATGTTTGCAATCTATCCATCTGACAAAGGGTTAATATCCAGAATCTACAGGGAACTTAAAACAAATTTACAAGAAAAAAACACCACCACCAAAACATGGGCAAAGGATATGAACAGGCACTTCTCAAAAGAAGACATTTATGTGGCTAACAAGCATATGAAAAAAAGCTCATCATCACTAGTCATTAGGGAAATGCAAATCAAAACTACAATGAGATACCATCTTACACCAGTTAGAATGGCAATCATTAAAAAGTCAGGAAACAACAGATGCTGGAGAGGATGTGGAGAAAGAGGAACACTTCTACACTGTTGGTGAGAGTGTAAATTAGTTCAACCACTGCGGAAGACAGTGTGGCAATTTCTCAAGGATCTAGAACCAGAAATACCATTTGACCCAGCAATCCCATTACTGGGTATATACTCAAAGGATTATAAATCATTCTACTATAAAGACACATGCACACGTATGTTTACTGCAGCACTATTTACAATGGCAAAGACTTGGAACCAACCCAAATGCCCATCAATGATAGACTGGATAAAGAAAATGTGGGCCAAGCACAGTGGCTCATGCCTGTAATCCCAGCACTTTGGGAGGCAGAGGTGGGTGGATCACCTGAGGAGTTCGAAACCAGCCTGGCCAACATGGTGAAACCCCGTCTCTACCAAAAATACAAAAATTTGCCAGGCATAGTGGTGGGTGCCTGTAATGCCAGCTATCAGGAGGCTGAGGCAGGAGAATCATTTGAACCTAGGAAGCAGAGGTTGCAATGAGGCAAGATCACGCCACTGGGGACATAAATAAGGCAAGTTTTAGTTTAAAAAAAAGAAAAGAGAAGAAAAGACAAAAATTAGCCAGGAATGGGGTACAGGCCTGTAGTCCCAGCTAGCCAGGAGACTGGAGTAAGTGGATTGTTTGAGTCCGGGGTCAGAAGTTGCAGCGAGCAGAAATTACACCACTGCACTCCAGCCTAAGCAACAGAGCAAGACTGTCTCAAAACAAACAAGCAAACAAAACCAAAAAAACTCTGAATAATGAGATTTGGGGAGCTTCTGGGTTGATGAACACATCCATGACCTGGGAGGGTAGTACACTCAGAGAGGGTATGGAAGCTCTGTACCTCCTGCCCCAGTACCTTGCGTTATGCCTATCTTCCATTATTTGGCTGTTGCTGAGTTATATCCTTAATAATACAACTCTAAGTATAGCACTTCCTTGAGTTCTGTGAGTAGTTCTAGAGAATTATCTAACCTGAGGGAGGGTCATGGGAAACCCCGAATTTATAGCGGGTAGGTACTTATGCAAGCAGCCTGGGAACCCCACTTGTGGCTGGCATCTAAAATAGAGGCAGATTATGGAACTGAGTCCTTAACTTGTACGGTATATGCTAAGTACAGGTAGTGTAGTGTCAGAATGGAACTGAATTATTAGACACCCAGTTGGTGTCAGAGAATTGGAGAACTAGTGCAGGAACAACAGATTTGGTGTAAACACACACACACACACACACACACACACATTCATTTATCAACCACACTGTATTCCTGGGGGGGAAATATTTTTGAACTAGAATCTGAGCAAATCTGGAGACCTGATTACCATAAAAGAAGACACACATGGAGATCAAAAAGCCAGTTAAGCAACACAAGGATACAGATTAAAGCAATTTAAGAGAAATATCAACCAAAATGCAATGTATGCGTCTAACTGGGATCCTGATTGGAGACAACTACAATCAACATGCCTACAATCATGTGGCATTCATGACACAATATGGCAAATTTGAATACTGCCTAGATATAAATAATATTAAGGAATTATTGTTTATTTTTAAGTATGAAGAGTATTATTATTATGGTTTTTTAAAGTCTTTTTCTATTAGTCATACATACTGAAGACTAGGAAATAATAGCAATGGGACTTCTTCTAAAATAATCCAGGAAGTATAAATTTTTAAAAAGATTGGCCATGTGTTATAATTGTAAAAACTGGGTGATCGGTACATGAGAATTAATTATTCAAGTCTCTCTCCTTTTAGAGTGTTTGAAAATTGCCTTAGTTGAAAAGCTTTTAGAACATAAAGGGAAATGTAAATTAGAAATTATTAAATTTTCAAACATCCAATGAAATCCAAAGATGATTATTCTGGAGTATAAGACAAAAATTCACCTATAAACAAATACAGGGATTAGCAAAGAAGTAGAGGATGAGGTGGGGAAGGAAAGGAAAGTGACAGAAAAATAAATAGCAGCAGATGAGTACACAGATTTCCCAGTTGGACACTCTTCACCTTAAGCCACTGAACATACCTGCAGCTCCTGGGCAATCTGTTCTACTTTCAATTCTAATGCCTTATAACTTTCGAGAAGAGCGTCCTTCTCTGTTTTAAGTTTTTCATTTTCTTCAATCAGTTTCTGATCCTGCTTAATTTTTGCCAGGCTGACGTTAGACCCTAAATTAAAGTCACCAACAGCCAAACTTTCCCTATAAAAACAAATTCATTTATTTTAAAAAACAAACTGAATAAGGATGACAGAGAAAACAAATCTAAGTTATCTTGGGTCTTTTTATATCACAATATATCTGAAAGTTAATTTTGAAAACTAAAATATTTACCTAGTTCATAATATTAAAATAATGCAAACAAGATTTTATAACTGAAGTCGTAATTCAACAATGCCTCTAATTCTCAAAGAAAATATATTCCAACTTCTTCATAGCACTATCAACTACAGAGAACAAAGTAAAAAGCATTTCTGTATTAGTTTTTTTCCAATGCCTCCTCCCTGTGATCCCCCTGTTTACCGCCTCCCCCGCCATTTGACAGTTTAGCTCCTAAAGCACTGAAGAGATCCCATCAAACAACTATATCATCCAAGATACAGCATCATGTCTTGGACCATGATATAGAAGAATGTTTTGATACACATAAATATCAAATCTGGCTTTCTGCTTCAAGCTGATGATTCAAAATTATCTAAAAAGTAAGCTACTCGGAATAATCTAACTCCACCAAAAGTTTTCACAAGGAGAAGAAAGAGTCTCACTTTTATTTAAAAAGTAAAGGCAATTCCCTGAAACTCTTTAAAACATTCCTAAAGTCATAGGAAAAATTTCAAATCTTATCTGAAATTCTGACTTTGCCTGAATAATTCAGATTTGGGAGATTTTTATCTTTGATAAGTGTATTCCAAAGAGTTGGCATGAAAAGTTTATATGTAAACTTTTAAATAATTCAGGAATTATTTTTCTTTCAAAATAGTTTGTAATGAAAATACCCCTGCTAAAGCAGAGAGGAATACATTTGAGAAAAGTAGAAATATCAGCATCAGCCCTTAAAATCACTGACACAGTTAAGGATTCCAAAAGCATAAGCCTTAACTTCTATTCTACTATGACAGGGACCTCTACAATGAATTAGAAATAAGTGAAGACTAAATTCTTACTTTGGAAATGTCATAGGATTTCCTGCATCATTTTCATTCTTCAAATCAAGAGTCAGCTTCTCACTTAAGTGCCCCTTGGGCCTGCTGAAAGTTGACTGGTTTGATCTATGCCCCCACAAAGGAATGGGGCTTTTGAGGTTCCTGAGAACTAGTTGACCAGGATCCAATTTTTTTTCCTCACAGATGTCAGTTCTGGAAGTAGGTTTGCATTTCTCTGCAAATCCTTTCTTAAACACTTCTTCCCCTATATCCACACTGCCATACTCAGCCTGAGCAATAACTGTTCCATCTTGAGAGGTTGCTTTAATTCTCATTTTTATTTCCTTTTCGAAAATCAAGCTCCCCAAAAATGTTGTGCCCTAAGAAAGAAGAAAACGTAAACCAGCTATATACCAACATGTTTCTCTTCCCTTATTTTGTTTCTACCCATTTTTTCCAAGCATATTTCTTCATTCTGAAATCTCTATATACAAAAGTCTTTCCTTGATGTTGGCTATAATATGCAAATATACATCTCCACGTATATGAATGTATTCCAATTACACATTTGCTAAAATGAAGTAGAGCTAAATACTTGTATAGGCAGCCATATTTATAAATCTAAAAATGTATTACTAAGTAAATATCCTAGAATAGTTTTTTTTTAACCCAGCAGATTACGTTGACTACTTTGGCCCCAACTAAATATAATGCTCTCCTGAAAAGCAACAGCACATAAAAATGAATCTCTGATATCTAGAAAAGGTACTCAATTTTACAAAACTTTAAAAGTTTTAGAGGCACTCAGGAACTCTGATTTTAAAGTAAGACAAACAGAAGTGAAAAAACAAACTGAAAGCACAAAATACAAATTCTTTAAAAATCAACAAACTGAAATTATAAAATGTGAGGTATCACAAATACATATTCAAAACTTTTTTTCTTCTTCTTTTTTGAGACAGAATCTCACTCTGTCGCACAGGCTGGAGTTCAGTGGCACAATCTTGGCTCATTGCAACCTCCGCCTCCCCGGTTCAAGCGATTCTCCTGCCTCAGCCTCCCCAGTAACTGAGACTACTGGCACACACCACCACACCCACCTAATTTTTGTATTTTTAGTAGAGATGGGGTTTCACCATGTCAGCTGAGCTGGTCTCAAACTCCTAACCTCAAGTGATCCACCCACCTTGGCCTCCCAAAGTGCTGGGATTAGAGGGGTGAGCCACCGTGCCTGGACTTCTACATTCAAAACTCTCTTAAATAGACTTTTGCTTAAGAGGGCTACAACTGTTCAACTGGCATATGAGAAATTAGGTGCTTGCTAACTTTGAGCTATTGAATATCCATCAACAGAACTAAGCAAAGATATACCTAAAACATATTTGGGATTGGAACATATTGAAACTTAATTTTAATAAGAACTTATCTACTCTTCCATAAAATTGTAATTACTAAAATTACTTTGACACAATCTTAACTACTCTTCCCAAATTTCTCTAGGTTATTTTCCTGATTTTCACCCTGTGCATACTATAAAGGAAATTAAAAGTAAGTATTCTTTTTCAGAATATATAAAGCATAAATTTAAAACACAAAATGGGTAGGTACTGCTCAAATTTACTGCTTCGCAACTTCCTTGAAATAGGGACATCATCTGATGAAACGTATCTCTCTTAGAAGGTGGAGCTGTATTTTTAGCTACATTCCCACTCTAAAAATATGAAAAACAATATCGTTTATGCAAACAAAGCAAATCAAATAGGACATCATACCTATAATAACCAGAGAAACAAGAGTGTAAAAAACACACTAAAAACCACCAAATACAAACCAGCCACATTTTTAAAAGAAATAGGGGGTGTGGGGAAGTCAAGGTCCAAGAAACTAAATAATATTTTTAAGAACTACTTTCTCTTTTTTAACTACACAGTAGTATAGAAGGTAAAAGTGAGACCTGTGTAGGAATTCTTAACCTTTTTGTGGCCATGGGGCTCCTTTATCAGTCAGGTGAAATCTTTGGACTTTTTTTCATGTTTTTAAATGCATGAAATACATACAATTACAAAAAAGAATTATTTCATTGGGACACATTTTTATTTTTTATTTTTTATCTTTTGAGACGGAGTCTGGCTTTGTCACCTAGGCTGGAGTGCAGTGGCGTGATCTCAGCTCTACAGGCACCCTCCACCATGACCAGCTAATTTTTTGTATTTTGTAGTACAGACGGGGTTTCATCGTGTTAGCCAGGATGGTCTCAATCTCCTGACCTCGAGATCCCTCCGCCTCGGCCTCCCAAAGTGCTGAGATTACAGGCATGAGCCACTATGCCCGGCCGACACATTTATTTTAACACCAGGTTAAGGATACCTGGGCCTAGAAGGATGCAAATGAAGGGGCAGAGAGGGAGACTCAAACTACATATGCTCAAGAGTCACCAACTATCACTACCCAAAAAAAAAGAAAAAAAATAATTTTGTAGATGGGGTCTTGCTATGTTAGCTCAAGCTGGTCTTCAACTCCTGGGCCCAAGCAATCCTCTCACTTCGGCCTCCTGAATAGCTGTGATTACAGGCACACACCCTGTGCCTAGGTGAAAAAATAATTTTTTAAATCCACAGAACAAAATAAGAAAATACTTTAGGTTAACAAAAGCACGGGTTTTATAAATTTTTCAAGGCATAAAATTCAGAAATACACACATTATATCAAGAGGCTTGAATTCACCAATAATATCAATATAAATAACAAATGAGATCCAGAAATTATCACCAATCAAATGGGATCAAGCAGGCAAAGTTAACAACCTCAAAATGTAAATAACTGAAATATATGTTAGGATTTTAATCAATTAGATATAGTTTTCCACTTAAACTCTTTCACACAAAAACCCTTGGTTTCAACTCTTATTATCAAAAGTCTATCTAAAAATTCAAGAACAACTTATGCCCCTAGGAAGTCTTTGAAAATTATTGCTGGTTTATGTGGAATTATTAATATCTCAAGGAACCCTGTCTCTGGGCAATATGTGAATTCAAATGGAAATAAGCTATTTTCTACAAAAGTTTCAATTACCTAAAGCTGAATGTTCTAAAGGTCCATTACTCCTCGCATAGAATTTTTATGCAGAAATCTAATTTTAGATTTCTCTCTGAATTCAAATTCATTTTACTTACAATCACCAATCACAATTAGTATGAAGTTGTTCAAACAGATTCTCTCTGAATCATATATAATCATAAACACAGAACTCTGAACTTGAAATGAGTCTTCCTCAGTTCCAACTAACAAAAAGAACGACAGAGTATATGATACATGGGTGTTTTAATACTATACTTTACCAAAAATATGTATGTTTTTATATATATTACATATAAACATTTAATTTTTATCATAAGAAATATATTTTCCACTAACCCTTATGAGCTGGAGATATATATCTGCACTTAAAAAATATATTTAGGTATTTAAAAGGTATAAAACTTTCATTTAATTTTTTTTTTTTTGAGACAGGGTTTCACAGCCTTGACCCCTCAAGCTCAAGCAATCCTCCCACCTCAGTCTCCCGAGTAGCTGGGATTACAGGCATGCACCACCATGCCCAGCTAATTTTTTTGTATTTTTTGTACAGACAGGGTTTTGCCATGTTGCCCAGGCTGGTCTCAAACTCCTGGACTCAAGCCATCCACCCACCTCAGCCTCCCAAAGTGCTGGGCTTTACAGGCATGAGCCACTGCACTTGGCAAAACGTAACTTTTTAAAATAAATCTGGTCATTGGTTTAGAACATAAGGCTTTCAATCATTAAAAAAGATTAATGTCACTTTTTAGAAATATATTTCATTCTGTTTTCTAAACTGGTATGCTTCATTCAGAAACAAGAAAGGATCATTTGCTTTCTACTTTATTCCTCTGAATTTTGCTTATATATATTAGAAAACAAGCTAAAAGGTATTTAAATTGTTAAACACAAATTCCAAGCTCTAGCTCTCATTCCCTTACTCTACATGTAATTTTTAAAGTCAGGCATGTAGGAACAGTAATGTAATATTCTTGATCTTCAGCGAACTACCATTCTGAGTATCGATTCCGACTGTGCCGTAGCATAGTGTGAAAGTGTTAGTTAAAAATGTGAAGGAATTTCAGTGCCCAGGACACCTTCTGGAAAAGGGGAAGGAGGGAGGCATTTGTGTTGTTACTGAATCCCTACTGTTCATGTATTTATTCAAATGCTAGATAAACTGATGCTCATCTAACACCTACCCGGCAGAGAAATTAGACATAGAAAAGTGAATACTTATCTCTACAAACTCACTAGGCTTGTAGAGGAGGAAAAAATTACAACTTTATAGGCTTTATATACGGAGTGACTAAAACACCACAGAGGACCAGGTAAATGGGTATTAGCAAAGACTGCATATAAAAGATTAGAGTTGAAATCTGGACTGAGAATTAATAACTAAACATGGGCTTTTTAAGCAGAGCTATTCAAGAATAGTTCTTTTTTTTCCAGAAAATATTTTGTGCCAATTAGCTTAACTCTAATCAATGATCTTTTTACTGAACTAAGCATCCAAATGCAAATGTTTAGCCGGGTGGCTCCTGCCTGTAATCCCAGCACTTTGGGAAGCACAGGTGAGGGGATCACTTGAGGTCAGGAGTTCAAGACCAGCCTGGCCAACATGGTGAAACCCCATCTCTACTAAAAATACAAAAAGTAGCCAGGCATGGTGGCAGGCACCTGTAATTCCAGCTATCAGGAGACTGAGACAGGAGAAACGCTGGAACCCAAGAGGTGGAGGTTGCAGTGAGCTGAGATCATGCCACTGCACTCCAGTCTGGGCGACAGAGCGAGACTTCATCCCCCTAGAAAAACAAAACAAAACAAAAAAATATATATATAAATGTTTATATACAGTACCATCTATAAAGAATCTTTGAAACATACAAAAACATTCTCAGCTTCAGTTTATTCATTCAATTCTAAAATTAACTTTTTTTTTTGACGTTTTAAAAATAAACACCAAATAAATGCATTTATTTTCATACAAAGAATCACATAAAAGATACAGTATCTACTATATAGGTTCGTTGTATTGAAAATTCAAATAGGAGTGATGCTACATTCAGTGGCATAATATTCCAAATTGATTAATAAAATCTTGATTATGCCTTTAAAAATAATAACTTTACCTTAACATTCATGATTGTTGTAGTCCTAGAAATTTTAATATAAATTAAATTCATAAAAATATTTGTGCTTACTTGTACAGCAGAGTTACGTTATTGACTCCAAAATGTATTAATATATATGTATATGTATATACATTTTTATAGGGACCATCTGTTGGGAATTCACATTTATGTAAAATGTAGCATTTCATTTTTGTGTAGAAGAGTCCTACACATTGCACAGTATCTAGAATGTCTGACACTTGCCCATTTGATGCCATATATTGACCTCAAACATGGTGTCAGTCAATATTGGCCCCATAAATTTCTAGACCACCACCTCTACAAAGTCCTACAATTTCCAAAATACTTTGGCCTATGAACTCTCCTTATTCCTTCTGACCACCTTTTTCCCACTTGATTCATGTGTGTTTGCATCTTACTATGAAAAGAACAATAGACTTGAGTTCTAGGCCTAGCTCTTCCCTAATTAGCTTCATGACTTGAAGTCATTTAATTATTCTAGGCTACAATTTCCCTATATGTAAAATAAAGTGAGAGCAGATAATATTCTAAGGTCTGTAAACAAGATTTTAGAGTTTTAGGCAAGAAAGAAATCCAAAACAAGCCTCCCAACCTTGGTCAAAGCATTTATATTAAAGAAGAAAGTAACAAACTTTAGATTTTAAGCCAGAAACTTAGGGTATAATTTTACAATATCTGTATTTCATGTTTACGAAAGCCTGAGTTTTATGTACAGAAATGTTTCTTGTAAGCAACTACACAGCATACAAAACTATACCCAACACATCTACAAGATTCTCAAAGGAAAATAAAGAGGCAATTTTAATTAATTTCAATTCAATTTTAATTAATTTCTTTACAATGCGTACAATGATTAAATTGTTTTCCACATGAGCTACTTGAGCTGCTTTTATAAGAATTACAAACCTGATTACTTTGCAATGTAGTATCTCTCACCAGCATTACCTTTACCAAAAGAATCATCATTGTACAACAGATTTTAAAAGAGGTAGGATTCCTGTAAGACTACCCCTGAAATTATCGAATGTCTTCCAGAATTAGGTTACCAACCCAAAATTCAGTGGAAAGGAATATAAACTAGAATCCACATGAGCAAAATATCTGCCACCAATTATTACATCAAACAGTATCAGCCTCTGCCAAAATGATAAAATCTGATTAATTTCAAATTTGTGGTATTTATGGCCAGGACTAGGTAAAGATCACTTTTATTTAATAAATACCTTCCTAAAACAATTACAGAAATAACTGCATTCATTATTTTCTCCATCATATAAGAGACTATCCTTGGCCAGCCGCAGTGGCTCATGCTTGTAATCCCAGCACTTTGGGAGGTCAAGGTGGGCGGATCACTTGAGGTCAGGAGTTCGAGACCAGCCTGGACAACATGGTAAAACCCTGACTCTACCAAAAATACAAAAATTACCTGGCCATGGTGGCACAGGCCTGTAATCTAGCTATTCAGAAGGCTGAGGCAGAAGAATTGCTTGAACCTGGGAGGCAGAGGTTGCAGTGAGCCGAGATCGCGCTACTACACTCCAGCCTGAGCAACAAAGTGAGACTCTATCTCAAAAAAAAAAAAAAAAAAAGACTATCCTTTTAAACATCAGAAGAAACTATTTATATATATTACATATGTATATGTCATTCTTATCTGTTCAATGTTTACCTAGCAAAAATGAGCATAAATATGTAATTGCTTTCTAATTATAATTCCTATTTTTCACTAATTTATACAGACTTTTATATTCAAGTAAAATTTAATTATACTTACATTTTGTTTCAAGCACATAGTTTTACTTTCATTAGCAAAAATATTTAAAATCCATGACTTGCCTGATCAAACTGGGTAACTTCTTGATTAGAAGGAATGTGTAGTCCCCAAAGTTTATACTTTTTGGCAACACTAGAAAACTGCAGCTCCAAAGGAATTTCAACTATATCAGATCGATTTAGAATTTCAATATTTCCATAGTCAATGTACCGCACCAGACACTGGAAAAAATAAGAGGCAAATACTAATACTGACCCCAGATTAAATATTTCCAAAGAAACCACCAATTTGCTGCTCTCTGTTAATGACCTGTATATCAAAATAGCATTCTTATCTCAAAATGACAAAATACATTCAGAAATAGCTCTCTAATAATATCTTCAAAATAAAAAAAAAATCCACAGTCCATGAAATTCCAGTGATTTCTTTACTTGCTACTAGTTAAATTCCAACAGTACCATTTCTCATTAGGGTGCTTTTTGTTTTTAGACAATTGATATTTTAAATAAGCATCAACCTATGAAGCTTACAGCCGTCTCCTGTTTCTCCTAATGTTAAAATCAACCAACATTCAATTCAATTTCAAGTTGGAAAGAATAAAATCTGAAAAGAAAGGCAAAGTTATCAAACTTCCTTTGATACAATTAAACTCACTCCAGGTAGACCATGTAAACTAATCAGATTCACCACCCTTACCTCCAGCTCTACATCCATTTAAAAAGTAAAAAGAAAAATAGTTATTTCAAGGTCAAATATCACGTTGCCCTTTAATTTAAAAAATTAAAGCCAACTGAAAAGCAAATGCAAAATATCATCTCCAGTTGTCAAATCACAGGAGAAAGGTCAATTAGAAAGTTCCATTCCACTAAAATAAACCATTATCTATGACAGCAAAAAATGCGATTTTTTTTAAACCAAGCTATTCAGAACACTAATCAACAAATTGTTACATCTTAGCATCTTATTACACCAAAGAAAATATTTATAAAATACACATATTTTTAATTTTTTCTCTTTTATCCTTAATCGCTTTCCCAGGTTCAATAAAAACATACATATTATAATTTAAGTACAGAAAGCAGGTGTAGAAAAAACACTCAAGGAAATCCTACAGAGGTGTTTTCACACAGCCTGCAATATGCAACTGTCACCAAACAGCTATTCAGAATTCTATCTCCCTAAATCCTCTTAAAAATCCTCCAAGAACTCACAATGTAAAAAAAAAAAAAAAAAAAAAAAAAGGTTAACACAAAGAAAACTCACCACATTTAACCCAGGCACAAGAAAGTGGCAAATCAATCATTATTATTAACAATATTCACATCAACTAAATAAAAGATATACCTAACTTCAGAAGGATCAAAATGTTCTTCTCCTACTCATAAAGCTTAATAGAAAGAACATTTAAAATTTACTTATTAGCAAGAACCAAATACAATTATTAAGATCTGAGGTAGGTGGGCACAGTGGCTCACTCCTATAATCCCAGAACTTTTGGAGGCTGAGGCGGACGGATCACCTGAGGTCAGAAATCCAACCAGCCTCATCAACATGGTGAAACCCCATCTCTACTAAAAATACAAAAATTAGCCAGTGTGGTGGTGGGTGCCTGTAATCCCAGCTACTTGGGAGGCTGAGGCAGGAGAATAGCTTGAACCTGGGAGGAGGAGGTTGCAGTGAGCCAAGATCGTACCACTGCACTCCACCCTGGGTGACAGAGAAAGACTCCGTCTCAAAGAAAAAAGAACTGAGACAAAAAGAACTAGGCACCAAAAATAACCTACATATTATATAATCTATTCTTGAATAATCTGAGGTGATTATAAAACAACATGTTTTTTAGCAATTAATTTCTTCCGTGTTTCAATCACTGAACCAGATATCACTACTATGAATAAGCAATGAAGGGGTAAATAAGCATCAAATTTTGGAGCCACAATAAATATTTCTTAAAGCAAAAAAAAAACTGAACAGTTAATTTCCTGCCTTTTCATCGCTGATGATTTTCAGTACTTTGCATCTGTACCAACACTTATCTTCAGAAAACAATCCACCATAAATCTACAAAGAGAAAAAAAAGCAAAATTACTTGGCATCTTAATGAAGTACAAAGCATACTGAGTAGATCAGAATAAAGGTTAGCATTTAAGCTCTTCCTATATGTCAGTAAGCACTTTATACATAACTTATTTAATTCTTACAATCCTATGAGGCAGGTACTTTGTTTATGCCACCACGTACCCAAAGACATAAACTAGTAAACTGCAGAACCAAGATTCAAACTTCTGACTTCAGAGTTCATTATGCTATTCTGCATCTCCAAAATGAGGAGGGAGGGGTATAAAAAGCAAAAAAAAAAAAAAAAAAAAAAAAAATCAAGGCACAAGCATCAAACACTTAAAATCATATTATTGTAACGTCTGAGGCGATAATTGGTACAATTTTTTTAACATAAACATGCCAAGTACATGGCACATAAGTCTAACTCTCAACTATAATGGAATCCACATTTGCTACCAACCAAGAAAAATTTCATACTTTTTACTTCATGTATAAGAAGATTAGTACTATTAAGTAGATAAAACTAAATTAAATAGTATCTTTAATACTGAATCTTATTTTATATTTCAGTTGAATGGTGTTTAATAAAAGAATAAAGAAAAAATTTACATACTTTCAATCATTTTCTTTTTTTTTTTTTCTTTTTTTTTTTTTGAGACAGGGTCTCATTCTGTCACTAGGCCTGGAGTGCAGTGGAGCAATCATGGCTCTCTGCTAACTTGACCTCCCCAAAAGCTCAGGTGATCCTCCCACCCCAGTCCCCAGGGTAGCTGGGAACATGGGCATGCACCACCATGCCTGGCCTTTTTTTTTTTTTTTTTTTTTTAAGAGTAAAGGTCTCACCACGTTGCCCAGGCTGGCTTTCATTTACTCGAACTTCAAAGTAGCCTTAGCACTACTGGCATTTAGGACTGGATGAGTCTGTGTTTAGAGGCAGAGTGGGGCTGTCCTCTGCCCTGTGCATTGTAAAATGTTTACCAACATCCCTTTTGACCTCTACACACTAGATGCCAGGAGCACCACTTCCAGTTGTGACAAGCAAAAATGTCTCCAAACACTGTCAAATGTCTCCTGAAGGTGTCTATGATTTAGATGGGTATCATTTGGATATCACCCACCAAATCGCATGTTAAAATCTGATTCTCAATGTTGGAGGTGGGGCCTGGTAGGAGGTGTTTGGATAGTAGCGGCAGATCCCTAAAAATGGCTTGGTGCCATTCTCGTGGAAGTGAATGAGTTTTCACTCATAGTTCCTAAGAGAACTAGTTGTTGAAAAGAGCCTGGCACCTCTTCCTCCCTCTGCTTCCTCTCTCACCATGTAATCTACAGACACTGGCTCCTCTTCACCTTCTACCATTTGTGGAAGCACACTGAGTCCCTTGTTAGAATTGTACAAAAAGCAAAAAAACTTTTCTTTAGAAGATACAAGCATACACTTAAAATCATACTATTTTAATGTCTGAAGACATAACTGGTATAATATTTTAAAAACATAAACATGCGAAATACATGCCACTTAAGTCTAACTCTCAACTATACTCTGTTGGAGCTATGCTTTTTCTACAGCGTACAAAACAATGAGCCAAATAAACCTCTTTTCTTTGTAAATTACCCAGTCTCAGGTATTCCTTCACAGTAACAAAAATGAAGTAAGACATGATTGGATTGAGAAGGATACAAAAATCACTGCAGGCTGATAATTACTTTTTTTGAGATAAGGTTTTACTCTGTTGTCCAGGCTGGAGTGCAGCAGCATGATCATAGCTTACTGTAGCCTCAAACTTCTGGGTTCACGCAATCCTTCCACCTCAACCTCCCAACTATCTGGGGCTACAAGCACACATACCGTACGAAGCTTTTTTTTTTTTTTTTTTTTTTTTTTTTGAGAAACAGGGTCTCACTATGTCACCCAGACTGGTTTTGAACTCCTGGCCTCAACCAATCCTCCTGCCTTGGCCTCCCAAAGTGCTGGGATTACAGGCATGAGCCCCCATGCCTGGCCTTAACCACTTTAAATCATACAGTCTCAATTCGGGCAATATCCCTAAGGGGAAGAAAAGTGGTTCTTATGGAGAGTTGGAAATCTTAAATATTACAATGGTCGGCCGGGCGCGGTGGCTCAAGCCTGTAATCCCAGCACTTTGGGAGGCCGAGACGGGCGGATCACGAGGTCAGGAGATCGAGACCATCCTGGCTAACACGGTGAAACTGAAACCCCACCTCTACTAAAAAAATACAAAAAACTAGCCGGGCGTGGTGGCGGGCACCTGTAGTCCCAGCTACTCGGGAGGCTGAGGCAGGAGAATGGCGTGAACGCGGGAGGCGGAGCTTGCAGTGAGCTGAGATCCGGCCACTGCACTCCAGTCTGGGCGACAGAGCGAGACTCCGTCTCAAAAAAAATAAAAATAAAATATGTATTACAATGGTCTACAGCCCTCCAAGGTTCAACCCTACTGATAACATAGTTATTATATACTGTATATCTATAGCAGTAAAATATCTGAAGGGGAGAAGACCCATTAGGCCATTAGGGAGAAAACAAGTCTAAAAATGCTTCTTAGGAGGGAATAATGAGAAAAATGGCTGAAGAACACTGCTTTAAGTTACAGATTATAAAATTAATTTCAATGTATCACTCTGAACTAGGGCAAATCCACAGATTTATTTTATGAAACCTAAACACCAAACCTATTCACCAGAACAATGCAGTATACATAAATTCAGACAAACAAATAAGTAACAATTCAAATGCTACAAAGGATTAGTGTATTCAATTCATAATTTACTCTGGTTTCTTCAGCTAACATTCAACAACTAAAGGGCAAGAGAGAGCAGTAATAGTATGGTACTCTCTCCCAACCCTCTTACTTTATTTTCTGGTAAGCAAATAGGGGTAGTAGCAAAAATAGCTGACAATTAACAGTCCTAACCAATTTCAATCCTTGCAAAAGACTGAATCAACTTTAATTAAGGCTTTGAAATAACATCACAATATGATTAATAATTTGGTAGAAGGTAAGTGACAGAAATGCAATGGTTTATTGCAAATCAGGTGAGGCAGGGCTAGGGACACATGTGTCCAAGAATAGAGCTGGTACTCAACAATGTGAAGAATCTGAGTTCGTGGCTCTGCTAGTGTAATACAACCACCGAAACATACACATCTATCCCAGATAGACTTATCTGTCCTCATGACATAGGGAAAACTACATATTCACTCTCATTGTGCCTGGGCCCAATCCTCTCCTCCCACAACTCCACTATTCACAGCCTATGACCCTCCTACATGGTGGCAGAGGAAGAGAACCATTTAGATCATTAAGGAAAACTGACAAAGTATAATCCATTTATGAACAATCAGAAGTAGCTGATTAATCACTTAAAATCAGATGCCTATTACTGATGCTTGTGTAAATTTCTGATAATATAATTAATATTATATTCAATAGAAGAAATGAAGTATGTCTTAATTTTTAACAATATTAAACATAGTCATTGGTCAGGTACAGTGGCTGACACCTGTAAATACCCCTAAAAAATATTTTAAAAATTGAGGAATGGATTGGCTCCAGTGATGGATCTCAGATGGGCTAATTTTTATAGACATAGCATCTGAAAGAAATCTGTCAAGGTATCATATAGAGACACTTACCTGCACGTTCATTCTCCATTAATATAGAAGGGAGAACTGGTATTAGATTCTTTTCAGCAAATAAAAGTAAACTCAAGATTTATAAAGAAAAGAGGAAAGAGAGGTTCCAACATGGCCGAATAGGAAAAGCTCCAGTCTGAAGCTCCCAGCATGAGCAACGCAGAAGACGGGTGATTTCTGCATTTCCAACTGAGGTACCAGGTTCATCTCACTGGGGCTTTGTCAGACAGAGGGTGCAGCCCACGGAGCAGGGCGGGGCATCGCCTCACCCGGGAAGTGCAAGAGGTTGGGGAATTCCCTTTCCTAGGAAAGGGAAGCCATGGGAGATGGTACCTGGAAATTCGGGACACTCCCACCCTAACACTGGGCTCTTCCAATGGCCTTAGCAAATGGCACACCATGAGATTATATCCCACGCCTGGCTCGGAGGGTCCCATGCCCACAGAGCCTCACTCACTGCTAGCACAGCAATCTGAGATCAAACTGCAAGGCGACAGCGAGGCTGGGGTAGGGGCGCCCACAATTGCTTAGGCTTGAGTAGGTAAACAAAGCAGCCTGAGAGATCAAACTGTGTGGGGTCCACTGCAGCTCAAGGAGGCCTGCCTGCCTCTGTAGACTCCACCTCTGAGGGCAGGGCATAGCTGAACAAAAGGCAGCAGAAACTTCTGCATTCTTCCAGCACAGAGTTTGAGATCTGAGAACAGATAAGGCTGCTTCCTCAAGTGGGTCCCTGACCCCCGAGTAGCCTAACTGGGAGACACCTCCCAGTAGGGGCTGAATGACACCTCATACAGCTGGGTGCCCCTCTGAGACAAAGCTTCCAGAGGAAAGATCAGGCAGCAACATCTGCCTTTCTGCAATATTTGCTGTTCTGCAGCCTCCACTGGTGATACCCCGGTAAACAGTGTCTGGAGTGGACCTCCAGCAAACTCCAACAGACCTGCAACTGAGGGTCCTGACTGTTAGAAGGAAAACTAACAAATAGAAAGGACATCCACATCAAAACCCCATCTGTACATCACCATCATCAAAGACCAAAGGTAGATAAAACCACAAAGATGGGGAGGAACCAGAGCAGAAAAGCTGAAAATTCTAAAAGCAGAGCACCTCTTCTCCTCCAAAGGAACGCAGCTCCTCGCCAGCAATGGAACAAAGCTGGAGGGAGAATGACTTTGATGAGTTGAGAGAAGACGGCTTCAGATGATCGGTAATAACAAACTTTTCCAAGCTAAAGGAGGATGTTCAAACCCATCACAAAGAAGCTAAAAACTTTGAAAAAAGATGAATGGCTAACTAGAATAAACAGTGTAGAGAAGTCCTTAAATGACCTGATGGAGCTGAAAACCATGACATGAGAAGTACGTGACACATGCACAAGCTTCAGTAGCTGATTTGATCAAGTGGAAGAAAGGGTATCAGTGATTGGAGATCAAATGAATGAAATGAAGCAAGAAGAGAAGTTTAGAGAAAAAAAGAGTAAAAAGAAACGAACAAAGTCTCCAAGAAATATAGGACTATGTGAAAAGACCAAATCTATATCTGATTGGTGTACCTGAAAGTGACAGGGAGAACAGAACCAAGTTGGAAAACACTCTTCGGGATATTATCCAGGAGAACTTCCCCAACCTAGCGAGGCAGGCCAATATACAAATTCAGGAAATACAGAGAACGCCACAAAGATACACCTCCAGAGGAGCAACTCCAAGACACATAATTGTCAGACTGACCAACGCTGAAATAAAGGAAAAAATGTTAAGGGCAGCCAGAGAGAGAGGTCGGGTTACCCACAAAGGGAAGCCCATCAGACTAACAGCAGATCTCTCGGCAGAAACTCTACATGCCAGAAGAGAGTGGGGGGCCAATACTCAACATTCTTAAAGAAAAGAATTTTCAACCCAGAATTTCATGTCCAGCCAAACTAAGATTCCTAAGTGAAGGAGAAATAAAATCCTTTACAGACAAACAAATGCTGAGAGATTTTGTCACCACCAGGCCTGCCTTACAACAGCTCCTGAAGCAAGCAATAAACATGGAAAGAACAACTGGTACCAGCCACTGCAAAAACATGCCAAATTGTAAAGACCACCAATGCTAGGAAGAAACTCCATCAACTAACGAGCAAAATAACCAACTAACATCACAATGACAGGATCAAATTCACACATAACAATATTAACCTTAAATGTAAATGGGCTAAATGCTCCAATTAGAAGACATGGACTGGCAAATTGGATAAAGAGTCAAGACCTGGCCAGGCACGGAGGCTCATGCCTGTAATCCCAGCACTTCGGGAGGCCGAGGCAGGCAGATCATGAGGTCAGGAGATCGAGACCATCCTGGCTAACACAGAGAAACCCCATCTCTACTAAAAATACAAAAAATTAGCCAGGCGTGGTGGCAGGCACCTGTAGTCCCAGCTACTCAGGAGTCTGAGGCAGGAGAATGGTGTGAACCTGAGAGGTGGAGCTTGCAGTGAGCCGAGATCATACCACGGTACTCTAGCCTGGGCAAGAGAGCAAGACTCTGTCTCAAAAAAAAAAAAAAAAAAAAAAGTCAAGACCCATCAGTGTGCTACATTCAGGAGACCCATCTCATGTGCAGACACACATAGGCTCAAAATAACGGGATGGGAAAGATCTACCAAGCAAATGGAAAACAAAAAAAAAGCAGGGGTTGCAATCCTAGTATCTGATAAAATAGAGTTTAAACTGACAAATATCAAAAAATAAAAATAAAATAAAGAAGGCCATTACATAATGGTAAAGGGACCAATTCAACAAGAAGAGCTAACTATCCTAAATATATATGCATTCACTACAGGAGCACCCAGATTCATAAAGCAAGTCCTTAGAGACTTACAAAGAGACTTAGACTCCCATACAATAATAATGAGAGATTTTAACAACCCACTGTCAACATTAGACAGATCAACGAGACAGAAAGTTAACAAGGATATCCAGAAATTGAACTCATCTCTGCACCAAGAGGACCTAACAGACATCTACAGAACTCTCCACCCCAAATCAACAGAATAGACATTCTTCTCAGCACCACATCACACTTATTCCAAAACTGACCACATAGTTGGAAGAAAAGCACTCCTCAGCAAATGTAAAAGAACAAAAATCAAAACAAACTGTCTCTCAGACCACAGTGCAATCAAACTAGAACTCAGGTTAAGAAACTCACTCAAAACCACTCAACTACATGGAAACTGGACAACCTGCTCCTGAATGACTACTAGGTACATAACAAAATGAAGGCAGAAATGAAGATATTCTAGGAAATCAATGAGAACAAAGTACAATGTACCAGAATCTCTGGGACACATTTAAAGCAGTGTGTAGAGTGAAATTTATAGCACTAAATGCCCACAAGAGAAACCAGGAAAGATCTAAAATTGACACCCTAACATCGTAATTAAAAGAACTAGAGAAGCAACAGCAAACACATTCAAAAGCTAGCAGAAGGCAAGAAAATAACTAAGATCAGAGCAGAACTGAAGGAGATAGAGACATAAAAAATCCTTCAAAAAATCAGTGAATCAGGGAGCTGATTGTTCGAAGAGATCAACAAAATTGATAGACCGCTAGCAAGACTAATAAAGAAAAAAAGAGAGAAGAATCAAATAGATGCAATAAAAAAATGATAAAGGGGATATCACCACTGATCCCACAGAAATACAGACTACCATCAGAGAATACTGTAAACACCTCTACGCAAATAAACTAGAAAACCTAGAAGAAATGGATAATTTCCTCGACACATACACCCTCCCAAGACTAAACCAGGAAGAAGTTGAACCCCTGAATAGACCCAAAACAGGTTCTGAAATTGAGGCAATAATTAACAGCCTACCAACAAAAAATGTCAGGACCAGACGGATTCACAGCCGAATTCTACCAGAGGTACAAACAGGAGCTGGTACCATTCCTTCTGAAACTATTCCAATCAATAGAAAAAGAGGGAACCCTCCTTAACTCATTTTATGAGACCAATATCATCCTGATACCAAAGCCTGGCAGAGACACACACACAAAAAAAGACAATTTTAGACCAATGTCCCTGATGAACATCAACGCAAAAATCCTCAATAAAATACTGGCAAACCAAATCCAGCAGCACATCAAAAAGCTTATCCACCACGATCACATCGGCTTCATCCCTGGGAAGCAAGGCTGGTACAACATACGCAAATCAATAAACATAATCCAGCATATAAACAGAACAAAAAGACAAAAAACACATGATTATCTCAATAGATGCAGGAAAGGACTTCAACAAAATTCGACAGCCCTTCATGCTAAAAACGCTCAATAAACTATACATTGATGGGACATATCTCAAAATAATAAGAGCTATTTATGATAAACCCACAGCTAATATCATACTAAATGGTGAAAAACTAAAAGCATTCCCTTTGAGAACTGACATAAGACAGGGATGCCCTCTCTCACCACTCCTATTCAACATAGTCTTGGAAGTTCTGGCTAGGGCAATCAGGCAAGAGAAAGAAATCAAGGGTATTCAGTTAGGAAAAGAAGAAGTCAAATTGTCCCTGTTTGCAGATGACATCATTGTATATTTAGAAAACCCCATTGTCTCAGCCCAAAATCTCCTTAAGCTGATAAGCAACTTCAGCAGAGTCTCAGGATACAAAATCAATGTGCAAAAATTACAAGCATTCTCATACACCAATAACAGACAAACAGAGAGCCAAATCATGAGTGAACTCCCATTCACAATTGCTTCAAAGAGAATAAAATACCTAGGAATCCAACTTACAAGGGATGTAAAGGACCTCTTCAAGGAGAACTACAAACCACTGCTCAACAAAATAAAAGAGGACACAAACAAATGGAAGAACATTCCATACTCATAGGAAGGAAGAATCAATATCATGAAAATGGCCATACTGCCCAAGGTAATTTATAGATTCAATGCCATCCCCATCAAGCTACCAATGACTTTCTTCACAGAATTGGAAAAAACTACTTAAAAGTTCATATGGAACCAAAAGAGTCCACACTGCCAAGACAATCCTAAGCCAAAAGAACAAAGCTGGAGGCATCATGCTACCTGACTTCAAACTATACTATGAGGCTACAGTAACCAAAACAGCACGCTACTGGTACCAAAACAGAGAGACAGACCAGTGGAACAAAACAGAGCCCTCAGAAATAATACCACACATCTACAAACATCTAATCTTTGACAAACCTGACAAAAACAAGAAATGGGGAAAGGATTCCCTATTTAATAAATGGTGCTGGGAAAACTGGCTAGCCATAAGTAGAAAGCTGAAACTGGATCCCTTCCTTACATCTTACACAAAAATTAACTCAAGATGTATTAGAGACTTAAACGTTAGACCTAAAACCATAAAAACCCTAGAAGAAAACCTAGGCAATACCATTTAGGCCATAGGCATGGGCAAGGACTTCATGACTAAAACACCAAAAGCAATGCCAACAAAAGCCAAAATTGACAAATGGGATCTAATTAAACTAAAGAGCTTCTGCACAGCAAAAGAAACTACCATCAGAGTGAACAGGCAACCTACAGAATGGGAGAAAATTTTTACAATTTACCCATCTGACAAAGGGCTAATATCCAGAATCTATAAAGAACTTAAACAAATTTACAAGAAAAAAAATCAAACAACCCCATCAAAAAGTGGGCAAAGGATATGAACAGACACTTCTCAAAAGAAGACATTTATGTAGCCAACAGGCACATGAAAAAATGCTCATCATCACTGGCCATCAGAGAAATGCAAATCAAAACCACAATGAGATGCCATCTCACACCAATTAGAATGGCGATCATTAAAAAGTCAGGAAACAACAGGTGTGGAGAGGATGTGGAGAAATAGGAATGCTTTTACACTATTTGTGGGAAACTAGTTCAACCATTGTGTAAGATAGTGTGGCGATTCCTCAAGGATCTAGAACTAGAAACACCATTTGACCCAGCCATCCCATCACTGGACATATACCCAAAGGATTATAAATCATGATGCTATAAAGACACATGCACACGTATCTTTATTGCGGCACTATTCACAATAGCGAAGTCTTGGAACCAACCCAAATGCCCATCAACGATAGAGTGGATTAAGAAAACGTGGCACATATACACCATGGAATACCACGCAGCCATAAGAAAGGATGAGTTCATGTCCTTTGTAGGGACATGGATGAAGCCAGAAACCATCATTCTGAGCAAACTATCACAAGGACGGAAAACCAAACACTGCATGTTCTCACTCATAGATGGGAAATGAACAATGAGAACACTTGGACACAGGAAGGGGAACATCACACACCAGAGCCTGTTGTGGGGTGGGGGGAGTGGGGAGGGATAGCATTAGGAGATAAACCTAATGTAAATGACAAGTTAACAGGAGCAGCACACCAACATGGCACATGTACACATATGTAACAAACCTGCCTGTTGTGCACATGTACCCTAGAACTTAAAGTATAATTTTTAAAAAAAGAAATAAAAGAGGAAAGGGGAGGAGAAAAAATAATTGAGGAATGTTTGCCAATTTAAAAAAAAGAAAAAAATAAGGCTCTACCCACAATTTGTTCATTTTTCTAAGCAGGGCAACAGTTAAGGAGATAGGTTCTGTGGGCTTCTATACTTGATCTATCATTAATTTAGCTAGTGACTTTCATAAAGTTATCCTGGCTATGCCTCAATTTTTTTTTTTTTTTTTTTGAGACAGAGTCTTGCTCTGCCGCCCAGGCTGGAGTGCAGTGGCTGGCTCTCAGCGCACTGCAAGCTCCGCCTCCCGGGTTCACGCCATTCTCCTGTCTCAGCCTCCCGAGTAGCTGGGACCACAGGTGCCCGCCTCGTCGCCCGGCTAGTTTTTTGTATTTTTTAGTAGAGACGGGGTTTCACCGTATTAGCAAGGATGGTCTCGATCTCCTGACCTCGTGATCTGCCCATCTCGGCCTCCCAAAGTGCTGGGATTACAGGCTTGAGCCACCGCGCCCGGCCTGCCTCAATTTCAAAAAAAGGTGTAAAAAATAACACCTGCCTCATAAGGACACTGTGAGCATTAAATGAGTTAGTACACACAAAATGCTTAGAATATTTGGCACTACCTCACAAAGGAAACAAATACTATTATAATTACTACTACTATTCTATTATATAAGGGACATTTAATCTCCAGTTTTGCCTACTAGCTGCCAATGAATATCTTTGTACAAACATCTTTGTCTACTTATAGAAATGTCCCAGGGTAAATTGTTGGCAGATAATCTGATGCACTCGATTTTACAGGTACCTATTACATTGAAAAAGATGGTTAATACTCACAGTCACTTGATTTAAAACAAACATGCCAATACAATTCAGCAAAGAAAAGATGGTCTTGTCAATAAACAGTGATGGTATAACTGGATATCCACATGGAAAAATACTGAAGTTTATCTCCACCTCATATCATAATCAAAAAATTTACTGCAGGTCACCTCAACCCTAAATGCAAAAGGTAAAAACTTCCAGAGAAACACACACACACACACACACACACACACACACACACACAAATATATCTATGATCTTGGGGTAAGTACAGTGGTCTTAAAGGGGAAGCAGAATGCACATACCAAAAAGAAAAAATTAATAAATTAAATTTCAAATAATATCAAGAAAATGAGTAGGTAAGCCACAGACTAAAAGATACTAGCAATACATATAAAAGACAAAGGACTGGTGTCAAGAATACGTACAGGCTGGGCACAGTGATTCACACCATGAATCTCAGCACTTTGGGAGGCTAAGGTGGGAGAACTGATTGAGCCAAGGAGTTCAAGACCAGCCTGATCAACATAGTGACCATCTCTACAAAAAATTTAAAAATTAGCCAGGCATGGTGGCACACAACTTTAGTCCCAGATACTTGGAAGGCTGAGGTGGAAAGATCACTTGAGCCCAATAGGTTGAGACTGCAGTGAGCCATGATCGCACCACTGCACTCCAGCCTGGGCGACAAGAGACTTCATCTCAAAAAACATATATAAAAAACACAGAGAGGTCCCTGCCCCACCAATTCGCTCTCCTCGGCACCGGCGGTGGCTGTGCTGTTGTGGTGGTAGCAGCATCCAGGTGCCACAGACCCCACCAACGACCAACACCTGGTCTGCTCAGCGTTGCAGTGGGCCAGACCAACCGCTGCACCACAGATCCTTTCGGAATAAACCATGGGATTGGGCCTCATCCAGATGTGGTGAAATATGCCAAGGAAAACCTGGAGAGCTTCATCAAAAATAGTGATAGCTTTGATAATCAGCTCCTAGACCTAGACTATCCATCTGAGAGGGAAGTTATAGGGCAAGGCTAGGTCACTCTGATCTCCTAGCAGCTTATCAAAAGAATTATACGTGCAAGTTGGCAAGCCCCCACTGTAAGCGAAATCATCTGTCCATCTCAAGATGAAGATATTCCAACACGCACCTATAAAGAAAACCACTGCTGAGGTTTGAGTTCTGTGAACCTGCATTTGTCGTCAGTAATTGCCTCCAGATAGCATCTGACAGTCATCAGTATGACGGAATTTACTGTGGAGCTGGAGTCCAGAAAGACCATGAAAATATTACTATAAGTTGGAGGCATATTAGTCACGCCTAGAGAGGATCCGTTAACACAGAACTGGACAAAACACTTGGGAAAGGAAAAATATCCTTGTTTTGTCGTTTGCTCCACTTGTGCAACCAAGTAAGAATGATAATGGCAAACCAGATTCTGTGGGACTCCCTCACTGTGCTGTCAGGAATCTACAAGACTTGGCTTGTATTTACATTCGACGCACATTTAGAAATTGCATAAATGAGATGCAGGCCAATGGGATTCCTCAAAGGGCTCCACCAAAAAGGAAAAAAAAAGAGAGTTAAACAGATAATTAATATGTACATATTTGTGGGTAATCAACTTATTCCTCAGTCTCTAGACAGAGAGGAGGATGAAAAAAATGGAAGAACAAGGAGGAAGAAAAAGGTATCTGGAAACCTTGGAGAGAGTTATCATCTGACCTATTCCCCTCGCTTTTTTTTGGTCGGAGCCGCTGTTTAGATGTGTAAAGACACATAATCTTAAAGGATGATTTTTCTATTTAGGAGGGAGTTTTTGTTGAGGATATATTTGAAGATTGGCTTTTTCATATTGTCTTTCCTTCTTTGGCCTTGGCAAAGTGTACAGTAGATTTTCATGATCATTGCATACCTTTTGTCATTGAAATATATCTTTTATTTTTTAAATGCATTCATTTTACAGTTGTGACTTTATCATTGACTTTAAGAGGTAGAAATAAATAAAAATTAAAGTGAAAAAAACATACAGAATGCCTACAAATCAATCAAGACAAATAACCTAATTTAAAAACGGGGAAAAGATGTGAATAGATACTTCACAAGAGCCCTTGCAAAGGGCTAATAAAAATATTAAAACACAACCTCAGTACACTAGCAATGCAGGGGGCTCGTGAGGACATGAAGGAACTACAACTCTCATAAATTGCTGATGAGGATGTAAATTGGTTCAACACTTTTGTAAAGCTGTTTGGCAGTATCTACTTTGGCAGAAACATGCCTACCCTATGATTTAGCAACTCTACTTTAGATATATGTGCAAAAGTAATGAGTCAATACATCCAGCAGAAGATTTATATAAGGATTTCATAGCAGTTTCATTCAGAGTAGTTAAAAACTGCAAAAAAATCCAAATGCCCATCAAAGGAGAACAGATCAATAAGTGTGTTATATGTATACAATGAATGCTAAATAGCTTAAAAAAGAACAGACTACCAACACACTAATACATACAACAATATAAATGAATCTCAGAAATTATATTGAACAAAATAACCCAGATACATAAAATACAGTACATACTGCATGATTTAAGAACAGACAGCTGGGCCGGGCGCGGTGGCTCAAGCCTGTAATCCCAGCACTTTGGGAGGCCGAGACGGGCGGATCACGAGGTCAGGAGATCGAGACCATCCTGGCTAACACGGTGAAACCCCGTCTCTACTAAAAATACAAAAAATTAGCCGGGCGAGGTGGCAGGCGCCTGTGGTCCCAGCTACTCAGGAGGCTGAGACGGGAGAATGGCGGGAACCCGGGAGGCAGAGGTTGCAGTGAGCTGAGATCCGGCCACTGCACTCCAGCCTGGGTGACAGAGCAAGACTCCGTCTCAAAAAAAAAAAAAAAAAGGACAGACAGCTGAATCTATGGTGATACAGTAAGAATGATGGTTATATCTCTGATGGAGAAACTACTGACTAAGAATTGACTGAGAAGGGGCCTGAAGGAATTTTCTGAAATGATGGAACCATATGTTGATCTGGATGGTTGTTACATGGATACATACATATGTAAAAATTCACCAAGCTATATACTTAAGGTCTTAAGAGATATATATACCTTACTGTACACAAGTTATACCTCAGTAAAAAAAGAAAAAAAGATAGCCAAATTGTTCTGCATGAAGATGCATCTTACAAATTTTTTGTGAATCAAAGTCAAAGGCAAGGAATCTATTTTGTTCACCACTGCACACTTAATGCTCAACACAGTGCCAGGTACATGGCAGACAGTACATACGTTTTCTTCACTTTTGTTTTTTGGCTAGAAGAGTGTGGTTTTTATTCTATTTTTTCCTATTTTTAACTGTAGTAAACTATACATAAAATTGACTATCTTGACCATGGTTAAGTTACAGTTGAGTGGCATTACGTACATTCACACTGTTTTGCAACCTTCGCCACCATTCATCATCCATCTCCATAGCTCTTTTCATCTTGTAAAACTGAAACTCTACACCCATTAATCAACAACTCCCCATCCCAATCTTCCCCCAGTCCCTGGTAACTACCATTCATTTTTTCTGTCTCTTTATGATTTTGACTACTCAAAGTCTTCATGTAAGTAGAACCATAACAGTATTTGTCCTTTTGTGACTAGGTTATTTTATTTAGCTAATGTCCTGAAGATGCATCCATGTTGTAGCTTACATCAAATTTCCTTTCAAGACTGAGTAATATTCAGTTCATAAGTATTTTTGAATTAATAAATTTACCATAACAGTAGTTTATACAAATTCTAAAAACCAGCCTCTCCATTTCAAATATACCAAAAATTCCAAAAACTAAATATCTAACACATAGGAAAGCTGACAGGAGGAATGAAATAATTACATTCAAGAATATGGCTCACCTTCTTTGGGTCAAGATTCCCCAAAACTGAACTGGCCTGGGGACAAACTTCAGACAGTGAGCAACCAATCTTCATGATATCCTTATTTCTACTGATACTCTAGAAAGATCAGATATAGTGTAAGATACAGTAAAATACTATTTTATAGTGTTACACACTTGAGGGTTCTAAGCATGATAAAAGATTTTAGGCCATTAGAAATTAAATCAAGTTCTTATGTCTGTATTTTTTCATAATTTAATTGAGTTATTTATAAGAAATGAGACTAGGCCATATAAAAAGTTTACTTCCCGGCCGGGCGCGGTGGCTCAAGCCTGTAATCCCAGCACTTTGGGAGGCCGAGACGGGCGGATCACGAGGTCAGGAGATCGAGACCATCCTGGCTAACACGGTGAAACCCCGTCTCTACTAAAAAATACAAAAACTAGCCGGGCGAGGTGGCGGGCGCCTGTAGTCCCAGCTACTCAGGAGGCTGAGGCAGGAGAATGGCGTAAACCCGGGAGGCGGAGCTTGCAGTGAGCTGAGATCCGGCCTCTGCACTCCAGTCCGGGCGACAGAGCGAGACTCCGCCTCAAAAAAAAAAAAAAAAAAAAAAAAAAAAAAAAAGTTTACTTCCCAATGAGTTCAAATTAGGCAGAATTCAAACAAGATACCAAATATAATTAAATTGTATGGAAAGGATTCCTTAAAGATCTATTTGATCACAGAGCTCAAACTGGGAAATAAAAGATGATCCTGGAACATTTGATAGTGTCAGAAAGTAAAAAAACGCTAAAAATAAAAAATTTTTTAAAAACTGGTTGTGATGGCTCACACCTGTAATCCCAGCACTTTGGAGGGCCGAGGTGGGAGGATCACTTTTGAGCCGGGGAGTTTGAGACCAGCTTGGCAACATGGTGAAACCCTGTTTCTACAAAAAAAAAAAAAAAATACAAAAAATTAACCGGGCATGGTAATGTGTGCCTATAGTCCCAACTATACAGGAAGATGAGGTGGGAGGATTGCTTGAGCCCAGAAGTTCGAGACTGCAGTGAGCCATGATCACACCACTGCACTCCAGCCTTGGTGACAGAGACCCTGTCCCGAAAAAAAAAAAAACAAAAAAGTGCTCAAAAAAAGAATAGGACATGTTTAAGGACAAGTATCAATTTCTGTTCTTTGGTGAACTTTGTCCCAATGGCCAAGGCTGAATAATTTAAACAACAAAATAAATAATGATAGCATAAAATTACAACCCATGGAATAAGTATCCATGAGTTTATATTAATATAAATAATTGAATAAATAAATGGCAGAGAAGAGACAGCTCTTCCTTTTAGAAGAATTCCAATTAATAGATGTGGAAGGAATGAGGGGAACAGAAAATCATTAGGCAAGCGCTAGAGCAATAAACAACAAAATTCGTGGGTGAAAAGTTGAAGAGAAACTGGATTAGACAGCCTCAACAAGTCTCCTAAAACATTTATTAATTACAAAAGAAAAAAGAGTAACTTTACAGTGAAAAAACCTGGAAATTGCCACCATACCCAAGTGAATCAAGGTTATCATCAATAAGAAGGTATATCACATCATGAAACCCCAATATGGTGTACTAAGAGGACTACAATATCACTTCTGTGGAACTTTTGCTAATCTATTTATAAGAAATCATCAAACAAACCCAAATTAAAGGATACTCTACAAAATAATATTCATCAAAAGTGTCAAAAGTCTTGAAATACAAGGAAAAATTAAGGAACATTCAGAGGTTAAAGGAAACGAAGGATACACAACTAAATACAATTTGGGATTCCATATTGGATCCTGGAACACAAAAATACAAAAAACTGCCAAAATTTAAATAAGGGCTATAGTTTAGTTAACAGCATTGTACTAATGTTAATTTCCTGCTTTTGATCATTGCACTGTGGTTATATAACACATTAGCATTAAGAGAAGCTGGGTTTGGCTGGGCGCAGTGGCTCACGCCTGTAATCCCAGCACTTTGGGAGGCCGAGACGGGCGGATCACGAGGTCAGGAGATCGAGACCATCCTGGCTAACATGGTGAAACCCTGTCTCTACTAAAAATACATTTTAAAAAATTAGCCGGGCGCGGTGGCGGGCGCCTGTAGTCCCAGCTACACGGGAGGCTGAGGCAGGAGAATGGTTGTGAACCTGGGAAGCGGAGCTTGCAGTGAGTGGAGATCGCGCCACTGCACTCCAGCCTGGGCAACAGAGCAAGACTCCGTCTCAAAAAAAAAAGAGAAGCTGGGTGTAGCCTCTGTACTAATTTTGCAACATTCCTGTAAGTCAAAGTTTCTTCAAAATAAAATGTTAAATATATATATGTGTTCTAAAGAAATATACCAACGAAATATTCAATGCTAGAAAGAACATGATTATCCGTGATGACTGAAAAAAAAACTCTGAAAGAGCAGTTCAAAGAACATCATGATGAATATCAAAGTCTCAGCATAGAAGAGGAACTGAATTTAAACTGAGCCTGAGAAACAACAGAGGCAACCTTTGTGAACAAATCCCTAGAATCAAAATATTCCATATATTTTTTTCACTATACAGACTAAAACAAATAGGAGCTCTTTTTTTGTTTGTTTGGCACAATCTCAGCTCACTGCAGTCTCCATCTCCTGGGCCCAAGCAATCCTCCCACCCTCAGCCTCCCACACAGCTGGGAACACAGGCAAGCACCATGCCCGGCTAATTTTTTTTTTTTTTTTTTTTTTGGAGCGACAAGGTCTCACTATGTTGCCAAGGTTGGTCTCAAACTCCTGGGCTCAGGCGATCCTCTCACATAGGTCTCCCAGAGTGTTGAGATTACAGGCCTGAGCCACCATGCCTGACCAGAAGCTCTTTCTTTCAAAGAAACAGGAGGAGTCAAATACTTTAGATTCCTTCAGCTGCCACCATCCAATCTGAAGTGTTTGCTTATAAGTGGTTTATAAGGCAGAAGCCCACAGGGCAAAAAAATGGAGAATATATGTGAGCAGATTTTCATCCTAATCTGCCTACCCATTATTTCCAAATTGCTAGTCTTCTCTATGTCTACATCCCACCCTAACCCCAACCAAATCTGCCAATTTGCTTCCTGAAAAAACCACTGCATTCATTTACACACCGTCAGTAGTTTTAATGTTTAATCTTTTCATGTGCATGTTTCCTGTTCTAAATGTTCTTCTGCAAGCGCCTCAACTTCATGGTTTAACTCAGAGGTTGGCAAATTACAGCCACCTGTTTTAGTAAATAAAGTTCACTACATCACAGCTACACATACTCATTCACATTTTGTCTATGGCTGCTATGCACTATGTTGGCAGAGTTGAATAGCTGCAAAAGAAACTGTATGGCCTAAAAATAGTAAACTACTCATCATCTGATCCTTTACAGAAAAAAAATTTGCTGACTCTTGAATTTGCTCCAAATTCAATCAACATCTTCACAAATAAAGTAAACTGAAATCAAAGTCTAGAGCTGCACTACTGAATACAACAGCCAATACCCACTTAAAATGTGGCTAGTCTAAGTAGATATGCTCTAAGTCTAATACACACACTGGATTTCAAAGACAATATTAAAAAGGAAATATCCTTACATTTCCATGCCAATTATATTTTGAAACAATATTTTGGATATATTGAGTTAAATAAAATGTTATTTATTAAAATATCACCTGCTATTTTTAGTTTCTTCAATGTAGCTGCCAAAAATGTTTTAAAATTACTTTCGTGGCTCATATATTTCTACTAGACAACACTAGTCTAGAAAATCTTTTTACACTGACAAATGATGTTTCTGTACAATAAGCTTAAATATCATTTATCATCCAACCTGGGACACTGTTGAGAGTGATGCAGCTGTCACTAATACAGAGACAATGGGCATGGAACCAGAACGTGTGAGCAACCTTTAGAGAATATGCATAAGCAGAAACAAATTTGCCAAATACATGTGCATAAGCAGACACACGAATTTGCCCCAAGTTTTCTATAACATCACCCTTCTACAATGTTTTATTACATGCAGCCATGCCCCACATAGTGACATTTTGGTCAAGAATGAACCACATACACTGCAGTAGTCCCATAAGATTATAATGAAGCTGAAAAATTCCTATTGCCTAGTGTAGTCCTAGCCATCGTAACATCATAGAGCAATGCATTACTCACGTATTTGTGGTGATGCTGGTGTAAACCTACTGTGCCCCAGTCTTACAAAAGCAGAGCACATACAATTATGTACAGTACATAATACTTGGTAATGAAAATAAACAACTATGTCATCGGTGTGTGTGTATATTTTTTTTACTATTTTATTTTAGTGTACTCCTCCTACCCATTTTAAAAAGTTAATTGTACAGCCACCTCAAGTCCTTCTGAAGATATTCCAAAAGGGCATTATTATCACAGAAGATGACAGCTCCATGCACATTACTGACTCTGAAGACCTTCTAGAAGGACAAGAAGTGGAGGTGAAAGACAGTGATATTGATGATCTTGTGTCTTCGTTTTTAGCCAAAAAGTTTTTAAAGTAAAAAAAATTAAGTTTCTTAAAAAAAGAAAAAAAGTTTTAGAATAAGGACATAAAGAATATTTTTGCACAGCTCTACAATGTTTGTTTTAAGCTGTGTTATCACAAATGAGTCAAAAGTTTATTAAAAGTTACAGTAAGCTAAAGTTTATTGAAGAAAAATATTTTTATAAATTCAGTGTAGCCTAAGTGTACGGTATTTATAAAGTATACAGTAGTGTACGGTAACGTCACAGGACTTCGCATTCCTCACTACTCACTCAATGACTCACTCAAAGCAATTTCTAATCCTGCAAGCTCAGTTCATGGTAAGTGCCCTATACAGGTGTACCATTTTTCAATCTTTTATAAAATATTTTTACTGTACCTTTATATTTAGATACATAAAGACTTACCATTGCATTACAACTGTCTGCAGCATTCAGTACAGTAACATGGGGTACAGGTACACTACATGGCCTAGGTATGTAGTAGGCTGTATCATCAAGGTTTCTCTAAGTACATTCTACGATGTTCATACAGCAAAAAAGTTGCCTAATGATGCGTTTCTCTGTATGTATCCCAGTCATTAAGTGATGCATGACTGTATATTTAAGAACTCTGGGTTAATCATATTCTTCTAGAACTTTCTTCTCACAGTCTCCTATTTCCCACATTACGAGTTCACCTCATCCCCCACCAAAAGGAGTTCCCATGCTGTAGGGAGTACAGAGAAATGTAGTATCTTTCCCTTCCATACCACGTATAGTTTACAAAACCAAAAATTAGCAGGTCAATCTGTGCATTACAGGAATTCACCTTCTTAAATTGTGGAACACAGCCCTTTAGTGCTTGCTTTGTATTTAAAACTGAGTAACCTTACCCAACCGACAGCCTCCCAACAGAAAATCAGAAATGTTTCATTCATGCTTCCAATTTTATAATGAGGAAAAAAAACCATATCTCAATTTTAAGCCATTAGAAAAAGACCGAGATTTTTAAAACTTATCCTCCTTCAAGAAACAATCTTATAAAAGACCCCTAGATGGGGCTATAACTTCACAAATACAACAGGCTCTCAGACTCCAGCTAAAGCAGCCTACAATTGAGTAGAATTCTGAAATCACAATCTTGCCAATTTTTTAAACTTGGTGTATTATGCGCATAATATTCATGTGTCAAGTAACTTCACAGCTGTCGAAATTTGTCTTCTAATAATGCCTGGTGACAAATAATTCAATAAATGTTAGGCAATAAGAATAATAAATATATTTATTCCTGGGTTTTATTTTTGTTTTTGTTGAGGAGAAACTGGACTGGGGGAGATGAGGGGGGATATTAACCAGTTTGCTATTTACCTGGGCCCAAAACGTTACTGCATCTTCTATGTGACTTCCAACCACATCTTCCACTAAAATCAAATCACAATACAAAGAAAATTAGAAATTAATCAGTATCATCTAGCTCTTAACACCCCAAAATAATTTTTAGTGTCAGTACCTTTATCATAATGCGTATCTTCATCCATTTGGACAATTCCTGAAAAACTAGAACAATTCGATACCTTAAATTAGATTATAATAATCCATCCATTAATAATGAATGAAGACTGAACTACATCATGTTCAATTCTTACAAATGTTTTGTCCTAAATGCAGTATCAAAATTCAAACTCTATATTAAAAATGAACTCAATATTTCCTTCAATAACTTTTGAGTATTTTGTATATGCAATTTTATCATATTTAATCACTATCCTTAAAATTATCTCTTTAGCCAAACTTTTACAAATTTATACTGAACTCATATACATTTTGATCACTTACATAAATCAACACTTTGAAACAATGTACATATTCTTTTTTAGAAAATATCCTCCCATAAAAAGGACTTCCACAACGTAAACAAAGAATAATAGAACATGTAAAAGGCATGGTGGTTACTATTTTTGAAGATTCTGTGGGATGAAAGACTGCAAAATACATAGAATTTTGCCTATTACTTCAAAAACTATTTTCATTACATATTATACTTTATCACATGCAAAAATATTCCAAAATAAATGTACACTACTATATAATTTTATCTGTAATATACTAGATCATTGCACTTTCCATTTACAAGTGTTGAAAAAAAATTAAAATACAGATTTTTGATTTTTTTTTTCCCCCAAACGAAGTCTTGCTCTGTCGCTCAGGCTGGAGAGCAGTGGCACGATCTCGGCTCACTGCAACCTCCACCTCCCGAGTTCAAGCAATTCTCCTGCCTCACCCTCCCAAGTAGCTGAGAATACCGGCGCATGCCACCACGCCCGGCTAATTTTTGTATTTTTAGTAGAGACAGGGTTTCACCATGTTGCCAGGCTGGTCTTGAACTCCTGACCTTGTGATTTGCCCACCTCGGCCTCCCAAAGTGCTAGGATTACAGGCCTAAGCCACCGCAATTTTTTAAGAGCTTTAAAAGTTGTCTAGGAACACCACTACACTGAAGTTTCAAATGCTCTCTCATTAAGAAAAGGGAAACATTAACTTCTCATCACAGAAAAACGAAATTTTAAAAATGGATTACTTTTGTTACAACTTAATTTTTTAAAAAAGTGTTTCAAGGCCGGGCGCGGTGGCTCAAGCCTGTAATCCCAGCACTTTGGGAGGCCGAGACAGGCGGATCACGAGGTCAGGATATCGAGACCATCCTGGCTAACACGGTGAAACCCCGTCTCTACTAAAAAATACAAAAAACCAGCCGGGTGAGGTGGCGGGCGCCTGTAGTCCCAGCTGCTCGGGAGGCTGAGGCAGCAGAATGGCGTGAACCCGGGAGGCGGAGCTTGCAGTGAGCTGAGATCCGGCCACTGCACTCCAGCCTGGGCGACAGAGCGAGACTCCGTCTCAAAAAAAAAAAAAAAAAATGTTTTGTAAGTGGCCTGAAAATGTCTCCAAAACAAGGGTCCTTTTCTACTGGTCAAAAAGTAGTTTTTAAATTCAACTGACCAAAAAGCTGTAAAAATTTTTAGGGAGACTATGTATTTCCATGGAAGGCATTAAGGCTTAATTTCAGTAAAAGTTAAAATTACTTTGGAAATTGATTTGCTTTAATGCGATCCCCAGAGCAAATGCCAGAGAAAAGGCAAGTAGGCAAGGCAAAAAAAACTTTAACTTGCCAATGTAAAGGAGGGGGAGGTTCAGCGGTCTCCCGCGGTGGATGTCGACCAGCGTTCTCCGGCGACGTTCCTAGGTCCCACAGGAGCAGGATCCAAGGAAGTGCACACTGCGCGCCCGCCGGGAGCGGCTTTTATGTCCTGGGCCCGGGAGTGGGCGGGCAGTGGGCGGGACATAGGCGGGTCGGGGGCGGGTCGGTAGGCGTGGCTAGGCGGGTTCCGGTTTTTGTCCGTCAGAGGTCGGGTTGCGCCTGCGCAGTCGACCCGTGTCTTTCCCCGGCGCGGGAAAGTTGACGGTGAAGAACCCGGAACTGCGCCATCTTGCCTCAGTTTGTCCAAACAGAAATCTCTCCACACACTCCAAGAAGCTACTTCTACAATAGTTTTTAAATCTTACTTTAAAATGACTCGCCCTGATTATGAAGGAACTGATGCCGTACACTTTCTGCAAACAGAGATCACCAAATGGTACATCCAAATCTCCACTTCGTGATGAAAATTTGGAAGAGACGGGTACACGTAGCTCCCTGACACTTAACTTTACAAGGGATTTTGAAACAAATGGCAAAGAATTTTCCAGAAGGGGAAGAGAGTGTGCAGGCTGCGTGACCTCGTCTTCATGGAACTTATTCAGGCCCAAGGTTTTTTCAAGCCAGTTTCGCCTGCCTGCACGCACTCAAAAACTGGGGCATCTGACACTCCTCTGGGGTGGCGGGCGTCTCGAAGGTGACAGAAAACCCTGAAATGGGCCTTGTCCCAGGATAGGAGACCTAAAACGCAAGCAGCGATGAAAACAGTCCTTGAAGCGGCCACCACTGCACGTACCACAAAAACTACTACTGACCTCACACTTTCCGTTGCAGAAGCTCTAGAAAAGTGACCCTGGCCCCACACACTGGGCTCTCGGCCCTCCCCCCGCCGTAGCACACGTGCAGAAACTTGCCGCGTGAGCTTTGTACGCAAAGGCCCCACACTGCGCCTGCGTGCACAGCGCTGCGCCATCATCCGGTGCTAGCGGGAGTCAGGTGGCAGCCACGGCCTACCGCCTAGTTAGAAGCCTGCGGGGAGCGGCCTGACGCTGGCGGCTGCCGACCCCACGCACTGAGGCTGCGCCCTGGTGATTTATAGGCTGGGGTGGGGTCCATGGCCAGTTCCTTTCACAAGGCTTCAAGCAGTGACGTTAGAGGTGACGTCGGATTTCGTGGCCTTTCCTAATCTGTTCACGTGGATTTAAATTTTAGAAACACCCAAATTAGAAGAACCCCGACATTCTATTTACACGATGGAAAAGAGAAAATAACTTTGGTAACTGAAAATGTGTTTTTCAGATTAGTAGCTTTACAAGCGGTGGTCAATTCATCCCTAGATTCCATAGCTCTCTCTAGCATTACAACTTTTTCCACAATCTTAAGAGGAAAAAATTAGCTGTCTGCTTCTTTGCAGATATTATGCTTTGTGGCAAGCCTCACACAATTGAAAATTATATCTGGTTAATTTTTAACAGCTTGAAGTGTAAAGTACAATAAACTGCAGATATCAAAAAAGTGCATAATTTGTTAAGGGTGAACATATGTATACACTGTTGAAATCACCCCCACAATTAAGATGAACTTTTCTATCACCTCAAAGTTTCCTCATGCTTGATTGTAATACCTGACTCCTCCCAGCTCCCGTTCTGCTTTCTGTCACCATACATTAGTTTGCGTTTTCTAGAATTTTACGATATTAAAATCATACAGTATGAACGTTTAATCTAGCTTCTTTCCAATAGCATAATTATTTTGATTGATAAATTTTGTCCTATGTATCAAGAGTTTGTTGGGTTTTATTGCTGTTACTATTCCGTTGCATGAATATAACACAATTTGTTTATTTACCTTTTAATAGGTATTTGGACTGCTTCCAGTTTTGAATTGTTTCAAATAAAGCTGCTATTGTGTGCAAGTCTTTGTATGGACATATGTTTTCTTATCTTATGGGTTAGTACCTAGGAGTGGAATGGCCAAGTCATAGAATTGTGTATGTGCTTAAAAAACTGCAGCATTGTTTTACAGTGTTGTACTATTTTATATTCCCACCAGCGGGGTTTCAGAGTTCTAGTTGCTCTGTATCCTCACCATCATTTGATATGGTCTGTGTTTTTAAGTTTAAACATTTATATATAAATGTTTAAAGTGATATCTTCTTGTGGTTTTAATTTGCATTTATTTCTCTACTAACTAAAGATGTTGAGAAACTTTTCTTATGTTTATTTTCCATCCAGATCTTCCTAAATGAGGTATCTGTTCAAGTTTTTTCCTGTTTCCTAACTGAATTTATTATTGAGTTTTGACAGTTCTTTATATACTATGGATACAACTCCTTCAGGTTTGAAAATATTTTCTCCCAGTCTACAGCTGTCTTTTTGTTTCCTAAAAAGGGTATTTCAAAGAACAAAAGTTTTTCATTTCAATGAAGTCTGATATATCAGTTTTGTCTTATGGGTCATGTTTTTGTGTTGTACATAAAGAATCTCTGACTAGCCTAGTTCACAAAAAGTTTTCTTATATATTTTCTTCTAGAAATTTTACATGTTCAAGCTTTACATTTTGATATGTAGTCCTTTTTCAGTTTATTTTTATAACATGAAACAATCAATTTTATTTTATTGCACATGGATATCTAATTTTTCCAGCATCATTTGTTGAAAACACTGTCATTTGTCTATTGACTTGTCTTTGCACCATCGTCAGAGATCAATTAACCATACATGTGCAAGTCTATTTCTGGATTCTCTGTTCTGCTACACTGATCTATTTGCTTTCTTTAGACTAATACCACACTGTCTTAAATACTGTAGTTTTATAGTAACTCTTGAAGACATGTACTGTAAGCCTTCCAATATTATTCTTTTTCAAAGTTATTTTAGGTTTGTAGTTTCATGCAATCGTAGAACTAATTTGTCAGCATCTACACACACACACACACACACACAGAGCGTGCTGTGATTTTGATTGGGATTACATTGAATGTATACACCAATTTGAGAAGAATGGACATCTTAGCTATATTGAGTCTTCTGATCCATGAACGCAGTATATTTATTTGGGTCTTATTTTATCTCTCTGAGTGATGTTTTGTGCTTTTCGTTATAACAGTTTTATCTGATTTAACCCTAAGGATTTCATTTTTCATGCTGTTGTAAATTGTATTATTTTCTTCATTTCAACTTCTGTTTGTTTTGTTGCTAGTATATAGAAATATAACTTTAGTATATTGTGTATTATTTCTGTGATAGTTTTTCTGTGGGTGTGTCTGTGTGTGTGTGTGTAAGACAGGGTCTTGCTCTGTCATCCAGGTGAGAGACCTGTGGTGATATCACAGGTCATTGCAGCCTTGAGTTTCTGGGCTTAAGCAATCCTCCTGCCTCAGTCTCCCAAAGTTCCGGTATTAGGCACTGAGCCTAGCCTATTTCTAGTGATAGTTTTTAAAATAAATTTAACAGAATTATCTACATAGATGATCATGTCTTATGCAAATAAAGGCTGTTTTTACTTTCTCCTTTACAATCTGGAAGTCTTTTATTTATTTTTATCTTGCCTTATTGCAGTGGCTAGATCCTCCAGTGTAATGCTGAAAATAAGTGCTGAGAGCAGACACCCTTGCCATGTTCCTATTCTTAAGAGGAAAGCATTTCCCTCTCACCATTAAATATGATGTTTACTGTGGGTTTATAGTAGATACCCTTTAACAGATTAAGGAAGCTACTTTCTATCCTGAGTTTGCTGAAAATTTTTATCATGAACGTGTGTTGAATTTTGTCAAATACTTCTTTTCATATCTATTGATATGATCATGTGGTTCTTTTTTAGTTTGTTAATATGATGAATTACATCAATTAATTTTCAAATGTTATACCAACCTTGCATTTCTGGGATACAATTCACTTGGTCATGATGTATTATCCTTTTTATATATTCTCATATTAGATTTGCTAAAATTGTTAAGAATTTTTCCATCTATGTTCAAGAGGAATATTGGTCTGAAATTTTCTCTTCTCATAATGACTTTGTCTGGTTTTGATATCAGAGTGATGCTGGCCATATAGAATAAGTTGCAAAGAATTCCCAACTTCAGTTTCTGGAAAGGTCTTATAGAATTGATATTCTTTGCTCCTTTAAGACTTGGTAAAATTCACTGTGTGGCCATCTAGCCATCTAGGCATCATTTCCTCTAGTGCACTTTCTAGCCATCTAGAATTTTCTTTGTGGTAAGGTCTTTAACTACAAATTCACTTTCTTTAATAGATATAGGGCTAATCATGTTACCCATTTAGTATCTAATGAGCTTGATAGTTTTGTCTATATTGTAATTTTTTTAACTTTGTATTTTCCTGGTGCCTCAATATCCCCACAAATAGGCTATTACCACCCTGCCCAAGTGACCAGGTGTACCAGGGTGATAGGGTAGTTCCTGCCACGTCCTGTGACCTAATGACTTTCAAAAAGCACCAGTAAAATGCCTTCACATGTTTTCTTGTGTACTCTGCTCTGACCCCCAGTAAAGGCACTTGCCCAGGGGTCCTCACTCTCTCTAAGCTCAAGCATGCTCCCTTGGCGTTCAAACCTTATATGTAGCCCCCATGTGGCATGTCATGCCTCCCTTTTCTAGGACAAATGAGTATAATAACGCCTTTATTTTTATATGCCTCTCTGGAATTTCCATGGCCACAATGGAATGATCCTTAAACATTCCATAAAGGAGACTTACAACACAGTGTTTTTTTAAAGAATTTGTCCATTTCATCTGAGTTGTCAAAATAATTGGCATAGTTATTTATAGTATTCCCTTAGTATCCTTTTAATATCTGTAGAATCTATAGTGATGTCACCACTTTCATTCCTAACATGGATAATTTGTGCGCTCTCTCATATTAGGCTAGAGGTTTATACGTTTTATTGGTTTTATTGATTTTCTCTCTTGCTTTTGTTTTCTATTTCAATTTATACTCTGGTCTTATTTTCCCTTTTCTATCTATTTTAGTTTCATTTTCTCTTATTTTTCTAGTTCCTTAAGGTAAGAGCTGATTTGAGATTTTTCTTCATTACTGATGAAGGCATTTTGGTGCTATAAATTTTCCTCCACATACTGCTTTAGCTGAATCCCACAAATATTATGATGTTGTGTGTTCACTGCCTTTCAATTAAAAGTGCTTTTATTCCCATTTTGACTTTTTTTCTTTGACCCATGGATCATTTACACGTGTTACATAATTTTCAAACATTTGAGATTTTTCCAGATATCTTTGTTATAGATTTATAATTTAATTCCACTGTAGTCAGGGGATATACTTTAAGATCCGAATCATCTTAAGAATATTGAGCCTTGTTTTATGGCCTAAAATATGGCCAATCTTAGTAAATGTTCCATTCGCACTAAAACAAAAAAAGAATGTTTTCTGCTGTTATTGGTTAGTGTGTTCTATAAATGTCAATTAGGTGAAGTTGGTTAATACTGTTGTTCAAGTCTTCTATATCCTTACTGACTTTATGTCGACATGATCCATTGGTCAAGGGAAGCATCTAGGTCATTAACTCTGTCCTACAGCATCTAAGAAGCCCAGGGGCAAGAAGCAAGAGCCATCAGTGTAGGTCCAGGGGTTCTGTCAGCTACAAAGTATATCTATCTCAATTATGTATATTTAGGGAGAGTAGAAATAGAGTGGGACCAGACCCATTTTACCTTCTGTGAGATGAACTTTGGCCAGGACTCCATTTGTCACTGAGATTCCCTACTCTAACCAGTGAACCACAATGGTCTTTTGGGTCTGCTGGGATCCATGTCAGGTCAGGCACTGTATCCAACAGTCCTTGGTTGAAAAAAAAATCTGACTATGCCTTTTTATCCATTGCACAGTTACCCTGGTAAATGATAGTACATGACTGCCCCTTGGAGAAAGGATTAGGGGGATATTTACCAAATATACTTGATGATCCTTCCTTAAGGGGATCTGGGCCTTCCCTTCCATAATGAGCTTTAGATCTGGAAACTGGATGGGGAACTATGGTTTTTCATTACAAAGATTGATGTCAGCCTTCTCCTTGCCAATTCTCAATTTTCTTTTTTGAGGGGTGAGAGGAGTCCAGTTATATAAGTAAAATAACATCCTAATCAGCTTTCCTTCTGTCTTGCCCCTTGGAACATCATGAACTTTACCTTGTTCACAGATTCATGCCTATGTGCCTATTAAGTTAATTATGTCGATTGGGCCTCTGAGAGTTAAGTTCCACAACTTGGCCTTCAAAATTTTGGCATCCCATCATCTATACATTGATACCACAGAGCCCATAGTCATGACAGCATCTTCCATCATCAGTTCTACCTGTACAGGTCAATCAACCATTGCCAAGCTTTTCAAAGTTTCCAGTATACTCTTCACCATTACATTTCTTTTTGTTGTTGTTTGAGACAGGATCTCACTGTGTCACCCAGGCTAGTGTATGGCATGATCAAGGATCACTGCAGCCTCGACCTCCTGGCTCAAGCATCCTCCCACCTCAGCCTCCCAAAAAGCTAGGACTACAGGCATGCACCACCATGCCCACCTAGTATGTGTGTGGGTATATAGACGAGTTCTCACTATGTTGCCCAGGCTGGTCTTGAACTCTTGGGCTCAAGCAATCCTCCCACCTCAGCCTCCCAAAGTGCTGGGATTACAGATGTGATCCACTGCACCTGACTACCATTATATATTTTTTTGCCTTAGTTATGAATATCATCTGGGCCCTCCCAGGGAAAAGTCAGGTGATAGCTTCTCCAGTTTCAAACAACAAATACATCCCTGAGCTTTCTGACTGCATCCTCAATACTATGTCAGATAACTGCTAGCATGCCTGTCATATCTTCTATATGCCATCCTTGCATTGTGTTAGGAGCAACTCCAAAAATTCTTGCCAGGGAATTAAATCATGCATCATGAGTGAGTGCCCCCATGTCACTCTCTCCTATCAAGCCTTATATTCCACCTCCACCCCACCCCTTGATTCAATATCCTCAAGATCTACTCTCAGACATGTTTCCTGGGTTCCTCCCAATATATTTTAACCAGAATCTGCAGTTGATTCAGGGTGAAACCTATCCTCCTAGAGGAAGGACTATATTCCCCAACTTAGGGTTTGCTAAGACCTGATCCTAGTTATTACTTTGGTGTCAATGAGAGGTAACAAGGGTGGATCTTGAGGAGGATAAGTGTTACCTTGTGATGCAACTGCCTCAGATAAAGCCTTTACAGAATCTCAAGGTAAGGGCAGGCTATTCTCCACTAGAAAATTGGAGGACACAGCTTGTGCCAGCTCAGAGTTCATGGAAACCTGAGGATTCAAGATTCTCAGCTCACCAACACAAATGTCCCCATCCTGTGATTTAGGGTTCCATTCTTTTTGTGTCAGCACTGACTTGGCTGGGGACTAGCAAGGCTGTGCATTCTGTCTCCTTTGCAGCCTTGCCGCCTTTACTATTAGATTTGTGCCTCATTGGCAGCATAATCTGCTCTGCATCTGCAGATGAGTTTCCTGAGAGTGCTATAGAGGGGCTCTGGCTTTCACAGCATTCCTTGAGTTAAATGGCTATCATGAGCCTGTGTCATTTTCTTTTTCAAAGCTCCTAAAGCATTTCACAGTTGCAAGTGAATACTTAATCTTTATAATTTCCACTAGTCCCATTTCATTGTAATGGCACAGCTACTGCATAACCTAGCACTTCCCCTCCCACCTGCACTTCATCCAAATCTACTGAAGTAACTGATCCAGTCACAGGATACTATCCTGAGTCTTTGCTGTCAAAAGCCATTCCTGGTACTAACCATCTTAGCCTGAGTTTATCCCTTGCCCAAAAGCAAAGCCTAAGACAAATGTTCTTATACCCATAAGTGTTGTTATACAAGTAATTTATTTGGGAAGTGATCTGAGGGAACCAGAGGGAGGGACAGAAGAGTGGAAAAGGAAAAAAGAGAAAGATAACATAGGGATGTATTATTATTGAGTTGGCCACTGCTATGGGTGACTGGAGCTCAACGTGATAGGATTTTCTGAGGAAGTTTATGAAATGCATTTCAGAACTGTCTTCCCAGCAGAGGGAAGGGAGAGCACTTATCTATCGGCTTCCACCTCCCATTAATCAAGAGTGGCCCCAAAGTCACTAGCTCCCCAACATCTTTGGGCTGCATATGTATGATACAGTGGGGTTCCAGTGGACATCCCAAGCCACAGTGTCAGAAGATCCCTGCAGAAGGAAGCAAGAGAGCCATGACATGGGCCCAAGACAAGGTGCCATCGAGTGGCTTCAGCTATCAGAAGCCTGCTGGAAAGTGTTCCACAGCAGTAATGGAGTAAGAAATGGGGCCAATGGCCGGGCGCGGTGGCTCACGCCTGTAATCCCAGCACTTTGGGAGGCCAAGGCGGGCGGATCACAAGGTCAGGAGATCAAGACCACGGTGAAACCCCGTCTCTACTAAAAATACAAAAACAAAATTAGCCAGGTGCGGTGGCGGGCGCCTGTGGTCCCAGCTACTCAGGAGGCTGAGGCAGGAGAATGGCGTGAACCCGGGAGGCGGAGCTTGCAGTGAGCTGAGATCGCGCCACTGCACTCCAGCCTGGGCGACAGAGTGAGACTCCGTCTCAAAAAAAAAAAAAAAAAAAAATTATCTGGGAGGGAGAATATGCAAACAATAAGAAAAATAATTAAACTTCGGTACAGTACTTTATTTTCAAAGTACTTTTCTACATATTTCAGGTCCAAAAAACATTATGTAAACAAATTGTTTGGGTATCACCCCCCTCCCTTCTCGGTGCCCTTTCAACAAACCCCACCCTCTCCCCAAAGTCCTCCTCCTGTTCAGAGGCGTTCTTGACAGTCAGATAAATGAATGATCCTGAAATCGGATTCATATTTTAGGAGACTGATCTCAACTTAGTATTCTCTCCTATCACACCTGTGGTTTGCTGCTGTCCATTATACCTCTTCCCCCCAACACCCCGCAGATGGGGTCTTACTCTTTCACCAAGGCAGGAGTGCAGTGGCTGGATCTCGACTCACTGCAGACTCTGCCTCCTTAGGTTCAAGCACTTCTCCTGCCTCAGCCTCCTGAGTACCTGGGATTACAGGCATGAGCCACCACGCCCAGCTATATATATATATACACATACACATACACACACACACACACACACACACATATGTATATGTATATATGTGTGTGTGTGTGTGTGTGTGTGTGTGTGTGTATGTGTATGTGTATATATATATAGTATTTTTAGTAGAGACGGGGTTTCACCATGTTGGCCAGGCTGGTCTCGATCTCCTGACCTCGTGATTCACCCTCTCAGCCTCCCAAAGTCCTGGGATTACAGGCGTGAGCCACTGCACCTGGCCCCATTCTACCTCTATGAGAGCCTAGTCTTGCTTTTAAGCAGCAACTAAACCAATAAAGAAAAATAGAAGAAAATGCCAAGCTCTTCAAGCTTACAGAAAAGTGTCAGGGGAATGTCTGTGTAGCCAAGTATAATTTTAAAATCTAGAGGAAAATAGTTAATATAGATTTAGCTCAATTGTGGACTCTTCCAGGAAGATGCTGGAGCAGTAAACTCTTCTGGCCAAAGAAGTCAACAAAAATATTGAGCGTGACAAATAAGAGTATGGAACAAACTAGAAATATGTTATCCTAACCTTACATAAAACTGACACCTTTGCAAATTAAAATACTGTATATGGTTCTCAGCTCTGCTTTAATAAAAAGGCATAATCAAACTATAACTTCCTCCCAATATGTAGCTAAATTGATCTAGGAAGTAGGGTGGACAGAGGAACGTGTAAATTGCCTAGGCAAGTGTTAGGCATTTTATTTATTCAATCCTCATGAAAGTTTATGAGATAGGAATTGCCAGCATTTTGCTGTGATATATAGGTTAGGAATACTTTCTTCTGCAAATAACAGAATAATTCAACTAACAGTGGCTTAATTAAACATAAATTTTATTTTTTATTGCTCTAAAGAAGAGTGGGGGTAGGTAGCTGCTCACGTTAGTTTAGAGGATTTTCCTCATGGTTTTAAGAGCTGTTACAGCTCCAGAAATCATATCCAAATTCAAGAAAGGAAAAAGGAGGGCCACCAACATCATTCGTTTCTTTTATGAAAGAGTTTTCCTAGAGGCCTCTCAGCAAAAAGATTTTCATTTATATCTCACATGGCCACCCCTTGGTATAAAGAAAACCGGGAAAGCCAATCCAGTACTTAGGTTTCCAGGCTCTATGATGGCAGTTGTCAAGGAGAGGGTTAGAAATGTGTGTTGGGGCAGGGCACAGTGGCTCATCCAAGCACTTTGGGAGGCCAAGGCAGGTGGGTCACCTGAGGTCAGGAGCCTGGCCAACATGGTGAAACCCTGTCTCCACTAAAAATACAAAATTAGCCAGGTGTGGTGGCTCGTGCCTGTAATCCCAGCTACTGGGGTGGCTGAGACAGGAGAAATGCTTGAACCCAGGAGGTAGAGGTTACAGTGAACTGAGATGGCACCATTTAACTCCAGCCTGGGTGATAAGAGTGAAATTCTGTCTCAAAAAAAAAAGAAAAAGAAAAGAAAAAGAAAAAAAGAAATGTGTGTTGGGTTAAAAATGTGTTTAGTTCACCACGAAACATAGTTGGTGACAGCTTATCCTTAAGCTGATTAATATTCATGCATACCCTTCTTCCCATGCAGGCATTGTACATTAAAGGCATTCATTAGACCTCTAAGTAAGGCAATCCCAAAATCTCAATCAGCTACTGCACCCAGCTTAAAGTCTAAGTCTCTGCAATCTTCTCTCAGTCAATCTTATGTGTATCTCTAACAGATAACTTGTTTCTGTTTTTCCATTTTTTGTTTTTTGGGGTTTGTTGTTGTTGTTGTTGTTGTTGTTGTTGTTGCTGCTGTTGTTGTTTTATTGAGATGGAGTCTCACTCTGTCACCAGGCTGGAGTGCAGTGGCATGATCTCAGCTCACTGCAAACTCCACCTCCCGAGTTCAAGCGATTCTCCTGCCTCAGCCTCCTGAGTAGCTGGGACTACAGGCGTGCACTACCATGCCCAGATAACTTTTGTATCTTTAGTAGAGATGGGGTTTCACCATGTCAGCCAGGACGGTCTCAATCTCTTGACCTCATGATCTGCCTGCTCGGTCTCCAGAAGTGCTGGGATTACAGGCGTGAGCTACCGCGCCCAGCTGATAACTTGTTTTAAAATCCACAATGCCATTATCACACCTAACAAATTAAACAGTAATTCCTTGATATCATCTAATAATACCCAGCCTAGATATCATCTATTAGATGTCATCTAGTTTTATACTAATTAGAATTCAACCAAGGTCTATACTACCTTTAGTTTATATGTGTTTAATATATTATGAGTCTTTTGTAATTTTAGACAGTTCCTTTTCTCCTACCCCAATTTTTTGTGCCATTAATTTGTTGAAGAATTTGGATCACTTTTCCTGTAGAATATCTTTCTGAATTTGGTTGTTTACAAAAAGGCGTCACTTATTAGGTTCTTTATCCCCTGTATTTCCTGTAAATTTGTACATCAGTCTTGAGTCTTGAGTAGGTATTTAGAGTCAGGAGCAGGTCTTTTCAGAAGAGTACTTTACTGATAGTACTATGTCCTGAATTCATAAATTGAAATTTTGTGAACAGCCCAGGTGAAATGAATTGGGGCCGCAAATTCCCATAAGGGCCATGTATTTGTCCGTTTTCCTGCTGCTGATAAAGACATACCCAAGACTGAGCAATTTACAAAAGAAAGAGATTTGATTGGACTTACAATTATCCCTTGGTGATAAAAACTTTCAACAAATTAGGCACAGAAGGAACATACCTGAACTTAATAAAGACTATTTATGACAAACCCACAGCTAACATCATACTAAATGGGGAAAAGATGACAGACAGCCTTTCATCTAGGAACTGGAATGAGACATGGATGCCCACTTACACGACTCTTCTTCAACATAGTGCTGAAAGTCCTAGCCAGAGCAATCAGACAAGAGAAATAAACAAAAGGCCCTCAAATTGGAAATAAAGGAAGTCAAATTGTCCTTCTATGTAAAGGACATGATCTTATATAGAGAAAAACCCAGACGTCATCATAAAAACTGTTACAACTGATAAACAAATTCAGTAAAGTTTCAGTATACAAAATCAACATACAAAAACAAATAAAGTTTCTATACACCAATAATGAACTAGCTGAAAAAGAAATCAAGAAAGCAATCCCATTTACAATAGCTACCAAAAAAACATGAAATACCTAGTAATAAATTTAATGAAGGAGGAGAAAGAACTCCCCAAGGAAAACTACAAAACACTGACAAAAGACATTGAAGAGCACACAAACAAATGGAAAGACATCCCATGCTAATGGATTAATTAATATTGTTAAAATGACCACACTACCCAAAGCAATCTATAGAGTCAATGCAATACCTGTCAAAATGCCAATGACATGCTTTATGTAAATGGAAAAACAATCCTAAAATTAAAAAGCCTGAATAGCCAAAGCAATACTGAATAAAAAGAACAAAGGTGGAAGCATCACACTACCTGACTTCAAAACATACTACAAAGCTATGGTAACCAAAATAGCATGGTATTGGTATAAAAACAGACATAGACCAACAGAAGAGAATAGAGAATCCAGAAACAAACCTACACATTTACAGGCAACTGATTTTTGACAAAGGTGCCAGGAATATACATTGGATAAAGGGCAGTCTCTTCAACAAATGATATTGGGAAAATTGTAAAACCATGTGTAGAAGAATGAAATTAGACTTCTATCTCTCACCATATACAAAAACTAACTTGTGGATTAAAGACTTAAAAGTAAGACCTGAAATTATGAAACTACTAGAAGAAAACATAGGGAAATGCTTGAGAACATTGATCCAGGCAAAGATTTTATAGCTAAGACTTCAAAAGCACAGGCAACAAAACCATAAATAGACAAATAGGACTAGATTAAACTAAAAAGCTTCTGCACTGCCAAGGAAACAATCAACAAATTGAAGAGACAGCCTGTAGAGAGAAAATATTTGCAAACTATTCATCCAACAAGGGACTAATATCCAGAAAATACAACGAACTCAACCCAACAGTAAAAATCCACATAATCCCATTGAAAAGTGGGCAGGCAAAAGACATGAATAGACATTTCTCAAAAGAAGACATACAAGTGGCCAAGAGGTATATGAAAAAATGTTCAGCATCACTAATCATCAGGGAAATGCAAATTAAAACCATGGCATACCATCTTACCCCTGTTAGACTGGCTATATGTAAAAAGACTAAAAATAACAAATGCTGGCAAGGATGCAGAGAACAAAGGAACTCTTATACACTGTTGGTGGGAATATACATTAGTGTAGTCAGTATGAACAACAGTATGAAGGTTTCTCAAAAAACTAAAAATAGAACTACCATAGGATCCAGCAATCCCATTACTGGGTATTTATCCAAAGGAAAAGAAATCAGTATATAAAGTGATATTTATACTTGCATGTTTATTGTAGCATTATTCACAATAGCCAAGATTTGAAATCAACCTAAGTGTTCATCAATAGACAAATGAATAAAGAAAAATATGACATATGTACACAATATTGTTCAGTTGTAAAAACAGAAAAAATGAAATCCTGTCATTTGCAGCAACATGATGGAACTGTAGGTCATTATTTTATGTGAAATAAGCCAGACACAGAAAGGGAAATATCAAATGTTCTGTCTCATATGTGAAAGCTAAAAACGTTGATCTCATGGAGGTAGAGAGTAGAATGATGGTTACCAGAGGCTGGGAAGAAGAGGGTCGGGAGGAAGAAAAGTTGGTTAAAGGGTACAAAAATATAGTTAGACAGAAGGAGTAAGTTCTAGTGTTTAATAACATGGTAGGGTAACTTTACTTGACAGTAATTTACTGTATATTTTGAAATAGCTGGAAGGGAAGATTTGAAATATTCCCAACACAAAGAAATTAAAAATGTTTGAGTTGATAGATACCCTAAATAACCTTATTTGACCAAAACACCTGTATGTATGCATCAAAATATCACATGTACCTCATAAATAAGTACAATTAGCATGTATCAATAAAAAAAAAAAATTTTAAGCCAAGCACAGTGGCTCATGCCTGTAATCGCAGCACTTTGGGAAGCCAAAGCAAGAGAATCACTTGAGGCCAGGAGTTCAAGACCAGCCTGGGCAATATTACAACACCCTGCCTCTACAAAAAAAATTTTAAATTAGCCTAGCATGGAGGTACCTGCCTGTAGTCCTAGCTACTCAGGAGGCTGAGGCAGGAGGATAACTTAAGCCCAGGAGTTCTAGGTTGCAGTGAGCTATGGTAGTAGCACCACTTCACTGCAGCTTGGGTGACAGAATAAGACACTGTCTCTAAAATAATAAATAATTAAATAATTTTTTAAAAGATTGGTCACTGAGATGAGTTGTTGCCAGCCCGATCCATATGTCCTCTAATTTCTCTTTTCACCTAGTTACTTCCTTCCCTTTTTGCTTTATATATTTTGAAGACTAAACTTGTATTTGGCCAGGCATGGTGTCTCACGCCCATAATCCTGGCACTTTGGGAGGCCGAGGCGGGTAGATCATTCGAAGTCAGGAATTCCAGACCAGCCTGGCCGACATGGCAAAACCCATTCTGTACTAAAAATACAAAAATTAGGCAGACATGGTGGCAGGTGTCTGTAATCCCAGCTACTCAGGAGGCTGAGGCACGAGAATCGCTTGAACCCAGGAGACAGACATTGCGGTTAGTTGAGATCACATCACTGCACTCTAGCCTGGGGAATAGAATGAGTCTCCATTTCAAAAAATAAATAAATAAGTAAACTTATATTTAAATACAAGCATTCAAAACCTGTATTAGACCGTGTTAAATTTAGAATTGTTAAAATGCTACATTTTCTTGGTGCATTAAACTGTATATCAACAAGAAGTAAAACTTTCTGGTAACTTTTTTGTGTTTTGGAGTCTATTTTACTTTATATTAATAAAATGACCCCCAACTTTATTTTGATTATGTATCTTTTCCTGTCTCTTCAATGCAAGTAATAGGTAACACACGTTGAAACCTGAGACTTCTTCCAAACATTTTCACTAAAACTATAGCCGTGCTATTATTACATAGTCTTGGTCCCAAGACAGAGTAGATAATAATTTGACCAATTTTTCCTCTGTTACCACTAGCCTATAAATGTTGTAGATCCTCAAACCCTGTGATTGTAACCCCTCTAGTCAGCCAGTTTCATATTTTAGAGTCTCTTACCTTTAGCACTCCACTTATCATACTGAATTCTCCATAGTTAGGAATTCATTTTATAAAAATAACAGAAAATTCAACTTAAGTGTCCTAAACAAAATGTAACCAGTTCAGCAGCTGGAAGACGTCATGGCTGACAACTCTGCAGTGTCTTCAGCCTTTCCTTCATTATCACAGAATGGTGGATGCAGCATCAGCCCTCCTCCATTGCATTCTATTTATCAAACTCTTGTCCTCAACACTCAGCTCAAACTTCCCCTTTTCTGGAAAGAAAATAACTTTCTTTCCCAGCCCTGCAGTATTCGGCCCTTTCAAAACATATTGAAATTGCTAATAGTATAATGTGAAATGTTTTGACTAAGATTCAGATGATTTCAGATTTCTGAATCTTTGGTTATGCAGGCTGTATTCCTGCAACACTCATCTTTCTGCTCCCTCGTCCACTATGCAGGCTCCTCCTCAACTTTAAAATTCAGTACAAGCGTCCTGTCTTCTGTGAGACCTTCCTTGATTCCCAATTCCCAACAACAGTTTTTTCTCTAAACTCTCTTTTTTAGAACTTGGCACTTTACTTTGTATGACACGTCTCTCCCCTCTAGACAGCAGATAAAAAGTCCTTCGAGATCCCAGAGATAGCCCCAGCAGTTCTTCATGAGAACAAAAGAAGGTAAATTTTTTGTCTATGGCCACAGTAGAAGTCTCAAACTAGTCCATCCATGAGTTATTGGATGCCACTGATCTCTGGCCTTCTAAACCAGCTCCCTGGAACAGGAGGGCCTTTACTAAATAAGAGCACCAGTGTGTCTATAAACTTACCTTCATTCCAGAAGGAACCAAGTAGAAAAACTTCCAGACACTGCTTGACCCAGTGTGAACACATTGCACTATTATTTGGATTATATATTGCCTTCACTTCTTCAAGCATAAATGGCCAGTGTCTTGGAGGACTTAAAGCTAACAAGGTTATTGGTCACGTAAACTCTATCCCACTACAGCCTTTTCAACCCAATGTGTTCATGAATCTCTGATGGTTTATGGAAGCATCATCTCCAAGCCAAACCTAGAAAAACATGTTTTTGAGACCCACAAGGTAAAGTTCCTGAGCCACCTCTCCTTAGTAGAGGGTTCCAAAGAATGTAACAACAGTTCTATAGTAGGCCAGGCATGGTGGTTCAGGCCTGTAATCCCAGCACTTTGGAAGGCCAAGGTGGGCAGATTGCTTGAGCCCAGGAGTTCGACACAAACCTGGGCAACATGGCAAAACCTCGTCTCTACAAAAAATACAAACATTATCCAGGTGTGATGGTGTGTGCCTATAGTCCCAGCTACTCAAGAGACTGAAGTAGGAGAATTGCTTGAGCCTGGGAGTTCGAGACTGCAGTGAGCCAAGATGGCACTACTGCACTCCCGCCTGGGTAACAGAACGAGACACTGCCTTAAAAAAAGAAAAGAAAAAAAAAAGTTCTAGTTCTACAGTGAAACCTTCCTTCTCTCTAGTCTATCAGGGACATTTAGCAATTCTTAGAGTTCCTTGACTATTACAAAGTCTTTCCACAGCTTAGGAACCCAAGCCACATTCCACCCAAGGGAGTTAGTGGAGTAGAGGATAGTAGTTCTTCAAACAGGTCACCCTGAGTATATTATCAAAAAGATCTTAGCTTAATGTCTAGCACTTCTGGGATTCTTTCCCAATTCTGTCCTCTCCCCACCCTGAACCACTAGCTGTACAGGCTGGGCAGGAAGAAACACAGGAGTAAGATAATGATTCTGGGAGACAGAAGTAACCTAATCAATAGTGAATTTGTCTTTATTATGGTGTAGAAATATCTCACTGGCCTTTACTGGAGCTTGGAATAAATATTCTATGCCTATTTCGTCCAAACAACTTTCTGAATCAAAATTTATCTTCTCAGGTATCTTAACATTTAAAAAGTACTGTGCTAGGAAACTGGGGCATCAATAGAAAGGAACAAAGTTTATTCTGAATGAACAAAACAGCTTTCTGTTTAAATACCAGTCTCAAGTAATACTAGTAACTAACACTTATGTAGAGTTTCCTATGTACCAGGTTCTGTTCTCAGAGCTTTATCTATATTGACTCCTTTCATTCTTATAACGGTCCTATGATAAAGTAGATTCTGTTGCTGTTCTCATTTTGTGAATGAAGACACTAAATCATAAAAATGTTAGGTAATTTTTTAAGGTCACATTCACTGGTAATTAGTGACAGAGCTGAGATTTAAACTCAGGCAGTCTGGCACAGAATCTATTTTCCCAACCTCTGTGCTATTTGGTGTGGAATCTGCCTGACTGAACTGCAAAGTTAAGGCCCAAGCCTAGGACGTGAAGTTCTAACCAATATGCTGATCCTAACAAGCCCTGACAACACTTCAGGCCCCCAGTAATAATTCAAGAGGGTGATCCTTCATTGCCCAAAATGTGTGTTACATAATGAATAACTCAAAGTCTGATGGAAAAGTTTTCATTAATGGTCAGATCATTTCAGATTTTAGTGCCTTCGCATGTGGTAGCAATAATTTCTGCTCTTTTTCTCCACCTTGAAAACACCTACTCCTGTCAATTTCAGGACAAGCATCTTGTCCTCTGGAAGGTCTTCCCTCATTGCTACCCCTAAAGGCAATCCTTCTGCACTCTCTGTGGTAGCATTTGGCACCTTCTATTAAGTTTGTTCTTGTCTCTTGAGGTGGTGAACTCTTTGCTACAAAAACTCTTTGAAAAGTCTTTGTCTCCTCATTTGTGTATTTAGAATAATAAAATTACCTCTCCTATGAGAATTGACTGAGAAAATCCCTGCAAAGAACTTACTTGACATTGTTAGCTCTCAGTAAAGGATAGCTACTATAAAAGTATAATTTTTTGTCCTTGGGTAGTTGGCACACTATACATTTAATAAATGTTTTTTAAGTGACTACAAAATAATATATCCAAAAGCCCACTGGAGATAGACTTTAAAAGTATTAGTTAAAAGTCTTTAATGTACTGCTAGCCTTGATTTGTCAATTTCATCTATTTACATTTCATAGTCTGGCCAGGCATAGTGGCTTACACCTGTAATCTCAGTACTTTGGGAGGCCGAGGTAGGAGAATCACTTGGGTCCAGGAGTTTGAGACCATGCGAGCTAGGAAAACCCTGTCTCTACAAAAACTTTAAAAATTAGCTGGGCATGTTGGTACACACCTGTGGTCCCAGCTACTTGGGAGGCTGAGGTGGGAGGATCACTTGAACCCAGGAGGTGGAGGCTGCAATCAGCTGTGTTCATGCTATGGCACTCCAGCCTGGACAACAGAGCAAGACCCTGACTCAAAAATAAATTTCTCAGTCCAAATTGTCGTATATCATGTTGGTGTCATTTCATTTTTGGTTACATTTAAAGGGGATGCTGTGCTCAAGACTGAAATTGAAATAGAAAAGCATTAGGTTGGTACAAAACTAATTGCATTTTTTGCCATAAAAGTAATAAAAAAGCAATTACTTTTGCACCAACGTAATAAATATATTCAGGAGAAGATCCCTTTGCTTTTATTTCATTAAGACATTTAATCATCTTACCTTTTATTTATTTATTTACTTATTTATTTATTTATTTATTTACTTGGAGACAGAGTCTTGCTCTGTTGCCCAGGCTCTAATGCAGTGGTGTAATCTCGGCTCACTGCAACGTCCGTCTCCCGGGTTCAAGCAATTCTCATGCCTCAGCCTCCTGAGTAGCGGGGACTACAGGCATGTGCCACCACGCCCAGCTAATTTTTTGTATTTTAGTAGAGGTAAGGTTTCACCATGTTGCCCAGGCTGGTTTTAAACTCTTGAGCTCAGGCAATCCACCCACCTCAGGCTCCCAAAGTGCTGGGATTACAGGTGTGAGCCACCGCACCTGGTCATAGTCATCTTACATTTTAAAAATTAGGACACCGTTAAAAATAGTCCTCATTTTTCCCTTTTTTGTTCCTTTCCCTGCCTCATTGTTTAAGATTTGAATAAGGAATAATAACTGCTTTCAAAAATTTATTGTATAACCAGATTAAGTTTTGTTAATAATTACCAGCACAGCAAAAATTTCAGTGTATCCCAAAAATTTCTAAGCTCCTTAACATTGTCCAGTTTACTGGATTACTATTAATACAATAAAAAATACCACAGCAACAAAAGAATTTGAAAAATTCCTTTGAGAAATGGGATTTTACCTATTGGAAAAAAGTCATTTCTGACTCTATGTATCTCTTGATCTGTATTTTATTTACTTTCTTGAATTCCTCACTAGTATCTCTAAAACTCTCATGCTACTAATTACAAATACATATAAACATCGAGTAGTACTAAGTTGTTTATTTTACCTTAATTCCTTTGAAAGAAATAAAAGAGCCATTCATTCCATATTATTGTATAAAGCTTTTTTTCTTTCTTTTTTTTTTTTCTTTTTTGAGACAGGGTCTCGCTGTATCACTTAGGATGGAATGCAGTGGCATAATCGCAGTTCACTGCAGCTTCAACTTCCCAGGCACAGGTGAGTGATCCTCCCAACTCAGTCTCCCAAATAGCTGGTACTACAGGCATGTACTACCACACTCAGCTAAAGTTTTATTTTATGTTTTTGGTAGAGATGGGGTTTCACCATCTTGCCCAGGCTGGTCTCAAACTCCTGGGCTCAAGCGATCCTCCAGCCTCAGCCTCCTAAAGTGCTCAGATTACAGACGTGAGCCACCATTTTAAATTTTCTAGTAGCCACATTTAAAAAGTGAAAAGAAGCAAGTGAAATTAATTTTAATAACACATTTTAATTGACCTTATATAACCAAAATATTATCATCTCCACACGTAATCAATATAATAAAATATTAAATGAGATCTTTTACTTTTTTCTTTCTTACTAAGTCTTTAAAGTCCAGCATGTATCTTATACTCATAGCACATCTCAATTCAGACTAGCCATGTTTCAAGTACTCAATAGCTACATATGGTAGCCACCATATTTAATTATGCAAGCATAGAAAATTGTAAAGCACTGAAAATTGTAAAGGGAAAATACACAAAAATAAAGAGAACAGCATAATGAACTCAATGTTGCTCTCACCAGATTTCAGTAATTAGCAATACACGGCCAATTTTTTTTTTTCTTTTTTTTTTTTTTTTTTGAGACAGAGTCTCACTCTGTCGCCCAGGCTAGAGTGCAGTGGCACAATCTCAGCTCACTGCAACCTCCATCTCCCAGGTTCAAGGGATCCTCCTGCCTCAGCCTCCTGAGTAGCTGGGATTACAGGCACATGCCACCACACCTGGCTATTTTTTGTATTTTTAGTAGAGACAGGGTTTCACCATGTTGGCCAGGCTGATCTCGAACTCGTGATCCCAAGTGATCTGCCTGCCCCTCAGCCCCCCAAAGTGCTAGGATTACAAGTGTGAGCCACTGCACCCGGCCAATACATGGCCAATCTTAATTCACCTGTACCTCCACCCACTCCTCCCAAACCCTGAATATTTTGAAAGAGTTGCATGGATGGAAACCTGAAGACCTATTACAAGGCTATCACAATAATCCAGGCAAACCAGCGGCAACTTAGCCTAGGGCGATGGCAGTGGAGATGGCGAGAAAAGGAAGGTTGATCGGATCCTTGCCATATTTCAAAGGTAGAAGCTGACAAGATATACTGATGGATATATGGGATGTGAGAGAGAAAATCAGGAATAACTTCAAGGTATTATGCCTGAACAAAATAATGCAGTTGCCTTTTACTAAAACAGGACGCTGCCAAGGGAACAGTTGGGTGGTAATCAAGAGTTCATTTTTGGACATGTTAAATTTAAACTACCTATTAGACACCTGGAGATGATAAATAAAGATCTGGTTATCTAGATCCGCAATTCAGGAAAGAAGTCCAGGCAGCACACATAAACTGAAAGTCAGAAAGTCAGAAAATCATTGGTATTTAAAACCATGAAACAAAATGAGTTTATTTAGTAGGAGGTGAACGCAAATAGAGTAGAACAGAGGTCTTCGGATACTTCCAAGTTTAGAGCAGGAAAAGGAGGAAACAGGAGAGAGACTGAGTAGAAGCCTTCAGTAAGATAAAAAAGAAAATGAAACACAAGAAAAAGTAATGCCACAGAAGACAAGCAAAAGAGGTGTTTCAAGGAGGTGTTTCAAGCCTGTCCTCCCAGGAGTTTCAGGTTTAATTCATCGTAACTACCTACTCTTGTAACCACCAAAATAAAAAGATAAAAATTAAACCTAGAGGGATAGCAACACTCCCAGGATACCTGGTAGAAAGCAAATGCAAAATGACTATCAGGATACAAACTTCAGCCCAGGCCAGGCAGGATTCCCACTACAAAAGGCACCTTGAACATGAGATCACAATCCAAAATTACAAAGAAGTAAAAAGCAAACTCTCACTAATTAATATCCGTAGTTACAACAAACAGCAGGTTTAAACCATCAAGAACTTTAAACAATGAAACTACCTTTGCAAAAACTATAACAATGAGAAAATTATGACAGTGAAAGAGATCTGATCTATCCAACTCCACCTTGCTTCTAACCTCCTAAATTGCCCTTGTTCATTCTTGGGTGCAGGCCAAGCTAACTTTGGGAGAAATTTAGTTTATATTTTAAATGATAATAGCCCTTCCCAAAAACTAAACTGCCTCTGTAAAACTAACTAAAGGCCAAGAGGTTAGGAAGATGAGAGTGGCCTGAATTCTGCTAAGATGTAAGCATAGTTAAATGATTACCAGCCATTATTCCAGCAGTCGCAAGATGTGCAACTTCCCCAATTCACTATTGTAGAACCTAAGATTGGCCTTCTGAGATCTCCTTTCAGGCTTTTGCATTTCTGATGACTAGATGGCCCCACCTAGACCCATGACTCTTGTCTCAACTGGTCCTGTGGCCCTCACCCAGAAGCAGACTCAGTACAGAAGGACCGTTTTCCACACCCCTATGATTGTATCCCCAACCAATCAGCATCACTCATTCCTTTGACTGCCAAACTATCCTTGGAAAACCCTTGCCTCCAAATTTTCAGGAAAACTGATTTGAGTAATAACTCTGTGTCCTGTGTGATGTGGCTGACACTGTGTAAAACTCTTTCTTTATTGCAATATCATGAATTAGTTTTGCCTGTGCAATGGGCAGGAAGAACCCATCAGGCAATTATAATAATAGAATTTTATAGGTAGAGACTATGAAACAGAGAGAGGAATAGCACTGGGTACAAAACAGGAAGTAGGCAATGAAACCATAGATAACGGAAAAACCAAAATGAGGGAGAGAAAACAGTCAAAACCCTGGTCAGGGTGACATGTCTGTCACTCTCCAGGCAACCCCAAATAAGGGATAAAAGGGGGTGGTAATGAGGATGGGGAGGTCCCTGAAATCCCCTCCTTTTCCAGAATAACTAGTGATTATTCCATCGCCTAATTTTTAAAAACCTATAAAATTAGAAACCCAAACTCCATTGTGCACAACTCATTCTCACAAGCATGCTCACACTTCTCTCTTAAGTGTGTACTTGTACTTGGCAATAAAAGCTTCTTGCCTTTTGCTTCATTCCAACTGATCCCTGAATTCTTTCTCAAGATAGTGTCAAGAACCTGGAAACTGGCTGGGGCTGGGGTCTCACCAGCTTCTGGAAACCCACCTAAGCCCTCCAACAACAAAGTAAGTACATTGTCAACAAAAATAGTCAAACTCTGTAAAATATTTGAAGAGATTTATTCTGAGCCAAATATGAGTGACCAATCGCCCAAGGCACAGGCCTCAGGAGAGCCTGAGAACATGTGCCCAAGATGGTTGGGGAAGAGCTTGGTTTTATACGTTTTAGAGAGACATGAGACATTAATCAAATACATGTAAGATGTACATTGGTTCAGTCTGGAAATGTGGGACAACTGGAAGCAGGGGGCGCTTCGAGGTGATAGGTAGATTCAAAGATTTTCTGATTGGCCATTGGTTGAAAAAGTTATTGTCTAAAGACTTAGGAATATCTGGGTTAAGATAAGGGTATGGAGACCAAGATTTTATCATGCAGGTGAAGCCTCCAGGTAGCAGGCCTCAGAGAGAATAGATTGTAAATGTTTCTTATCAGACTTAATGAGTCTGTTCTATCATTAATTCTAAAAGGGAGAAGAATATAATGAGGCATGTCCGACCACCTGCCTTCCCATCACAGCCCGAAACAGTTTTTCAGGTTAGCTTTGGAATGCCCTTTGTGAGAGGTGAGGTCCTTTCAGGTGGTCATAAGGCTTAGAATTTTATTTTTGGTTTACAACATTTATTATTATTTTTGAAAAAATCCAAAGCATGAGGGGAAAAAAGCACATTAAAAAAAAAAAAAAAAAATTCAAAAAAAGAACTTCTACTTCCAGCTGTGAGGGAGCAATAGGAACTGGATTTACCCTCTGTGGTAGGCTGAATAATGATCCCCCAAAATATCCAAGCCCAAATCCCTGGAAGCTGTGAATGCTACCTTATATGGCAAAAGAGGCTTTGAAGATTAAACTACGGATCTTGCAATAAGGAGATTATCTAATGGACACTAAATGTAGTCACAAATGTCCTTACAAGAGGGAAGCAGAGAGAGGTTTGACAACAGAAACAGAGGCAATGTGATGACTGAAGCAAGATGCTACACTGCTGGCTTTGGAAATGGGAAAAGGGGCCTAAAGCCAAAGAATGCAAGGAATGAAGCTCTAGAAGCTGAAAAGGCAAGGAAATATTCTCCCCTAGAGCTTCCAGGGAGACTGGAAAAGAGCAGCCAGAGAGATCACAAAACCCAGGAGCATGTGGGTCAGAGAAACCAACGGAAGGAAGTGGTCAGCTGACATGATAATGACTGGCGTGTCTTGTGAACCAGAAACATGGAGGTCTTTAGCCATCTTGGTGAGAGCAGTTCTGTGCAGTATTAGATGAAGATGCCAGACTTCTGTGAACTTGAGTGTGACTGGAAAATCCTTCTGAGGAAAGCACAAGGACTCCTAGAAGCCTCTGAGGAAGCAGAGATAGCAGGTATAAGGGACTCTGCCAAGGATGTCTATGCATAAGGAAGGAGGGAGATCAGGTGGTTGCCTTGGGGAGATGCTGGTTTAGTGGGGAGTTCTAATGAAGATAACAGCCATGTCACTTGGGCATGGTTAAGGCTGTAGAAAGGCAGCCAGAAGAGTGGAGAGATGACCAAGCAGCTAGTTAGTAGAGGGAGCACCATCCCCTGGAAGAGAGATTGGCTGTGTCCAGAAGAGAGACTCCTCCTTGCGATGAGGTATCTTTTAGTCACCTCAAACCCCAAAGCCCAAGCCTGCTTTTCCTCCAGTCTCATTACTCCAGCAAGTGGCACTACCATTCCCCCTTTTCCTTTATCCAGGAAGTCATCCTGCTGATTCTGTCTCATTAATGGTCCTCAAATCAATTCATTGCTTTCCACCCTCAATGCCATGATCCACAGTCATTTTTCCCACGTTCTTCAGGAGCAGCTCCTAACTGGCCTCTTTGCCTCCTCTCTTGCTGCCCATCAATCTTCCAGAGAGCTGTTTCCAATATGCAAATCGAATCCTGTCACTCCTTGTTTTGAAAACCATTCAACACTTCCAAATCTGTCCACATGGCTAACTAGGCCTTCAGGATCTATGCCACATACCCTCTTCCTGCCCCTTCTTCTCCAGCCTTGCCCTTCACCATTCCCCAGTGCCCCTCACCATTCCCAGTGCCCCTCACCATTCCCCAGTGCCCCTCACCATTCCCCAGTGCCTCTCACCATTCCCCAGTGCCTCTCACCATTCCCCAGTTCCCCTCACCATTCCCCAGTGCCCCTTACCATTCCCCAGTTCCCCTCACCATTCCCCAGTGCCCCTCACCATTTTCCAGTGCCTCTCATCATTCCTCAGTGCCCAATGCCCTCTCTTCCCTGGACATGCACACATATTGTTATCTTGAATGGCCACCCTTCTGTTCTGCCCAGGCCCTGCCAGTTCTCCTGGATGTCTCTGGTTCAGTCTTCACATTTCACTTAGAACTCAGTTCCTGTAGGAACTCTCCTCTCCCCCTGTAACCTAGACCTTCCCCTGTCATATGTGTGTCATATGTCACACACCCAGCTAATTTTTTGTGTTTTTAGTAGAGACGGGATTTCACCGTGTTAGCCAGGATGGTCTCAGTCTCCTGACCTTTTCACCAGGGCTGGAGTCCATAATCATAGCTCACTGCAGCCTCCAACTGCTAGGCTCCAGCAATCCTCCTACCTCAACCTCCTGAGTAGTTGGGACTACAGGCAGGCAGTGTTAGGCCTCAGAGCCCAGGCTAAGCCATCGTATCCCCTGTGACCTGCAGGTTATATGCCAAGATGGCCCGAAGCAAGTGAAGAATCACAAAAGAAGCGAAAATGGCCTGTTCCTGTCTTAACTGATGACATTACCTTGTGAAATTCCTTCTCCTGGCTCATCCTGACTCAAAAGCTCCCCCACTGAGCACCCTGTGACTCCCACCCCTGCCCGACAGAGAACAACCCGCCTTTGACTGTAATTTTCCTTTACCTACCCAAATGTTACAAAATGGCCCCACCCCTATCTCCCTTCGCTGATTATCTTTTAGGACTCAGCCCGCCTGCACTCAGGTGAAATAAACAGCCTTGTTGTTCACACAAAGCCTGTTTGGTGGTCTCTTCACACCGACAAGAGTGAAACGCAGCACCATGCCCAGCTAATTTCTTTGGTTTTGCAGAGTTTGCAGAGACAGGGTCTCACTATGTTGCCCAGACTGGTCTCAAACTTGTGGCCTCAAGCAATCCCCCAACCTTGGGCTTCCAAAGTGCTAAGATTACACGCACGAGCCACCTCACCTGGCCTGATTTCTTTCATCAGTATTTTGTAGTTCCTATAGAGATCTGTATTAGTCTGTTTTCATGCTGCTGATAAAGACATACCCCAGATTGGGCAATTTACAAAGAAAGAGGTTTAATTGGACTTCCAGTTCCATGTGGCTGGGGAAGCCTCACAATCATAGCAGAAGGCAAGGAGGAGCAAGTCACATCTTACAGGGATGGCAGCAGGCAAAGAGAGAACGAGGAAGATGCAAAAGCGGAAACCCCTGATAAAACCATCAGATCTTGTGAGACTTAGTCACTACCAGGAGAACAGTATGTAAGAAAACACCCCAATGATTCAATTATCTCCCACCAGGTCCATCCCATGGGATTTATGGGAGTACAATTGAAAATGAGATTTGGGTGGGGACACAGAGTCAAACCATATCAAGATCTTTCATCTCTTTCAACAAGAGTAATTAATATGTTAATTCACATAGAAGCTGAAATGGCCTCCAAACATGGCCAACCCTCTTAGATTCAGAAACACAAGGTTTACACTTACAAAAAACATATGGACCCCCTTTCCTCCTGGAAATTTACTACCAGGGTTTGTAGTCTAATAGACTTTACTCCTACAGCTTTAACATCTCATATATATGATAATCAGACCTATGATATAGTATAACTAGTTAAAATATAAATCATATTTCAGAGTACCCACATTCTTTCCATGTGCAGTTGATGGGCCATATTACAAAAACAAAATTTGGAACTCCATTTCTGTTTTAGATTGTACACAGCCTCAAGACGAATGTTATTGTCTACAAAATGTTTAAAATCCTGAAATTATAGAAACATGGCTTTAGTCTCTACCCATTCAAAATAATATGTAATATATGGAAAAAAAGATGTTTTTGTTGAGGAAGAAAGACAAATGAGGCTGTGACCATCTTAGGCCTCACAATCAGACAACATTTAAGTCATATTGCTATTTGGTGCAAAACTGGATTCATAAAAAATTACTCTGAAGACAAAATGACACAGTAATATAGATATTGATAATCAAATACTCCAGTGTTAAAACTCAGTCTTCCTCAGGTTATACTCCCAGCTAACTTACTTTGGGACACGTTCTCGGTCTATACTGAGTCTATGTTCCCAGGCTTAAGTCCTCAAACTTGGCCGATAATAAAAGTAACCATGATTTCTTTAAGTTTTACTGCCTGTTATTTCACCTGTCGGTCGACAAATCATTTTTCTCATGTTCCTCTGTCTTACATCAATTTAATTTGTATACGAGCCAAATAATCTAAAAAGCTAGAAGGAAACAATTTTTCCTCCCCTACAACTATTTCCTCTCGTCCTGCGACTGAAAGTTGTTCCACGTCCCGGGCAGAGGGGGCCCCACCAGGCAGCACCACCAGCTCCACAGAGTTGGAGCGATTTCCCCAAGAAGCTCCCCTGCGCCCCTCGTCACCCCCAGAGACCAGCAGAGGAAATGGCATCTATCCCTTGGAAGACACTAGACAGGAGAGAAAAACTGCAAGCCCTTCTGCTCACACAGAGCAAGAAAGGATTTCGGAGGCGGCGAATGGGATGTAGCAGAAACCCGACCGCCGCGGCGGAAGGGACACCTCCCCTCCCCGGCCTAATTCTGAGCCATCTTCACCCGGTTGTCATAGCACTTACAACGGACGCCACTGCGCAGGTCACACCGTGCCGCACCGCCTTCTGAGGGCCGAAGTCCAGAAGGGCTGAGGCGCAAAGGCGGCGACCGACTTCTGAGCGGGCCGCGGTTGGAATTAGATTTCTATTGGGGCGGGGCTCGAGTGAACCACGGCCTAATCCTCATTCGCAGAGAAGGATAATTACTGCAATACTCTGCCCCGCCCTGGCAGCAGCTCCTGAGGCTGAGTCTGCGGAAGGCCCGCCTCCAGCCTGGGCTCCCGGCACAAGCCACGCCCCTCCCGCCGCGTCCCCGCCTCTCCCGTCGATGGCGTGTGCGTGGGGCTTCGTGGGGGCGGAGCTGCGCGGGGCGGGGTGTCTCGGGCTCGTCCCTGGTGCTCTGGGATCCCGCGCTTCCGAGACTCGCAGTCTCCGCGAGTTGCCTGTTTTTTTCGTGCCGGGACGCGCATGAGGGCCCCGTCCATGGACCGCGCGGCCGTGGCGCGGGTGGGCGCGGTAGCGAGCGCCAGCGTGTGCGCCCTGGTGGCGGGGGTGGTGCTGGCTCAGTACATATTCACCTTGAAGAGGAAGACGGGGCGGAAGACCAAGATCATCGAGATGGTGAGTGTGGAGGCTCGGCGCGCCCAGAGCACGCGAGGGACCGGCTGGGTCGTCAGCTGGCCTTGGCCGCTGCTCGGTCGCGACCGGGAGCTGCCGGCGTCGCCTGTCAGGCTGGGTTCTCGCTAGCTCAGGACGAGCAGCTTGGGGGACCCGGCTGCCCCGCGTGCGACCACTCCTCGGGCTTGGTGACCAGGGTTGCGGTTGCGGCCCTCGGCTGCCCGTGGTCTTTGTTAGGTTTCCATTTGAAGGAGCAAGGCAGAAAATAGATGAATTGGACACAGGCTACCTTGTGCTGCAAAACCCGTTTCTCTAGAGATAAGCTGCAGGTCCTGGGCAGGCCGCTCCCTCTCTCCCTGCCTTGCTACCGCCCTCCTCCCGGATCCGCGTCAAACCGTTGCCGCTCATCTAGTTGCAGTTCCCGCAGAGGACTAGTTGTTTTATGTTGGGACTGCCATGAGTTAGATTATGGAAATGTGCAATATCTAAAATTTTACAAGAATGACAATCCAGAAGAAATTCAGTATAGTTTATTTTGTGTTTGACTGTATTCCTTCTTGTCTCAAAACTCCCACGAAATATATTTTTGTTCATCTTAACTCCCAAAGCTCTTGTATAAATTTTCGAATTTAATTTTTTATCGAAGAGGGTGTGTCAGTAATTACATTTGAGATACATTATAAGTAATTCGTTTCAAAAATGAGGATATTTAGTTTCGTTTTGTATTTTAATTAGATCCCACTCAGGAAGACAATTCTTGCACAAACTTGGATTCTTATGTATTTTCTGAAATACATAATCCTGGGTATACGCCTGATCGTGTGCTATACATGTGAACATCTAGGGTCAGATGAACATCTAGGGTCAGATGATAGAGAAAAATTTTAAATCTACTACACTAAATAGTATCATTTTAGGTTGTAATACTTGGAATTTCTCAGCACCTGCAATATGTTCAAACTGATGAAAGATACGATTTGTCCTGTAGGTTGTATTGACCCCAGGTTGAATACAGCCAGATTTGCATAATTAAAAGTAGCCAGTGTCCCAGCTATTTGGGAGGCTGAAAAAAGGATCACTTGAGTCTGGGAGTTCAAGGTTATAATCACACCTGTGAATAGCTGCTGCACTCCAACCTGGGAAACATAGCAAGACCCTCTTTAAAAAAAAAAAAAAGTTCCCACTTGTCTCATATTACAATAAATATTCCACAATTTTGAATTAATTTATTCTTAAAGGGTCTTAATCATTCTAAAGGCTTATGAAAATTCGTTTCTCCCACCTCTATAGGCCCACAGCAGCAAATGGTTTTATCTCAGAAGTTTCATTTTGCTCTTGTTGCTTTCCTGCTTGGAAAACTTGGCTTGCTTTTGCCCACAACCCAAGGTTAATAATGCCTATGTAGGGGAAAAAACTGAGTTGCCATATCTCCCTGTCTGCTTAAACTGTAGGTTGGTCTGTTATACCGCTTCTCTAAGCCAAGTAAGGTTAAAAATCAATGTTTTCACAAAATCCTTCAATGATACTATCATAGGAACAGTTTGCTATCTTTGTGACAAATAATGAAGACCTATCAAGAATACCAACTTATTTGTACTAAAGAAATCAGTCAATATTTACATGTATGCGTAGTGTATCGATTCGGATTGTAATATACGTGTTGCCTACTAGTAGCTTTTCAATGGAAAAAGTGAAAAGAGCTTCATGTTAACTTTTTTAATTTTAATAGTTTGCTTCTTCAAGTGGAAGAAGTATTTGACTGGAGGTCAGAAGACCTGGGGTGGAATCCTAGTTCTATCTTTCTGTGATAATGTAGGTCTGCTCTGCCCATCCTCTCCCCTCCCCCTTCAGAAAAATCTCTGCAAACCCATGATGTCCAATAGACATAGCTCATATTGGATACAGCTAGTAGAGTTAACTAACTAACCAAGTTGGGCCTATCTAACTGGCTAAGAAAACCAATAACTTCTGGGACTTGGCTCAAAATGATGCATTGTCTTTCAGGAGTTTTTAATTGAGAGACATGAGGAAGTTGCTAGTGGGTTGTTTATGCTACAGCTGAAATATCCCATAGGGCAGCAAGATTAATGTACAGAAGAAGCCAGTCATGGCCAGGCATGGTGGCTTACACCTGTAATCCCAACACTTCGGGAGGGTGAGGTGGGAGCACCCTGTCTCAAAAAAAAAGAAAAGAAAGAAAGATAGGGAATGTGGATCAAGAAACCGAATTGTAAAGGAATTTTGTAAAGCCATTATAAAGAGTTTGCTGTTTATTTTGCAACAAAAGATCATCAAAGGTTTCCTTTGGCAGGGTAAGGTGGCTCTCGCCTGCAATCCTAGCACTTTCAGAGGCTGAGGCGGGAGGATCCCTTGAGCCCAGGAGTTTGAGACCGGGTGGCATAGGGAGACCCTTTCTCTACAAATAATAGATGTTAGCCAGTGCAGTGGCACACACCTGTAATGTAGTCCCAGCTACTTATGGGCCAGAAGTGGAATCTCTTGAGTCAAGGTGGTTGAGGCTGCAGTGAGTCATCATCACACCACTGCTCTGGAACTTGGGTGACAGAGTCATCCAGAGTCTCTAAGAAATAAAAAACCCAACACTGTGTTTTATGAAGATGAGATAAGGTGGATTGGAAGGGAACATCCTGGAAATAAAGAAATTTAGGAGGTTGGTAGTGTTTCTTGCGAAAGATGATTAGAGGCCTTAAACTATGCCACTAGCAACAGGTATGGAAATAAGGGATCAGGAAACAAACATTTCAGAGATAAAATCAACAGGACTTTGTGGCAGCACAGACTGTAGAGTCATACAAACCTAGTTTTGAATCTAGTTTGTCTCATTTATCAAGCCATGTGACCTTGGGCAAATTACTTAACCTCTGTGAATCTCCCATTTTTCATATATTAATTGGAAGATAATGATAGTACCTACTTCATAGGTTGTGAGGATTAAATGAGATAACACAGGGCCTAGAACATAATTGCTTTCTTTCAGAGCTTATTATTGGTTATCATTAAATAAAGGGATTAATTATAAGAAGAAATAACGTTAAGGTTATCAGGTAACTGCTGATTCTGGATATATTATTAGCCAAGATGAAGAGGAGGAAAAAGGGGCAGCTTTGGAAAGTAGCCAGGAGGTAAGGGAAATGTGGAATAACAAGTTCACTTTAAGTCATACGAAATTTGAGATGATCAAGAAATGACCAAGCAGAAATGTTCATGAAATAGTAAACATATTTAAAGTGCTTAGAAAAGTGCCTGGCCCAAAGTAACCAACATATACGTTACTTATTGTTATTGTTAGCAACAGCAACTAAAAATGGAAGGCTGGTGCTGCTCTAAAGAGAAATTGGGGCTAGAAATAATATTTTCCCAAATGTCTAGCCTCTCAGTGGCAAGTGTGGAGATGGATATTATTTCTCATCCATAGTTTTACAGCAAGAAGAAAACAGAAAACTTGGCAATGCCTGACATTGAAGGAGTGTTCATTAAAGACGCTGAAAGCTGTCAGAGGTGGAATAACAGGAAATGTTTCCAAAAGAAGGGGCAGAATTAGCTGTGTCCGTCTTCTCTAAGGTCAGAAGTTGATGTGACAAGGGCAGAAGTTGGTCTGAAAGGCGATGGTAGCAGGGGGTTGAGCCACCATTGGTGAAACAATGATGTGAAGAAAACTAAAAATGACTATTGGGCAGAGGAAATAGTTGTGCTGAGGATGGGTATTTTGTTTTGTTTTTCAAACGGTTGGCACATGAGTATGTTGGTGGGCAGAGGAGTAGTGAAAAGCAAATGGTTACAGATAAGCGGAGGAGAAAGAATAATCAGTCTAGCAAAGTTCTAGGGGAGATGTGGACAGATGCCTTTTGAAGCGAATACGGAACATCTCTGTCTTTCTGAAGGAGATTACTCTGGGCCAGGCGCATTGGCTCACGCCTGTAATCCCAGCACTTTGGGAGGCCGAGGCAGGCGGATCACCTGAGATCAGGAGTTTGAGACCAGCCTGACCAACGTGGTGAAACCCCATCTCTAATAAAAATTTTTAAAAATTAGGTGTGGTAGCGGGTGCCTGTAATCCCAGCTACTTGGGAGGCTGAGGCAGGAGAATCGCTTGAACCCAAGAGGCAGAGGTTGCAGTGAGTCGAGATCGCACCATTGCACGACAGAGCAGGATGTCATCTCAAAAAAAAAAAAAAAAAAAACTACTCATATTGAGTTATAGTTACTTATTCTCCATATTCTTATTATATTACATCTTATTATTTGCAGCTTTAGATTAATTGCCTCCACCTACTTCATTCTTTACTTCTATCCAGTTAATCTGATTTTTTTCCTACTAAATGACACCTCTTTCAAATGTTACCTACCAACTTCTTTTCTAATGTCTCCTGCAGTACCAGAATGTATTCTATTTTTATCAGCAGATTCTCAGTTTTTCTTTAATAGAAAGCTACCAAAAAGAGGATGAGACTAGAATTCAAAGGAAGAGCCAAAGAAAAGAAAAATGAAATTGCTTAATCTTCTTCAGTTATTCTAATATCCTTTATTAAATTCTGTTAGAGTATTTATCCAGTGAAGTAAAACGCAAATACAACACCAGAACGAATGTGTAGTCTTAAGCTTAGCCCCTAAAGAGCAACAAGGAAGGTAGGAAATTATTTAGACAGCAGGATAGGGGAGATGAAACTGTCACTAGAACTTTCACAATCAGTTAAAAATGGTCATTTCCAATTTAAACATGTCTCAACTATTTACTGCTTTGTTGTTAACGTCAACTGTTACTTCTTAAGTAGCTGATGTGGTTTTTTTTTTTTGAAACTTTAGTATACTGTGTTTCTTTCTAGGACATAAATTTATTTTCTTATTTTATTTTATTTTCGAGGCAGGGTCTCACTCTGTCACCCAGGCTGGAGTGCAGTGGTTGAATCTCAGCTCACTGCAACCTCCACCTCCTGGGCTCGAGCCACCTTCCTACCTCGGCCTTCAGAGTAGCCAGGACTAAAGCATGCACCACCACACCCAACTAATTTTTGTATTTTTTGTAGAGATGGGGGTTTTGCCACATTGCCCAGGCTGGTCTCAAATTCTTGGGCTCAAGAGATCCACCCATCTTGGCCTCCCAAAATGCTGGGATTATAGGTGTGTGCCAACTGTGTCTGGTCCTAGTAGATACACTGTTAAGAAAAACTTCTTCCACTTTAAGACAATATAGGCCAACTCTGGGGGTATTGCCTATGAGTTAGCCCTGCTCCTCAAGAAGCAGTTAAAAAAAGAAAAAAGGGCCGGGAGCGGTGGCTCACACCTGTAATCCCAGCACTTTGGGAGGCCGAGGCGGGTGGATCACCCGCAGGCGGGTTGGGAGTTCGAGACCAGCCTGACCAACATGGAGAAAACCCGTCTCTACTACAAATACAAAAAATTAGCTGGGCGTGGTGGCACATGCCTGTAATCCCAGCTACTTGGGAGGCTGAGGCAGAAGAATCACTTGATCCCAGGAGGCAGAGGTTGCAGTGTGCCGAGATCACACCATTGCACTCCAGCCTGAGGAACAAGAGCGAAACTCCATCTCAAAAAAAAAAAAAAGTCAGATGTTTTCTGGGTATTATACTGAGTTAATGGAAAGCCCACTATTGAGTGTGTATTTTAAAAAGGAAGGGAGAAGCAACCCAAGTTTTAAATAACTGCTTTAGTGAATCAAATAGACATTTTATTTTATTTATTTTATTGTATTTTATTGTATCTTATTGTATCTTATTGTATGTTATGTTATGTTATGTTATGTCATGTTATGTTATGTTATGTTATAGACTAGGTCTCACTCTGCTGCCAGGCTGGAGTGCAATTAAGCGATCATGGCTCACTGCAGCCTCAAACTCCTGGACTCAATCAGTCCTCCCACTTTAGCCTCCCGAGTAGCTGGGACTACAGGCATGTGCTGCCACACCTGGCTAAGCTGAATTTTTTTTTTTTTTTTTTTTTAATTTTGGAGAGACAGGGTCTCACTATTTGCCCAGGCTGGTCTTAAACTCCTGGGCTCAAGCAATCCTCCTGCCTTGGGTGCCCAAAGTGCTGGGATTACAGGTATGAACCACCGTACCTGGACAGACTTTTAAAATATCTCCATATCTCAATTTTTATCTAATTTATATCAGTGCTTAGATTTATGACTTTTTAGGACCTGTTTTGAAATCTTGATTCGTTTTGTAAAACATTTTCTCTGAACTCCTTTGGCATTTCCTGATGATTTCTCATAAGTTAGCAATTTATACAGTGTCTTGTCTTGTTTATTATTATTTATGTACCTTGAGGGTCTGGATGGGTGCTTTTCTTTTGGTCTTATTTATTTTTGAGACAAGGTCTCATTCTGTTGCCTGGGCTGGAGTGCAATGGCATGATGATAGCTCACTGTAGCCTCAAACTCCTGAGCTCAAGTATTCCTCCTGCTTGAGCCTCCCAGTTAGCTGGGAATATAGGCATGAGCCATTATGCCTGGCTAATTTTTTATTTTCTGTAGAGACAAGACTTTGCTGTGTTGCCCAGGCTGGTGTCAAAATCCTGGGCTCAAGCAATCTTCCCAACTCAGCCTTCCAAAGCGCTGGGATTGCAGGCATGAGCCACCTGACTAGCTGGTCTCTTTTAAAATTAGTTGCACTTGACTAAGAAAAAGAGAGACCCCAAAACAGTGGCTTCAATAAACAGTAAATTTTATTTTTCTAATGGAATGAGAATTCCAAAAAACAGGCAGTTGCTTGTGTTAATTAGGGCCATACGGATATCAAGGCATAGGTCTTTGACATTTCCCTTGTCTTTTCTTCATGGTCATAAGATGGTTGTTGCAGTCATGGCCAATGCGTCCATGTTTCAGGCAGCAGAAAGGCAGAATCAGGGAAGAAAATACCTATTTCAGTCAAGCTGAATTTTCTGCTTACAGGTAATTGGAGAGAACAAGGTTATATGGCCACCCTTATGTAAGTGAAGTTGAAGAATTGTTTTCTGATTGACCACACTGCCACATTCCAACAAAAATGAGATGTTATTAGTAAGAAGAAAAGGGAGAGAGTCTATTAAATGGGTACTCATAATACAGCAGTAGAGAACAGAAACTCAGAATAGCTTCTATCTTCTTTTTTTTTTTCTTTTCGACACCAAGTCTCACTCTGTGCTAGAGTGCAGTAGTATGATCTCAGCTCACTGCAACCTCCACCTCCCAGGTTCAAGCAGTTCACATGCCTCAGTCTCCTGATTAGCTGGGACTATAGACATGCACCACCATGCCCAGCTAATTTTTGTATTTTTAGGAGAGACGGAGTTTTGCCATGTTTGCCAGGCTGGTCTTGAACTCCTGACCTCAGGTGATCTGCCTGCCTCAGCCTCCCAAAGTGCTGGGATTGCAGTTGTGGGCCACCATGCCCGACAGCTTGTATATTTTGTTTACCCCGAGTAAAGATATATTCATTCACACTTGAAATATCTAGATTTTAAGTAGCCCTCAACACATAGCCACCTCCTTCATATGTCCTAGTGAGATATGGAAGCTAATCTCCCAATTATGTGTCACAACTAGCTTCAAAACTATAGACCTAACAGTACTCCAAAAATGAATGCAGATTGAGCATTCCTAATCTGAAAATCTGAAATCCAAAACGCTTCAAAATCTGAAACTTTTTGAGCACTGACATGATGCCACACAAGTGGCTGAGATATTGACACCTTTGCTTTCTGATGGTTCAGAGTACACAAACTTTGTTTTAGTCACAAAATTGTGTAAAATATTTTATAAAATTACTTTTGGGCCTTGTATATAAGGTGGATGTGAAACATAAATGAATTTCATATTTAGACTTGGGCACCATCCCCACGATATAATGTGTGTACAAATATTCCAGAATCCCAAAATACCCGAAATCAGAAACACTTCTGGTCCCAAGCAGTTTGAGTAAAGGATATTCAACCTGTGTAAGGTTGTGAGACATAGCAACAAAAGGCTATGTGATAAAGAAACAGGAGATGACATTGGGTAATGATTCATGGCTGAGGTGATGTTTGAAGGATAAAAATCATGATTGCTTCAGTTTGAAAAACAGGGAAATACATTAAATTCTTTTTTTTTTTTTTTTTTTTTTTTTTGAGACAGAGTCTCACTCTGTCACCCAGGCTGGAATGCAGGGGCACCATATGGCTCACTGCAGCCTTGACCTGCTTGGCTCAAGTGGTCTTCCTACTTCACCCTCCCTGGTAGCGGGGACTACAGGCGCATGCCACCATGCCTGTCTTATTTTTGTTATTTTTTTGTAGAGATGGTTTGGCATGTTGCCCAGGCTGGTCTCAAACTCCTGGTCTTTAAGCCATCCCATCTCTACCTCCCAAAGTGCTGGGATTATAGGTATGAGCCACCGTGCCCAGCCCATTAAACTCTTATCATTATCAAAGGCTATACTCAAGATGATCTTGAATTTCCAAATTTGCAAACATGGAAATGTTTGTGCCAGGCATATATGACTTTGTCCTTTCAAATCGTGTTTGTCACGTTTCCTGTAGATTATCTGCATGCCACAAGTTAACCACATTTTCAACTTTAATGAAAAGTTGTTCTCTTATCTAGTGAGCTACTTTTATGTTAGCTAGAAACAGCTCCTTCCTGAAACAGTTTTAGCTTTACAATTTTTTTTCTCTTTCCTTTTGTTGTTAATTCATTTACCTAACAGATGGAGTCCCCTTTGAACTGGATACTTACATTTTAAATTTATTCACAAATTTTTTTCTGACTAAAAGCTATTAGTTCTTTTTTCTTTCATTCATTTATTTATCTTAAGAAATGGGATCACGCTCTGTGAGCCAGGCTGGAGTGGAGTGGTGCAGTCACAGCTCACTGCAAGCTCAACCTCCTGGGCTCAAACCATCTTCCCACCTCAGCCTCCCGAGTAGCTGGGAGTACAGACATGTACCACCATGCCTGGCTAATTTTACTTTTAGAGACAGAGTCTTATGACTGGGCACGGTGGCTCACACTTGTAATCCCAGCACTTTGGGAGGCCAAGGTGGGCGGATCTCGAGGTCAGGAGTTCGAGAGCAGCCTGGCCAACATGGTGAAACCCTGTCTCTACTAAAAATACAAAAATTAGCCAGGCGTGGTGGTACATCCCTGTAATCCCAGCTACTCAGGAAGCTGAGGCAGTAGAATGACTTACACCCAGGAGGCAGAGGTTACAGTGAGCCAAGATCATGCCATTGCACTCCAGCTCTGGGCAACAGAGCAAGACTCCATCTCGAAAAAAAACCAAAACAGAAAGTGTCTTGTTATGTTGCCCAGGCTCATTACATCTTTAGATACTTTTACTTTCTTCAACTCGGTTACCCGTACTAGCCATTGATTGGGGGGCAAGAGGTGGGCATTTTTTCCTACAATATAGCAATTTTTTACAACCTGGCTAAGGTTCATAAGAGCTGGTTATATAAACCATGACAACTAGAGAAGGATGAAACCTTATTTTGAAATACAGGATCCCATATACTAGTGTTTTACACCAGTGGTTCTCAAAGAGTGATCCCAGACCATGGCATCAGCATTGAGCAGGAACTTGTTATATATGCAAGTTGTCTAGCCCTACCCCAGACAAACTATCAGAAACTTTGAGGTTGAGCCCAGCAGTCTGTTTTAACAAGCCCTCCAGGTGATTGTGATATGTGCTAAAGCTTGAGAATCATTTAAGTAAATAATTCAAATTGTTGATCAAATTGTGGTCTTAAGACCACAGCAAACTGCAAATTTTATGTGTAACAAAACTTCCTGGTTACTTGCTCACAAATAATAGTTAGAATTGGGGCTGCCAGACAATTACTGTATAAAGAGAGTGATGAGAATGTAGAAAAATAGGTACTTTACTTTATTAAAGGCAGTATACCATTGGTTAAATGAATAATGTTGCATTTGTATAATAAAATACTGGGCAGCTGTGAAAAAGAAATCTGTATGAGTTAACTTTTTTTTTTGTTTTTTTTGAGACGGAGTCTCTCTGTCACCCAGGCTGGAGTACAGTGATACGATCTCAGCTCACTGCAACCTGTGTCTCCCAGCTTCAAGTGATGTTCGTGCCTCAGCCACCCGACTAGTTGGGATTACAGGCACCTGCTACCACTCCCAGCTAATTTTGTATTTTTAGTAGAGACAAGGTTTCACCATGTTGGCCAAGCTGGTCTCAAACTCCTGACCTCAGGTGATCCACCTGCCTCAGCCTCCCAAAGTGCTTGGATTACAGGTGTGAGCCACTGTGCCAGGCTATGTTAACATTTTAAAAAGCTCAAGAAATGGTGACAAGGGGAAAGGCAAGTTGCAGAACAGTTGTGCTCCCAAAAGAAATACACACGTATATCCTTATGTCATTGGAAATTTAAAAAAAAGAAAACTTTAGAAGCTGTTTCTAGTTTTACTAATGACTGGACTTGGGAGGATGAGACTGGGAAGGGAGACTTCAACTTTTTCATCCTTTAACTTTTTATATTGTTTGACATATAAGCATGTATTGCTTTTATATATTTTTAAAATTGTTTTTTTAAAAGCAACAAGAGTTTTTAAAGTGTGTTGGGACCACATTGTAGAAACTCTCTATTAGTATAAGATATTTGCAGTTTATTTGCTAGAGAGTCTTTGGGTATGGTTTTTAAAATAAGTGATACCATCTGGAATGCGTTTTGATACAATTAAACTGATAACTGAGCACACACTAAATTAATATTATTAGAATCTGGAGGTGGGGAGCAGGACTTAAAATAAGCCTGTATTAAAGATAATGAAGTATTAAACTGTTATAGGAGCCGTAAAAAGAGGAAGACAGAAAAGAGATGGATTGCAGAGGTGAAATCTATAGGACTTTATATTTTTTGCACAGTGTTTTGGATTATCCTTAATTTTCATAGTACTTTGAATGCTCCCTGTGTATTTTATGTTAAATAGTTTCCATATTTGCCTCTTTTGTTTGCTTTAAAGATAGTTCAGTTGACCTGGCGTGGTGGCTTTATAATCCCAACACTTTGGGAGGCCGAGGCGGGCGAATCACGAGGTCAGGAGTTCGAGACCACCCTGACTAACATGGCGAAACCCCATCTCTACTAAAAATATAAAAATTAGCTGGGCGTGGTGGAGGATGCCTGTAATCCCAGCTACTCAGGAGGCTGAGGCAGGAGAATCACTTGAACCTGGGAAGCAGAGGTTGCAGTGAGCCAAGATTGCGCCATTGCACTCTAGCCTGCGCGACAGAGCGAGACTCCGTCTAAAAAAAATAAATAAATGAAAAATAAAAATAATAAAAATAAAAATAGTTCAGGCATCACATATTTAGAGTTACTAAAGTAGAGAGAGAGACATAAAGAATCTTGGCCGGGTGCGGTGGCTCAAGCCTGTAATCCCAGCACTTTGGGAGGCCAAGACGGGCGGATCACAAGGTCAGGAGGAGATCGAGACCATCCTGGCTAACCTGGTGAAACCCCATCTCTACTAAAAAATACAAAAAACTAGCCGGGCGACGTGGCGGGCGCCTATAGGCCCAGCTACTCGGGAGGCTGAGGCAGGAGAATGGCGTGAACCCGAAAGGCGGAGCTTGCAGTGAGCTGAGATCCAGCCACTGCACTCCAGTTTGGGCGACAGAGCGAGACTCCATCTCAAAAAAAAAAAAAAAAAAAAAAAAAAGAATCTTGAGTCCTATTTTAGCCTTTATTCTCTTTTAAATTAGAGGTTGCAGTTTATATCTTCAGCCTAACAACTTATTTAACATGTAATGTCATTAAACCATACCTGATAGGTTTTTTTCTCTCCTTAAAAACAGCAGTAGGGAAATCTATACAATTCCGTTTTTCCATCAGCAGGTGGCAGACTTCTCTGGCCATTGTGACACACTGCTATTCTATATCAAATTTATCTTTCTTGTGTTACATACTTTTATGTTAACTCTCAGAGTTGCTTAAACCATTAATCTATACAATTTAAACCAAGTATGACAACCTTCTGCCATTATAGACTTAAATGCCATTCTGTCATTTTTTTCGTATATGTTGTTTATCTTCCTCATTTTCAAGGTGCTATTTTTACAAAGTAGTTTAGCAGTTCATTAAAGAGTTGCTTCATTTGTTTGCCAAGTTCCTTCTTGTAATTAGGTGGAAGTAGATAGCCAGTGCCTGCAAGATCCTTCCTGTCCCCATTCTGTCTTCTTTACTGCCTTGTCAGAAGGCATAGCCTTCTCCTTTACCTCATCTCCGATATCGTTAGTTACGCAGTCTCCCCAGTGAAAAAGATCAGTTTTTCAGTCCATCTGGATTTCTCTGTCAAATGGTTAGGGTTCTAAGGGAGCAAGTTACTAGATAAAATTTGATGAGACAGGAAAAAGTTGAGAACCCGAGCATTATATACAGCATAGCAAAATGTTGCAAAGTAGAAACTCACTGTAGTTGGCTTAAGAAAAAAAGGAGGCTTCGCTGGGACTAGAACTAGAAAGCAGTTAGAAACTGACTCCCATTTGGATTAATTTGGCACCGTGCTATCATTCCGTAACTAGGGAAAAACTAAAATTTAGAGGTGTCTACTATGATCAAGTATACTCTACGCGTTTATTTAATCCTTAAAACAGTCTAGCTGTAGTTACTTTTCTAATTTTCTGTTAACACACTTAGGAACTAGCTAGTTAAGTAGCACAGTCAGCATTCAGTCTGATTTTTGTACTCTGAAGCTTTTGGATAGTTTCCCTGCTTGGGTAATTTAAGCAGGTGTACATTTGTTGCCAATTTTTATTTATTTATTTATTTATTTATTTATTTATTTATTTATTTTTTTCTTGAGACTGAGTCTCTCTCTCTTGCCCAGGCTAGAGTGCAGTGGCGCAATCTCGGCTCACTGCAAGCTCCGTCTCCCGGGTTCACGCCATTCTCCTGCCTCAGCCTCCCGAATAGCTGGGACTACAGGTGCCCGCCACCACGCCTGGCTAATTTTTTTGTATTTTTAGTAGAGACGGGGTTTCACCATGTTAGCCAGGATGGTCTCGATCTCCTGACCTTGTGATCCACCCACCTTGGCCTCCCAAAGTGCTGGGATTACAGGCGTGAGCCACTGTGCCCAGCCTGTCGCCAATTTTTAAAATTTTAATGTCTTTCCAAGCTAGATAAATAGAATAAAAATTTTATTTTGTGTACAATATATACATAAAAGAGATTTTGTCACATGTTCCTAATTTTGGTAAGATAGGGAACTGTAGTGTTCCATAATTTTTGTTCTGTAATTCTTTGTGTGTGGCTTATTTAGTAATGATATACAGTATCTTTTTCCTTTAACAAGTTATAGAATCTATGGCTTGAACAGAAGACAATCTTGTAAGGGAATGGGGTGGTCTTTGAAAGGTTAATAGTTGGTAAATCCTTGGTTCAAATCTCAGCTCTGCCACATTTTAATGGTTTATCCTTGGAAAAGATACTAAACTTTTCTAAGCTTCAATTGTCAGTTATCTAGAATGGGGATGATTCACCTAAATACTCTTATGCCTTGTTTACTTCAGGGTATTATATTAAGAATGTATTTTGTCTTTGTCAGGCAATGTTGCTGTAAGACCTAATGATAATAATTAATAAAGAATATGTTCTTAGTGTTTGTATTTTATTTCACTTGATGTTTTAAAATAATTATATTTTGAAGAATTCTAACAGTATACTATTCTGAGTGCCTTCCTGGGTTAAGATTGAAAGAGAGATGATATACATAAAGTTGTAAATAGTGCTTACCACATAGTAGTTATTCAATAAATATTGTCCTATCTTCTCCCTTCTGTTAATAAAGCTAATTTTGTCCAACTTACTTTTAGACACAATACTCTCTTAAAGTAGGTTTAATTATATAATGCATTAAACATTATCTCTAAATAACATTCCATTTGAGCCCTCAGATTTGGAGATAGTAGAATGTTTAGTTATGTCATACGTCTTTCTTAAAGTTTAAAAAGATGGAGGCCGGGCTCGGTGGCTCAAACCTGTAATCCCAGCACTTTGGAAGGCCGAGACGAGCGGATCAGGAGGTCAGGAGATCGAGACCATCCTGGCTAACACGGTGAAACCCCGTCTCTACTAAAAAAAATACAAAAAACTAGCTGGGCGTGGTGGCGGGCGCCTGTAGTCCCAGCTACTCGGGAGGCTAAGGCAGGAGAATGGTGTAAACCTGGGAGGTGGAGCTTGCAGTGAGCTGAGATCTGGCCACCGCATTCCAGCCTAGGCGACAGAATGAGACTCCGCCTCAAAAAAAAAAAAAAAAAGATGGAATATGGGGAGATATCCAGCATTATGTCAAATTTTGAGCAACAATTTGTAACCTGAGCACTTAGCACTGTAGAAAACAGGGCCTGATCTGTGAATGCCTGCCATAATTGTTGGAGATGATTTAAGTGACCCGGGGGTCTTGGAAGCATTGCATATATAATTATTTAATTTTGAGCTACTGAGATTTAATTTGGCTAAAACTATACAAGAAACATAAGTTATTACAGATAATAAAGCTTTTTTTTTTTAAAGATAATAATGTTTTACTCACTTTTGAATCCCCTCTAGTACACTTGTAGCAAGCATAGATCATGTGATTCACTATAGATTTTATAAAACTAACTTATGAGGTCCACATTCATGGGTTTCTAATCATGTGACCTAACTTTAAATTAATAATTGGACTCATGAGTACCTGAACTATGATCCAGATTTAAACTATTTGCCAGGCCGGGCAAGGTGGCTCATACTTGTAATCCCAGCACTTTGGGAGGTAGAGGCAGGAGGATCACTTGAGCCTAAGAGTTAGAGACCAGTCTGGGCAAAATAAGGGGACCTCATCTCTACTAAAAATCAAATATATCCAAAAAAAAAGAAAGAAAACACACACACGAAAAAATCAAGTATATCAATACCATAAATGAAGACTCCATTTATGGTATTGTCTTATATCCTATTTTCTTGAACCTGACCTACCTATTGCAACATAAATGTCTTTTCCTCTAAAAGTTTATTTAAATACAGAATTGAATCCTATTTAAGAAAGTAAAAGACACACACACACACACACACACACATCAAAGCCAGGTGTGGTGGCACATGCCTGTAGTTCCAGCTACTCGAGAGGCTGAGGCAGGAGGATCACTTGACCCCAGAAGGTTGAGGCTGGTAAGCTAAGATCATGCCACTGCACTCCAGTCCGGGTGATAGAGTGAGACCCTGTCTCAAATAAATAAATAATCTATTTTATTTTGTATTGATTCTCTTTTTATATCATATACACGTTGATATAAAAGTGAATCTAGATGAGCAAAAGAAATCTATAATTTTCACCACCTTAAAAGACCCCTATTTTAGTAAATGTACTTCCTTTATTTTTCTATGTGTAATTATTAAGTATCATTTTTTTACCCAAATGAAATCATTCTGTAATGTTTTAAACCAAGATGATTTACTTAATTTGTTTGTACATTTTTTTTCTTTTTTTTTTTTGAGACGGAGTCTTGCTCTGTCGCCCGGGCTGGAGTGCAGTGGCCAGATCTCAGCTCACTGCAAGCTCCGCCTCCCGGGTTCACGCCATTCTCCTGCCTCAGCCTCCTGAGTAGCTGGGACTACAGGCGCCCGCCACCTCGCCGGGCTAATTTTTGTATTTTTTAGTAGAGACAGGGTTTCACCGGGTTAGCCAGGATGGTCTCAATCTCCTGACCTCGTGATCCGCCCGTCTCGACCTCCCAAAGTGCAGGGATTACAGGCTTGAGCCACCGCGCCCGGCCTTGTTTATAAATTTATACTTATATTTTCATGACTATATTGTATTTATGCTATTATATCGCCTGGGTATCATAACTATTTAAAAATTTCTTTAATTGATGCATAGTATTCAACTCAAGTTATCACCTGCCAGTCCTTCATATGATTTCAGATAATTTTGCTGCTAGTTACTATTAATTCATGAATTTAAATCTCAAAATAGTTTTGTTTATTGTTCTCTTGCCTATTTATTTAATGTGTTTATGTGGCACAGTAAGAAGGGAGGGTAGTAAGTTAAATCTTACTTTTTACTCCTCATTTAGATGTAGTCAATATAGTGCACCAGTAATAAAAGCTTAAATTGCATTACCTTTTTGCCATTTTTCTTTTATTATTATACTTTAAGTTCTAGGGTACATGTGCACAACGTGCAGGTTTGTTACATATGTATACATGTGCCATGTTGGTGTGCTGCACCCATTAACTCATCTTTTACATTAAGGTTATCTCCTAATGCTATCCCTTCCCCCCCCCGCCGCCCCCCCACAATAGGACCCGGTGTGTGATGTTCCCCTTCCTGTGTCCAGGTGATCTCATTGTTCAATTCCCACCTATGAGTGAGAACATGCAGTATTTGGTTTTCTGTTCTTGCGATAGTTTGCTGAGAATGATGGTTTCCAGCTGCATCCATGTCCCTACAGAGGACACAAATTCATCCTTTTTTTATAGCTGCATAGTATTGCATGGTGTATATGTGCCACATTTTCTTAATCCAGTCTGTCATTGATGGACATTTGGGTTGATTCCAAGTCTTTGCTATTGTGAATAGTGCCACAATAAACATACGTGTGCATGTGTCTTTATAGCAGCATGACTTATAATCCTTTGGGTATATCCCCAGTAATGGGATGGCTGGGTCAAATAGTATTTCTAGTTCTAGATCTTTGAGGATTCGCCACACTGTTTTCCACAATGGTTGAACTAGTTTATAACTTATAACAAAATAGTGATTTTAAACAATATTGTTTGTTTCTTTTTAAGGGCAAGAATACCAATTGTGAGGTGTAGAAGGAGTCCAAAATTAAAACAAAAAGCTTTTCATCTTGTTTCATTTCAATCATAGAGATTCAGCTATAATAAAAAAAAACATTCGGGAGGCTGAGGTGAGAGGATCGCTTGAGCACAGGAGTTCAAGACCAGCCTACTATGCCTCATAGCAAGACCCTGACTCTTAAAAAAACAAAAAAGAAGCCGGGTGTGGCAGGGTGCTCCTGTGGTCCCAGCTACTCCAGAGGCTGAGGCAGGAGAATTGTTTGAACCCAGGAGGCAGAGGTTGCAGTGAGCCGAGATTGCACCACTGCACTCCAGCCTGGGCGACAGAACAAGACTCCATCTCTAAAATAAATTAAAAAAAAAAAAAGTCAGTGCTAAGCATCTTGAAATGTTTGTTTGGTTGGTTGGTTGGGTTTTTTTGGGGGTTTTTTTGTTTTTTTTTTTTTGAGGCGGAGTCTCGCTCTGTCGCCCGGATTGGAGTGCAGTGGCCGGATCTCAGCTCACTGCAAGCTCCGCCTCCCGGGTTTACGCCATTCTCCTGCCTCAGCCTCCCGAGTAGCTGGGACTACAGGCGCCCGCCACCTCGCCCGGCTAGTTTTTTGTTGTTGTTGTTGTTGTTGTTGTTGTTGTTTGTATTTTTAGTAGAGACGGGGTCTCACCGTATTAGCCAGGATGGTCTCGATCTCCTGACCTTGTGATCCGCCCGTCTCGGCCTCCCAAAGTGCTGGGATTACAGGTTTGAGCCACTGCGCCCGGCCAATTTAATGCTTTTTAAGTAAGAAAATAAAAAAGATATAGTTCATGTTCAACAATTTTACTTGAGTTTTTGGAAATTAACTTGATCTGGATTTTTGCAATTTTTTTTTTTTTAAGACAGCCTCCACCTGTCACACAGGCTGGAGTGCAGTGGCATGATTGCTTTGCAGCCTCTACCTCCTGGGCTGAAGTGATCCTCCCACCTCAGCCTCCTGAATAGTTGGGGCTACAGGCACATGCCACCATACTTGGCTAATTTTTTAACATTTTTCATGGAGACTGGGTCTCCCTATGTTGCCCAGGGTGGTCTCAAACTTCTGGGCTCAAGCAGTCCTCCTGCCTTGACTTCCCAAGGTGCTGGGATTACAGATGTGAGCCTCAGCCCACGGCCTAGATTTTTGCAAAGTTTAAGAAATGCATTGAGATGGGAACCATAGGTTCTCCTCAGTTTGCATATACATATGTCTGTAAATTCATAAGGCTGCAATCAGTCTCACTCACAGTCGTCTACTAGGATAAGTTTTTGCAATGGTCTTAAATGATAAAAAACATGAGGCTGGGCATACTGGCCTAGCGCCTATAGTCCTTGAGAGGTTGAGGTGGAAGGATCACTTGAGCCCAAGAGTTCCAAGCTTTAGTATGCTGTGCCAATCAAGTGTCTGCACTAAGTTAGGCATCAATATAGGAACCTCCTGGGAGTGGGGGACCACCAGGTTGCCTGAGGAGGGGTGAACTAGCCCTGGTTGGAAATAGAGCAGGTCCAAACTCCTAAGCGGATCAGTAGTGAGGTCACGCCTGTGAATAGCCACTGTACTACAGCATGGGCAACATAATGAGACCCAGTCTCTCTGTTTTTTTTAAAGAAAATTAAAAAAAAAAAAAATGAGGGCCGGGTGCAGTGGCTCACACCTGTAATCCTAGCACTTTGGGAGGCCAGGGTGGGTGGATCATGAGGTCAGGAGATTGAGACCAGCCTGGACAACATGGCAAAACCCCATCTCTACTAAAAATACAAAAATTAGCCAGGTGTGGTGGTGCACACCTGTAGTCCTAGCTACTCGGGAGGCTGAGGCAGAAGAATCGCTTGAACTCGGGAGGCAGAGGTTGCAGTGAGCTGAGATCGTGCCACTGCACTCCAGCGTGAATGACAGAGTGAGACTCTGTCTCAAAAAAAAAAAAAACAAAAAAAGAAAATTTTCATTTGCCATTCATTTTCAAAAATTATAGTAAATGATTGTTTCATCTCTGTTTTCTGTTCCTTATACATTTTAAACCATATTCATGTAAACATTTATAGTACCTTGTTTCAGTTCTATTTTGAACAGTCATCATATTGAAGTTAGTTCACTGTTGTCTTCAGGGAAGAAGTTCACATACCTAGACTGATGTTTTGCATGTTTGAAAAAATCATCTTTCTATTTACATCATGCAGCAATTAGCAGGAACAAGTTTCGCAAGAGGCAGTATAGAGACTATTGCATCTCATCTTCTAAATTGTCTTCCTTATATGGTGGCTTCATTGTTTTGTTTGGAATAACTTCCTAGGGTGTCATCCGATTTAAGTTTAAAAATACATTCCTTGTTGGAAAGGTAATTGGATTATAGTAGCCCAACTATAAGTTAGTAGGTAAGTCTAGATTGTATTGTTGAGAAATAACAATACTTGCTACAGGTTTTATGCGGGATTATGATGTGATTTCTTTTACATGCAACTTTTAATTAATGCAGTACCTTTATTTACTTCCCTGTCCCAATGTTAAAGATAAATAAGTTATTAAAGCTTAAATTCATATATTTGGTTTTCTGTGGGCTTTTTGTTTTTTCATTATTTGGAATTTCTGAGAAATCTTCTGATGACAAAATATGAAGTGATAATTTTTAGTTTTTCAAGTTGATTGAATAATTGACTATCTAAAAAGCTCTTAACTAGTTACTCAGAAATATCCCTTTTTCTATTGATAAAGACATCCAGTTTCAGTGTTAAAAGAGGAAGGAAAAAAATCTTCCAAAGATGTGAATTCTGTACAAGTCCTGTGCTCTTTGGCATGTGAATTTCAGATCCAGAGTTTGCCACTAGAAGTGATAGGAGTGATTTTTGTTTCTATGTCAATGAGTAAAGAAACTCCAAGGCAACAGGGCCCAGTTATTGTGTACAGAGGTGAAAGTCCACTATGCAGTTAAAGAACCTGTCTTTACAACTTTGTACTTCCACATCCTTTCTATCCCTTCTCTAAAAAATAAAATAAAATAAAAAAGTTAAGTGCCCTGGAGCTGTTAGAAACAAAATTCAGTATCTTTGATTCAGTGCATTGCTTGTGTCCTTGTTCCTTTCTTGTGGCATATTTTTTAAACATTCTTACTCATCCGTAGACTTCTCAAGCCCTCTCATGTTATGTGTTGCCCAGAGACAGCCTGATATAGTTTGGTCCAAAAAGTTTCCCATACAAAATTAGCTGGACATGGTGGCGCGTGCCTGTGATCCCAGCTACTGGGGAAGGCTGAGGCATGAGAATCTCTTGAACCCAGGAGGGGGAGGTTGCGGTGTGCCCAGATCGCGTCATTGTACTCCAGCCTGGGCAACGAGAGTGAAACTCTGTCTCAAAAAAAAAGAAAAACAAAAAAAGTGTCCCAACTCTTGTACATTAAGTCACATAAGTAGTGTCTTAACTTCTCCTGACTTCAGATTCTTTATAAAAAGGGAGAAGTATTGTTTTTCTCTTAAAATTATACCAGTTGAATTACAATGTATATAAAGGGCCATCGCATGCTTCTGGGACTTTGACAAAGCAAGAAAGTGCTTGATACATGTTAGTCCCTCTTCCAGGGACACCCCACCAGTCCCACTATCTCACTCCCACCCCACTCCTACCACGTACACACTGGGTGGAATTAAAAAGATGAAGTCTGTTATAGGCAGGAAGCAACATCCATATTCCCCCTCTTCCCTGTTCTTAGAATCAGGCTAGCAGGACAGGCACACACACCAGCAGAGCTCAAACCACCTACCCTTAGAGACCAATACTCCTTTTGATAGGATACCAGCCAGCTTTCTTTTCATGCCATGAAGTGTTTTGTTTTGGAGCCCACTAAGCTGGCTGGATTCCTTGCTTCTGTGTCTCTGTTAGAAACATTGTTTCAAACAATCCAACTATATGATGTTGACTGGGTTTTTAGCTTTGTTTTCTGATTATGGACACCATAGGTGCTACTCCTATGACGTGTTTTTTTGTTTTTGTTTTTGTTTTTGTTTTTGTTTTTGTTTTTTTTGAGACGGAGTCTCGCTCTGTCGCCCCGGCTGGAGTGCAGTGGCCGGTTCTCAGCTCACTGCAAGCTCCGCCTCCCGGGTTTATGCCATTCTCCTGCCTCAGCCTCCGAGTAGCTGGGACTACAGGCCACCTCGCCCGGCTAGTTTTTTGTATTTTTTAGTAGAGACAGGGTTTCACCGTGTTCGCCAGGATGGTCTCGATCTCCTGACCTCGTGATCCGCCCGTCTCGGCCTCCCAAAGTGCTGGGATTACAGGCTTGAGCCACCGCGCCCGGCCTCCTATGACGTTTTTTAACACGCTATTTAAATTTCCCAAGGAGCACATTTATTTTCTAAAACTCAGGTTGTAAAAATGGCCCCTTAATGTCATTGCAAATATTGTCTTATGTATTCTATTTTAAACTTTCCTATACTTGTATAAAGATTTTTCCTCCTCAAATTGGTCTCTTGCTGTAGATATAACCTTTTTCAATCAATAGTAGACCATAGGTCTGTAAATACTCAGCTCATGGAGCAGTACTGTGCAGTGATCTGAAGCATGGATTCTGAAGTTAGAGAGAACTGAGTTTGAATTTCTGCCACTTGCCAAGTATAAGGCTTAATTTGCTCACCAGTAAATTGAGAATAATACTAGCACATACCTTCTAAGGTTGTTTATAAGTATTATATGAGACAAGGGTTATCAAGTGCTTAGAGACATCTGGCACATTGTAAACACAATACATTTTAACTATTCATAATAATTTTTAAGAGCAGTATAATTTTATATTTTATGTATATATCACAGTTTACCTCTTCTGTATTGGTAAACATTTAAATATCAGCCATGTAGGTTGTTTCCAGTATCCCAGAATGATAAAACAAATTTGCAGTATACGTCCTGGCAGCTAAAGTTTTGTGTACCGCCTAATTTCTTTAGGAAAAGTTTCTAGACATAAAATTGGTATGTCAAAGGGAATGTATATTTCTAATGCTTTTAATAGTATTTCTAAATTGCACTCCAAAAAGATTGTAGAACTATCATTTCAATATTCTTTTTTTTTCTTTTTTTCTTTTTTTTTTTTTTTTTTGAGTCAGAGTCTTACTCCGTCACCCAGGCTGGAATGCGGTGGCGCGATCTCGGCTCACTGCAAGCTCCGCCTTTCGGGTTCACACCATTCTCCTGCCTCAGCCTCCCGAGTAGCTGGGGCTACAGGTGCCCACCACAACATCCGGCTAATTTATTAAAATATATTTTTAGTAGAGATGGGGTTTCACCGTGTTAGCCAGGATGGTCTCGATCTCCTGACCTGGTGATCCACTAGCCTTGGCCTCCCAAAGTGCTGGGATTACAGGCATGAGCCACCACGCCTGGCCCATTTCAATATTCTTGGTTGTTGAAAGTAATCTGTGAATCATCTTTCAAAGTGATATATTTCAAATTCTTACCATTGTTAACTATAGCAATATTAAAGGACATTTAAGTCATCATTTTTGTATATAATACAGAAATATTTTAGAAATGGAGCCCTTTTGTGGCCCTTGAGTCTTCATTACTGTTTAGAAATAATAGGCTGTCCTCTTAGAGGAGTGTTTCATTATGAATTTTATTATTTTATTAAGATAGCAGTGTCAAAGGTTTCACGTTTGGTAGATACAGATTTGGATAGTTTTGTTTTTTGGTTTTCGGTTTTGGGGTTTTTGTTTTGTTTTGTTTCATTTGTTTTTTTTTTGAAACGGAGTTTTGCTCTTGTTGCCTGGGCTGGAGTACAATGGCACGATCTCAGCTCACTGCAACCTCTGCCTTCCGGGTTCAAGTGATTCTTCTGCCCCGAGAAGCTGGGATTACAGGCGCCGGCCACCAGGTCTGGCTAATTTTTTGTATTTTTAGCAGAGATGGAGTTTCATCATGTTGGCCAGGTTGGTCTTGAACTCCTGACCTTAGGTGATCCACCCGCCTCGGCCTTCGAAAGTGCAGGGATTACAGGCATGAGCCACTGCACCCAGCCTGGATAGCTTTTTAACACCAATTCTAAACAGCAATTTAAAATTTTTTTCATGTTGTTTTTAATAGAGAACGATACTTCACAAAATTTGATTACTGAAATATTACCTAGACTACATTTCTCTGAGGGCAGTAGAGAAAAAGCCGATAATAAAAGTTTATTTACGTAAGTGTAGTGTAGCCATGTTCCTAATGATAAAGTTTCCCACAGCCCATGGCATAACTTATCTATAAGGTCCTGACACATGGTATTAGCATATTGCCACCCTACTACTCAGGTTAAAAGCAAGACTAGTTCTCTTTAAAAAAATAAAAATAAAAATATTTTCTTCACGACAGTTGGACTGCTCTTATTTCTAACAGGAAGGAACTTTTTCCCAAATTTTTTTAAAATAGAAATTAATTTTTATTTTCAGATTTTGTGGCTGGTCTCATTAAACGTATAGGAAAATATAAAAATTACTTTAAATCCCACTGCCCTTTGCTAAAGACTATTAACAGTCTTTTGACCACATTTGCATATATCTTGTCTTTTTTGTTTATGGACTTTAAGTGATCTAATCTTTTTTTTAATGGTGATAAAATATATATAATATAAACAGTACCATTTAAACGATTTTTAAGCATTTAATTTGGTGGCATTAAGTACATCTACACTGCTGTGCAACCATAACCACTGTCCACTGCAGAACTCTTTTCATCTGCTAAAACTGAAACTCTATCCTTTGAGCAATAATTCCCCATCCTCCTCCTCCAGCCCTGGCAACAGCAACCTAATCTTTTTAACTTTGTATTAAAATAGAATATACAGAAAAGTTCACATATCAGAAGTACACTGACAAACCACTGACAAACCATGAGGAAGGGAATGTTTTCAAGTGTTAGTGTAGAGGTTCCTCTTTTCTTTCCAGAGCCAGTTACCAGTTCTAATAGTAGAGATTTACCTTCTCTTTAATCATCACATAACTTCAATTGATAATGTTATGTAGATTGACTGGTGACTAGCTCAGAGCTAGCAAGGCTGTAACCAAGAGCATATATAAAGTACTGTGCAGCAGTGCGTCACAAGGTTTTTGCATAGGGCTTAGTCAAGGCTTTTGGAACCGCCCTCATTTGCACCTTGTGCTATATTAGTACTTCTCAGACAGGAAGAATTTTCTTTTGCTGGTGTGCCTCGTCCGGTTACCTTCAGGGTAAGTGTGTACGGTTCATGTAAATGAGTTTCTCTTGTCTAACTTTATGTGATTCTTATTTGATTCTGTATCTTACTGAAATTTTGGGCATTTTAAAATACAAACTTAGGAAATAAAAGAATGATCCAGTATAATGCAAAACTTCTTTATAATTTGTGAAGAAGTGAATGTGCAAAACTTTGAAGAGTCTTAGGTCTCAGAAATTACATTTTATATGTTCTAATTTTAAGAGCTTCTTGTTTTACATGTAGATGTTAAAAAAAAACAAAGTACCTTCAGAAGTCTCTTTCCAGGTTGAGGGGAAACACTCTAAGATTCAATTGTGGTGTTCATTCAGTCGCTATGTGACTCAGTTTTACTGACAGCCACAAGCTTTGTGTTACTAGGATTAGGAAACGTTTATTATGGGTAGTAATATAGATTATCGATTTTTATTTTGTGCATGTGAGCTTTACCCAGGATTTTACAGAATGGGATTATCACTGGTATGTTTTATGAATTGATAAAAGTTAGATTACAGATTTATAACAAATTATATATTGAAAATTAAGATTCAAAAATTTATAGTAAAAGCCTAGAATATTATGGCTAAGTTATATTTAAATAATTTAATTCTCTACACTTTATAGTTTTTTTTTTTTTTTTTTCCTTAAGTCAGATAAGTTAGATCATGCTGCAGATCGTTTCTTAAAGCAGTTTGCTTAGTTTTTATTGGCAGCCTGCATCCAAGCCCGGCATCTCTGGGTATTGCTTGTCACCTATGCTGTTGTTCCAGGACAAATTCAAGGACAGAAGAACTCAGTGCCTTAAGGGTTGTCAGTATAAATTACTTAGTTTCCATGTGCTGTGTGTGTGGTTTACTTATCTTGAAAAGATACTATTAGATATTAGAGGCAGTGAGCGTGGGAAGGATAGAGGAATAAATTCTAAACACTGAAATTATTTATTTGCATAAATGTCTACAGAATTCTGACTCCATAGCTGCTTTACCATTTAGGAAAATTGGTTTAAATTGCCCATTTTTAAATAACTAGCTTTTGAAATCTGTTTTTTCCTCTTTCCTCCTATATCCTCTTCTACCCCTCCCACTCTTTGCGATTTAGTTTCATTTTTGTTTTATGCTTGTATCCAGAAAAGTTTCACTTTGCAGCTTGTGTGTTTCTTTTTCCCCAGCGCTGAGTTGAAAATCTAATTAGGGAAAATTATTTAAATGCCCCCCAAAATTATTACAACCATACAGAAAGGATGAACTTACAGTTTGATTTTGCATGTGCTAATCACCCTAAGAAACATAAAGAAAAAATAACCCAAGCTTAAGAAAGTCAAATAGTACAGGTTACTGAAAAAGTATAGGAAAAATGGATTCACCATGGATGTTTGGTACTGTTGCTGATACTGTGTCCATATTATAGTAATATATGCCTCTTCTTATGTAAGTAATATACAGTTTAGCATTCACAATATTCTTTCCTTATCAATGTAGTTTACATGTTTCTGCGAGTATCACAATTAAAGCAGTCACAATTTTTAAAGCTATATTCATGAATTTAATCATTTTCACTTTCCTGTAAGACAGAGTCAAGTAGACCTTTAAAAGTAATCAGTTTGCATTCAGATACTTTAAGACTTGCTTTAAATCAGGTAATTTTTTTCATGTAGACATACCAGTCAATTTTCATTAATTGACTTGTAAACTATCGTCAGAATGAAATACCATGATAAAGTTTTCAGTTGTCAAGTTTGTGTTGTGAAGTTCTTACCTCTTGCTTCAGTCTTTAGCCTTGTCCTACATATTCCTTGTAAAGAACTCTGCTATAGTAGAGACCTTAATCTCATACAAAAAGCACACAAAGTAATTATTTTCCAGTTTCCACATTTTCCAGCTCACACTTAAACACTCTGAAGACTTAAAATGTTAAAACTTCCTTTGAAGAGAGTTCATAGTTCAAGGGCAGTATTTTCTATTTTTGAACACGTCTTCTACACTTGATGTGTTTTTTCCAGCAACTCTTCTCTTGAAGCATCTGCAGCAGATGACCATTGGCAAAGTAAGCCAGAACTTTATATACCAGGTATAGGTTTACAAGCCTATTGGTTTAAAAATACTCTGCCCTAATTTTCCGTGTCTTCCTTAGAATAGTGCCAGAATGCTGACATTTTACACCTGAGTCTTTACACTTTTTAAATGATATAGACCTTAGAGCAATTTTTGTATAAGGACTGCAGTATCACTTTATGTGCGATTATCTTTGAACAAAGATAAATTCTGATCAGATTGCTAGCGAGGACTGGGAAGAATGAAAGCTCTTCAGTTGAAATTTGCATAGTATTCACGAATTACTGGTATACTTACCAAAAAAAAAAAAAAGGTCCTAAAGTTGGCCATCAAATTTCTTATCACTCTTTGTTTTTATTTGATGAGATGATGAGAAAGATGATCATTCTTTTACCAACTTATACTGACTTTTTTCCCCTGTAAACTCAAAATGTATGTTCCAAAAAGAGCCATACTTCAGAGACAGAGACTAGAGAGGGCTTCTACTACCTGAATGTGTAACAAAAAGATCTTAGATTCCTAGATATTAAAATGTGTTTAATTCTTCACTGCGTGAATTGTTTGCCCTTGAGTTTTTCAAATGTTTCACAGATTATGTGGTATTTTTATAAACTCTACAGGACTTTTCCACAGTCTCCACACTCTTCCTTTTTTTCAAGCTAATGAGATGGTTTTATTTAAATAGTGCTCTTTGAAAAATCTAAACCACTTTTCACATATTAAGCATCAAAGAAAAGCTGTAAGCATTTAATAATTAGGCTTTGATTGCTATGAATGAAGAAATAGACTTGCATACAGCTTCTGTAATACCTTGTTTGTTAGAAATCTGGATGACTATGAAAGAAAAAAGTTAGACCAAGGAAAGTCTACTTAAACTTGACTACAATCATCTAAGCTAAAGACTACTAATCCCCAAACTACCATTATATTTTGAGTGTGGTGATCAAATGTTTTCTGAGTTATATACTGTATGTGTGTATGTATATATATGTGTGTGTATATATATCTGTGTATATATGTATAAAGATATATACATCTTTATATTGATATATATACACACACTCATATGCAGATACATTCTTTTTCAGATGTGAAAAATTACAAGTTATCTTACTATTTGGAAATCATGTTTACTTAATTCTAAGATGCCATCAATTATGAGACTGTCAACTTATTAGCAGGCTTTCTGAGAGAGGAAGAAAAAGACATTTTGTAATTTCATGGACTTAAAATGGAAGGGGGTAGGGACCAAATTTTAGAATTTGAGAAAATTTGATGTATGTGCTATAACACCTTTTAATTATAAAGAACACAGATCTAATGTCCAATTTACATTACTAGAGTTTAAGAAAAAGTCAGATATTTTCTCCCCTTCAACTAAGTTGCCATTTTTAAATAGTGCTTTAATTATAAAATTTTACTTATCTGAAATGAAGTAAAAGTAAAGTCATTATGGAACAAAAATAGATTAGTAATTTTCACTAAGTTTTATACTACCAACACAGCAACAACAAAAAACCTTAGAATAATGATGAGGGATGTTTTAAAAACTGGTTCCTTTTGTTTGATGAACAGATATATTTAAACTTCACCCAGAGCCTAAAAGGTTCATTCAGTTAATAAACACTGTCACATACCTATTTTGTGCTAGACACAATGCTCAATTCAAATGCAGCTCATATCTTAGTCATATCATATTTAAAAATTAAAGATTTAGTCCAGGCGCAGTGGCTCATGCCTGTAATCCCAGCAGTTTGGGAGGCCAAGGCAGGCAGATCACGAGGTCAGGAGATCGAGGCCATCCTGGCCAACATGGTGAAACCCCATCTCTACTAAAAATGCAAAAATTAGCCAGACATGGCAGCATGCGCCTGTAGTTCCACCTACTTGGGAGGCTGAGGCAGCAGAATCATTTGAACCTGGGAGTCGGAGGTTGCAGTGAGCCGAGATCATGCCACTGCACTCCAGCTTGACAACAGAGCAAGACTCCATCTCAAAAAAAAAAAAAAATTAAAGATTTTAATATAAGAAAATTGAAGGAAAAATTGGACTTTTGTGTTATGTCTTCCCTTACTTTGTTCTGTCTGTATATTCCTATATTGATTCAGTAGTAGCAATGCATAATTTTCCCACAAACTTCATCCTTACATGTAGAGAAAGTGTTGATAAAATATTCTTGCAATAAAGTGCTCTTTGCAAATATGTACTTCATTTTCACTGTTTATTCAGTTTTCTTAATACCATATAAGTTCTTGTAGGAGAGCTTCAGATTCTCCATACAAAATGTTTAATCCAAAACTATGCTGGATAGAGTAAAACCCTTGCTGAGCTTCTTAGAAAAAAAAAAAAGATGCTTTATATGTCAAATATAGGCTATGTTAAATCATAACAAAGCCTTTTGCCTCATTGCACTCCCGAAAGCAAGATGGGTCACCAGCAGCCTTACTGGAGCCACCCACAGAAGTTGGGCCAGGGTTCTCGCTCTTGTCACATCTGCCCAAACCAGCATAGTCTGATCCGGAAACACAGCCTTTATATGTGCTGTCAGTGTTTCTGTCAGTACGCAAAGGACATAGGTTTCATTGAGTTGGACTAAGTGATCTTCCTTGAATGGATTATCCAGGGCATCCACCCAATGAAAGAAACCATGTTACTTCTTTGTACATAAAATAAACATTCTTAAAAAACAAAATAAGTCATACCAAAAATACCACCTTAGTATATTATTAGCATAACAGGAAGAACCTGAAATTTATGTATGTCACGTGTACTTTTTTTTTTCTCTTTTGCTGTGACATCACCTGGGAAAATCCAGAAGATTGGATAACCAAGAAATGACTAATCAAGAGTCTGCTGTACATGTGAAAATGGTGGGTATTTGCCTATTTCCAGTTCCATTTATTAATGGTAAATCTTCACCACTTTTACCTCTGTCTCTAACATAATTATGGGACTGAAATTTTATACAACTCTTTCTTCGCAGTGCATCACAAAATAAACCTCAAATACTTATTGAATTGAATTTCAAATTATCTTTAAAATGTTTTTGCTTGAAATCTAATGCACATTATTGTGCTTCTCAGAATATAAAATGTTTCCCCATTCCTTTTTATGCTAAATTTTCTTTGCTCAGCAATAACACACTTAAATCATACAATGTGAAATACATTATTGTAGGCTTCCTAATTTAAATGACAAGCATTCAGAAATTTTTTAAATACTTCTTGCGTGACAGTAGAGTTGCATTATATATATTAGGATGAGATAGGAAATGTTCAGGCTTTGGAGTCAGAACTGGCTTCATATCTTAACTCATTCTGGCTAGGCGCCTGTAATCCCAGCACTTTGGGAGGCCGAGGTGGGCAGATCACGAGGTCGGGAGATCAAGACCGTCCTGGCTAATACAGTGAAACCCCGTCTCTACTAAAAATACAAAAAATTAGCCGGGCATGGTAACACGCTCCTGTAGTCGCAGCTACTGGGGAGGCTGAGGCAGGCGAATGGCTTGAACCTGGGAGGCTGAGGCTGCAGTGAGCCAAGATTGTGCCACTGCACTCCAGCCTGGGCAACAGAGCGAGATTCCGTCTCAAAAAAAAAAATCTTACTCCTTATTAGTTTCTATAGGCCTGAATGAGAGCAGTAAGCTTACCTTTAAGAAATGGGTGTGAGCCGGGCGCGGTGGCTCAAGCCTGTAATCCCAGCACTTTGGGAGGCTGAGACGGGCGGATCACGAGGTCAGGAGATCGAGACCATCCTGGCTAACACGGTGAAACCCCGTCTCTACTAAAAATACAAAAAACTAGCCGGGCGAGGTGGCGGGCGCCTGTAGTCCCAGCTACTCCGGAGGCTGAGGCAGGAGAATGGCGTAAACCCGGGAGGCGGAGCTTGCAGTGAGCTGAGATCCGGCCACTGCACTCCAGCCTGGGAGACAGAGCCAGACTCCGTCTCAAAAAAAAAAAAAAAAAGAAAAAAAAGAAATGGGTGTGAAACCACCAACTGTGCGTTATTATTCATACTTAATGAAAACGTATATAAAGTTTCTAATAACCACAGATTAAGCATTCATTAAATATTAATCTATTATGTTAGTGAGTGTTTTAACTGTGTAACTGGCATATTTATTTGCATATGTGAAAAGAAATTACATCTGTTCTCCATAGTCAAAGTGATAAAATCTTAAAAACAACAATTTTAAAAAATCCTTTTTTTTGAAGGGAACAACTGCCCTGTGATCTCTTGTTTTCTCTTTGTGTTCTTTTTATTGTTGTGCCTCCTCTGCTGTTCCATTTATTTTTTCAGCTTTCTCTTTCTGACTAGCTTTTTTCTGGCCTATAAACTAGAGCATGACACAGCAAGCAAGCAGCACTTGGTCACACTTAATAAATCTCTTGGTCATCTTTCCCTCAACCAGTGTAGGATCAAAGGTGAAAGTTGACTCAAAATGGTGATTAAGTCATCGTCAGTTTAGTTATTGCTCTTAGATTGAAGCGCATGCAATTGTTGTTTTTATACGTCAAATATAGTCCAATATTGCCAGTTTTATGTGGTTCAACCTAATAGCAGCTCTTTGCATCCATTGAATGATTGGCACTTGATTCATTGGAATTGAGCATATCTCTTTGATACATAGAATTAAACCAGTCTAAAACTTATTTTCTTGTTTGGGTTGACTTTTTTTAAACTTATATGAACACAAGCAGTATAGGAATTCCCTGACATATAAACAATGTTAATCCTCTTTGTATAATGTTGTTATTTGGGTCCTAGAGCCCTCTAGAAGGTGTCTGTAGAGGCAAGTAGCAGTGTATTCACCCCACAGTTGTTCAGACTGTTGAAGGAAAATAGGGCAAAAGATTTTTTTTTAACTATTATTGCATTAATTTACACAGTTTTTACCTTGAGTTTGCTTTCCTAAAAATATTCATATGTCTTTTATATTGGCAACTTTATACCATGTTATTCTTCACTTCTCATGAACAGGATTCAGATCTCTCTGTCCAGACTTTTTACACGCACACTTCTCTGTGTACACTTAAGTTCTAGACAAACAGCTATTTCTCTTTTTCCCACATTAGACCCTGCACTTTGATTCCTCCCTAATCTCAGCATATCTAAGTCCTGTTTCTCTTCCAGAGCCTACCTCTGTTGGCTCTTACTCCTTTGACCCCAGAAGAAGAAATCTCTGTCTCTTCTATTCCTCTTACATTTTATCTGGACATTTTGGCAATGTATTAATTATTTGGGTTTCTATTTTATAATCCACATTAGAGAATATGCACCTTGAGTGTAAGATTTATATTTTATGTTTCTCTTACAGAGCGGTTTCACACACTGTTGTATACTTAATATGTGGTGAAGGAATGAAAGAATTTGGCCTACACTATCTTTTTTTGTTGTTTTTTTTTATACTTTAAGTTCTAGGGTACATGTGCACAACGTGCAAGTTTGTTACATATGTATGCATGTGCCATGTTGGTGTGCTGCACCCATCAACTCATCAACACCCATCAATTCGTCATTTACATCAGGTATAACTCCCAATGCCATCCCTCCCCCCTGCCTACACTATCTTAATGTGGAAACAGACTGAATATATAATAGGCAAGGGAAATCACCATTACTAAAATTTAGTAGTGCATAATCTTCCAAACAAATCAGAGTATCATCTATGTGTATGGGCAAATGTACCAGTTTGAATAGGTGGCTTTAAATCTATACTTTCTGTGTAGTTGGATAAAAACTGTAGTGCCTACTTCTTTGTACCACTGCAGTAATGAAGTCTTTTGTTGCTACCAAATATAAACAGTGGAAAACCAAGAAAGAATATTTCTCTGAAAACATCTGACTGGAATTTCTTAAGTGATTCAAACTAATTTTTATGTGGGCTATTTCCAGAAAAATGTAGGATAATACTAAGGTAATTTAAAATTCACTGAGGCTGGGTGCTATGGCTCATGCCTGTAATCCCCGCACTTTGGGAGGCCAAGGCAAGAGGATCACTTGAGCTCAGGAGTTTGAGACGAGCCTGGGCAACATAGTGAGACCTGTCTCTACAAAAATTAAAAAATTAGCTGGGCATAGTGGCAGATGACTGTAGTCCCAGCTACTCTGGAGGCTAAGGTGGGAGGATCTGTTGAGCCCAGGATGTCAAGGCTGCAGTGAGCTGTGATCACACCACTGCACTCAAGCCTGGTTGACAGAGTGAGACCTTGTCTCAAAAAAAAATTTTAAATAAGTCAGGTGCAGTGGCTGATGCCTGTAATCCCAACACTTTGGGATGCTGAGGCAGGCAGATTGCTTGAGCCCAGGAGTTCAAGAGCAGCCTGGGCAACACTTCAAAACCCTGTTTCTACAAAAAAATGCAAAAATTAGCCAAGAGTAGTGGTGAGCCCCTATAGTCCCAGTTACTTGAGAGGCTGACGTGGGGGGATCGCCTGAGCCCAGGAGTTGAAAGTTGCGGTGAGCCAAGATCACACCACTGCACTCCAGCCTGGGTGACAGAGCGAGACCCTGCCTCAAAAAATAAAAATAAAAATAAAAAATAATTTTTTTTTGTTTTGGAGACCGAGTCTCACTCTGTCACCCAGTCTTGGAGTGCAGTGGCAAAATCCTGGCTCACTGCAACCTCCACCTCCCAGGTTCAAGCAGTTCTCCTGCCTCAGCCTCCCAAGTAATAGGGATTACAGGTATGTGGCACCATGCCCAGCTAATTTTGTATATTTAGTAGAGACAGGGTTTCACCCTGTTACCCAGGCTGATCTCAAACTCCTGACCTCTGGTGATACGCCTGCCTTGGCCCCCCGAAGTGCTGGTATTACAGGCATGAGTCACCGTGCCCGGCCTTTTTTTGTTTGTTTGTTTTTGAGACAGAGTCTCGCTCTGTCACCCGGGCTAGAGTGCAGTGGTGACATCTCGGCTCACTGCAACCTCCACCTCCCGGGTTCAAGCAATTCTCCTGTCTCAGCCTCCAAAGTAGCTGGGATTACAGGCATGTGCTACCATGACCAGCTAATTTTTGTATTTTTAATAGAGAGAGGGTTTCACTATGTTGGCCAGGCTGGTCTCAAACTCCTTACCTTAGGTAATCTGCTGGCCTTGGCCTCCCAAAGTGTTGGGATTCCAGGCACCAGCCACCGTGCCCGGCCAAACAAATTCTAAAAATAATAAATAAATGAAACTCATATAGATGAACATATATTTTTATAAATTAAAAGTACAAGTAATTTTTTTAGTGTTGGTTAAAATATGAATTGTTTTCTCATTTATTTATTTATTTATATTTTGAGACAGGGTCTCACTGTGTCCCCCAGGCTGGAGTACAGTGGCATGATGTCGGCTCACTGGAACCTCTGCCTCCCAGGCTCAGGCAATCCTCCCACCTTAGCCTCCGAGTATCTGAGACTACAGATGTGCACCACCATGCCTGGCTAATTTTTGTATTGTTTGTAGAGATGGGGTTTCGCCATGTTGTCCAGCCTGGTCTCGAACTGCTGAGCTCAAGTGGTCCTCCTCGGCCTCCTGAAGTGCTGGGATTACAGGCATGAGCCACCATGCCTGGCCATGTTTTCTTTTTTAATCAAAATTTAATATAATTTGAAATCTAGTTCAAACAGAATTAAACTTTGAAGTTGTCATAATCTCATCCTGGAAATTAGGATTATCCCTAGTCTGGAACATTATCATTGGATTGATGATACCAAGCCACACCCAAAACTTGGCAGCTGTACCTTCGAGCTTCTCATTTTTATCTTGTCCCAGTGTATCTACAAGATCATATCAAATAATCTAATACTGCAATTGAGTTGTGGATAAAAATGGCATAACTTTGAAATCCATTTCATCTTTATATTGGTCAAAATAAATGTGTTTTAGGTCTTTCTTAATCATTTTTGGTGTTGATTCAGATTTGGCATCAATCAACCAACATACCCTGATTCTTTTCAGAAAGGCATTTCTCCCTCCCTAACATTTTACACTGTGGCTTTACTATAAAATGAATTTGTTCTCTTTTTATCACAAATGATGGAAATTTTTAGCTTCTTATTTGTTTTTCATAAAATTATGTCATAATCACATTGAAAATTTTTCAGACAATTCAAAATAACTTGCCCTTCAAATTTGAAGTATCATTATTTATGTGCCACCAAACCATGTCTGTGTTTTTCTAAGAGGGATATAGACAGAAGGACTTTGTGGAGGTAACAAAAGTATGTGGTCTCATGCAACAGTTGGGGCATGTTCAACAAAAACAACAACAAAAAGTGTGTGATGTATTTCATCATACTTCTACAGTGTGCTTATATTATGATACTCTTTGACATATTCCATACAGGAGTCTTGGATTCTCTTTCTTTGGCTATATTATAAAGTATTTGAGTAAAATACCCAATATCTCAAGTTCCTGTGAAGTATTTCTCATACAGATCAGTGACATTGATTGTGTATTGCAGAAGAGGAGTATAGTATACTACATAACCCAAGACAGATAGAATGGTCATTTTTATATTTCTTATACCTATTTCATCATTATTTTACTCCCGTGCCATTTGTGTTTTCACTACTTATTTATCTGAAAATTAATGGTTGTATGTTGTATAGGAGCCAGCCACCAGTGCCTTTAGCTGCCAGTTCTCTTTCGTCCATTGTGATTTATAGTAAACCAGCATTAGCCAGGCGGAGTGGCTCACACCTGTAATCCTAGCATTTTGGGAGGCTGAAGCGGGGAGATTGCTTGAGCCCAGGAGTTCGAGACCAGCCTGGGCAACATAGCAAGACCTTATCTCTATAAAAATAAAATAAACCAATCTTACATTTGTCAGTGTAGCAGAAACCAGCCTTCTTCGAAATGGTGTTGGTGTGATTCTCCTATCCGTTATCAAAAACTTGAAGCTGTCATTTGTCTGAGGCAAGATATCTTAGTATGGGTACACTGAAATCGAATATTTAATTTTTTTGGTGAAAAAATAGTCTATGATATATATCCTGTGTTGCTTTCACCATAATGGATTGGTTATTGAATCAAACATATGCTGATTTCTGTGCATCTGCCAGTTAAGGCTGAGGTAAGAACAGAAATTAGTTGTCAAGAGATAAACTTATTAGCTGAGGTATTTTAAAGGAGTTACAGAAGTGATATTCCAAAACAGCAGTCGTCCCTAAAACTCAGCAGAAAAGCAGAGTAAATACTACTCATCATCATATCCCTAGCATCTAGCAAGAATGTGTGGCACAAAGTAGACACATGGTAAATATTAGTTAGGCGAGTGAATGGGTTAATGTATGAAAAAAAAGAATGTAGGAACCAGTGCCTATCTGCCTTTCCATCTATTGAAAAATCACTGTAAAATACATAACCTTTAATCCATTGAAACTCATTCAGTTGAGTTAAAAGTATTACTACATCAAGTTTACTTGCATTGCAGGTCATCCTACTTAAATACGGCTTTTTAAAATTAAGTGTATTGTAGGTGGTAGATCTTTCATCCATGGAGAAAATTTTAATGTTAGCACTTCTCTTTCCTCTATACTTTCTTTATTTTTTTCAAGCTCCACCTCCCTGGTTTACACCATTCTCCTGCCGCAGCCTCCCAAGTAGCTGGGACTACACGCACCCGCCACCACACCCAGCTAATTTTTTGTATTTTTAGTAGAGACGGGGTTTCACCATGTTAGCCAGGATGGTCTTGATCTCCTGACCTCGTGATCCACCCGCCCCAACCTCCCAAAGTGCTGGGATTACAGGCATGAGCCACCGTGCCTGGCCTCTTTCCTCTACACTTTTTTTTTTTTTTTTTTTTTTTAAGACGGGGTCTCGCTCTGTCACCCAGGCTGGAGTGCAGTGGCCGGATCTCAGCTCACTGCAAGCTCCGCCTCCCGGGTTTACGCCATTCTCCTGCCTCAGCCTCCCGAGTAGCTGGGACTACAGGCGCCCGCCACCACGCCCGGCTAGTTTTTTGTATGTTTTAGTAGAGACGGGGTTTCACTGTGTTAGCCAGGATGGTCTCGATCTCCTGACCTCGTGATCCGCCCGTCTCGGCCTCCCAAAGTGCTGGGATTACAGGCTTGAGCCACCGCGCCCGGCCTCCTCTACACTTTCATTATCATCTTCCAGCCTTTGGGAGACAGGCTAGCCTTTTTATGATTTTTCTACTCTTGCGCATTATGTAGGAACAACACAGCATCTGATAGATTTACCTGGTCAGATTCTCTCATAGCAAAGATAGAAGGTCCAGGGAATTTTTATAACCATGTCCATGACACACATGAACCATGTTAATATTACCAATAACATGCCCAGAATAAAAATATATAAAGAGTATCCCATACAAACCAGTATAGAGCCTGAATTTGAGGTACTATTACTGCCTATACTGTATAACTGACTATAAAATGAGGCATAATTTTCTCCTCCTTGTTGTGTTGTACGTGTGCTGTAAGAGCTTGTACTGATTTTTCCTCTAATCAGTTTCATTCTATTTGTGATAAAGTAGCTAGTAACAAGAAATAATACTTAAGATTAAGTTGTTCAGCAACCCTAAAGTCTTCATAACTCTGTAGTAGCAGCCTACATCCATTGTTTTAGATGGATCTTGCTATGTTGCCCAGGCTGGTCTCAAACTCCTGGGCTCCGGTGATCCTACCTCAGCTTCCAAGTAGCTGGGATTACAGGCATGTGCCACTGTGCCTGGCACAATACTTTTTGGCAGTTATCTCAATTTGAAATAAATCTATTGTAAAATATATGCCAAGAACAGTATGTTATTTGGGAAATAGTACAAGAAAAAGAGCAAAGATCTTGAAGCAGCTTTTCAATTTTTAAATATTTTAAATATATTTTAATTATACAAAGACAAACTTTTGGGGGAATAATCATGATATTTGCTTCCTTTCTGCTCAGGAACATTTTAAAATATAAATATGTAGGCAAGCTAAATGTATGTATTAATTTGTAAAAGCCAGATGCAAAAGTATATAATGAGGATGAGCTAAAACTATGTACATCTATATGCATGTTTCAGAGGGATATTCTCAAGGTATTATATTAGTATTAGGGTGGAAGTTTAGTTATTGTATTATATAAAATGGAGGCTTAATGGGGGGTCATCTTAAGATTTTTAGAAAAATTACATCAATTGAGGGGTAGCTGTTGGGATATTCATGGTTAAAATATGATTTTTGGGCTCTTGACTGGATTGCATCACAACCCAGAAATGAAACTAATGGAAAATCACAGAAATGAAACTAATAGAAAATAAATTTAAATGTTACTTGTTTATCTTCAAGTAGTTGAACTACAGGCAGTTTTTATTGTCTTTTTTATATTTTTACTGTTATTTCTGTGGTAAGTATGCATAGCTTTTATAATTAGAAAAAGATATACTCTCTGATAATGTAATTGAATCACAAATGTAGTTTTGTCTTACTCTGTAGCTAGAAAATACTGATACGTTTTAAGTATTTTTGTGTGTATAAATGGTATAGTGGGAGCTGGGCTTTGTGTCCCACACTTTTAATCCCAGGACTTTGGAAGGCCAACGTGGGAGGATTGCTTGAGGCCAGGAGTTCAAGATCAGCCTGAGCAACATAGCAAGACCTCACTCACCTCTACAGAAAATTTTAAAAATTAGCTGGGTATGATGGCGCATGCCTTCTACCTACTCAGGAGGCTGAGATGGGAGGAGCATTTGAGCCCAGGAGTTTGAGGCTATGGTGAGCTAGGATTGTGCCACTGCACTCCAGCCTGGGTGACAAAACAAGACAGCATGTCTAAAAAAGGAGTAATAAGATAAATAAATGATAATTGATGTGGTGGCTTGCTTTTTAAAAATAATGCCTTAACATTGTTATGTCTTTAAATAAGACAAGCTTCTGGTTGGTATCAAAGGAACCTGAGGAAAGGAGAATGAAAACTAATTAATTTTCTTTTACTCTTTAGATGCCAGAATTCCAGAAAAGTTCAGTTCGAATCAAGAACCCTACAAGAGTAGAAGAAATTATCTGTGGTCTTATCAAAGGAGGAGCTGCTAAACTTCAGGTGAATAATCATCAAGAAGCCTTGGCTGTGTGTGGTGGCTCATGCCTGTAATCCCAGCACTTTGGGAGACTGAAGCAGGAGGATCATTTGAGCCCAGGAGTTTGAGACCAGCCTGGGCAACATAGTGAGACCCCATCTCTATTTAAAAAAAAAAAAAAAATGACCAGGCACAGTGGCTCACACCTGTAATCCCAGCACTTTGGGAGGCCGAGGCGGGTGGACAAGGCTGAGGTCTGGAGTTCAAGACCAGCCCGGCCAACATGGTGAAACTCTGTCTCTACTAAAAGTACAAAAATTAGCCAAGCCTGGTGGCACATGCCTGTAATCCCAGCCACTTGGGAGACTGAGGCAGGTGAATCACTTAACCCCAGGAGGCGGAGGTTGCGGTGAGCTGAGATCATGCCACTGCACTCCAAAAATAAAATAAAAGCTTAATAATAAAGGCTTCTTTTTCTTCTTCTTCTTCTTTTGAGATGGAGTCTCATTCTGTTGCCCAGGCTGGAGTGCAGTGGCGCGATCCTGGCTCACTGCTCCTCCCGGGTTCAAGCAATTCTCATACCTCAGCCTCCCGAGCAGCTGGGATTATAGCTGCCAGCTACCACACTCAGCTAATTTTTTTTTTGAGTTTTGAGACTGAGTATTGCTCTGTTGCTCAGGCTGGAGTGCAGTGGCACAATCTCAGCTCACTGCAACCTCTGCCTCCTGGTTCAAGTAATTTTCCCGCCTCAACCTCCAAAGCAACTGGGATTATAGGTGCCTGCCACCGTCCCCAGCTAATTTTTACATTTTTAGTAGAGACAGGGTTTCGCCACATTGGCCAGACTGGTCTCAAACTCCTGGCCTCAAGTGATCCATCCGCCTCAGCCTCCCAAAGTGCTGGGATTACAGGCGTGAGCCATCATGACCCAGCCTTATTTTATTTTTGATGTTAAAGCAGACTCATTCATCTCCTGTTTGACAAAATCTGAGTACAACAAGTTTAGGTAGACACTTTTTGCCTATCCTTTAGGAATATAAAATCCAGAAAATATATATCTTGAGTTTTTCTAAAATAGAATACCCTATTGGAAAAACAAAAATTAATAACCCTGAAATACTCTTAAGTTTTTATTAGTCTTAAGTACTAAGCTAACTCATGCTGTGTATAAGCATTAAACCATTTTAAGGATAATATTTAAAAGGGTATAGTTTTAAGTTGCTCTTTCATGTTTTAATCGTAGTAGTTCAAATTAAGATGTAACTTTATTAAGGGGATAGTTGAGTTTTTAAAAAGTTGTCTCTGTTTTAAAGGAATGTGTTACATGTAAATTGACAATCTGGATATTCTGTAAAAAAAATACTCTTTTTTTAAAACATTTCTGAAAAATAATATTTAACACAGTCTCCTAAGTTTCAGGAGCTGGCCAGCTATTTCAGTGTGCATTCATTCATTGGTATAGTTTACCTTAAATAAGCAAGTTAAATCCAGCATGTAACAGTATCAGTAACTGAGAGCTTCATATAGTTGAATTGCTTCCACTGCATATTTGTGCATTGACCAAGTTTGTTGAAAATCTCTAGTGAGAAGAGTAACCATATCACCTGCAATTGCAAATTCCCATACCAATTAATCAGATGTTTTCAAATTTTTATTTTTATTTATTTATTTTATTTTATTTTTTCGAGACGGAGTCTTAACTCTGTAGGTTGGAGTAGAGTGGCATGAGCTTAGCTCACTGCAACCTGTGCCTCCCAGGTTCAAGCGATTCTCCTGCCTCAGCTTCCTCAGTAGGTGGGATTACAGGCACACGCCACCACACCTGGCTATTTTTGTATTTTTAGTAGAGACAGGGTTTTACCATGTTGGCCAGGCTGGTCTCGAACTCCTGACCTCAAGTGATCTCCCCACCTCGGCCTCCCAAAATGCTGGGATTACAGGCATGAGCCACCACACCCGGCTGGATTTTTTCACTTTTTAAAGTTGATACATAATAACTGTATATATATATATGGGGTACATGTGATATTTTCAAATATATATAAAATGTGTAATAATCAAATCAGGTAATTAGGATATCTGCCATTTCTAATATTTATTCTTTTGGGGGGAACATTCTAAACCTTTTCTTCTAGCTATTTTGAAATATACGATAAAATACTGTTTACTATAGTCATTCTACTGTATAAACACTAGAACTTATTCCTTCTAACAGTATTTTCATAACCATTCATCAACTGTTCTTTATTTCCCCATCCCTCCCACCTTTCCCAGCCTCTGGTAACCATCTTTCTACTCTCTGCTTCCATGAGATCAAGTTTTTTAGTTTTCATATGTGAATAAGAACACGTAATATTTGTCTTTCTGTGCCTGGCTTATTTCACGTAAGATAATGACCTCCAGGCTCGCCCATGTTGCTGCAAATGACAGCATCTCTTTGTTTTTTATGGCTGCATTACTACTCAGATTTATTTGGTGACAGTGCTAGGGCACTCAAGGTAGCACCTTGTAGTTAAGATTATTCCCAGGACTTTATAAATGAACCGCATGAGAAGATTCAGTGTAAAGAAAATAACTTAACAGTGTGGACCAGAGACTGAGCACAGTCCTGTGCATCTAGGAAAGCATGAAGTATGTGTTTGGGTAGCACAGAGAAATTCTGGCCATGTGGGCTGTGTTTACAATAATGCCTTTCACTCTTTTCTTACAGATAATAACAGACTTTGATATGACACTCAGTAGATTTTCATACAAAGGGAAAAGATGCCCAACATGTCATAGTAAGTGTGATATTTGTAAACAAATTCACAAAAGCATGTCATCATTATTTTAAGATCCTCTTTATCTATATTACCTGTGAGATAACTGGGTTTTTAAAATTCTTTTTGGACATTGACAGTGAGGAGACCTGCTTTTTCTTATTATATTTTTGAGGTATTTTTTTCCTATATTATATAAATGGCTATTTTCATGTATGGTTTTGGTAGCAAAGGGAATCGGAGACTCCTGAAATATTTCTTGCCAAATACAGTCTATTCATTATTCAAGAAATAATTAAATAGGTTGTAAACTTTGGGTTAACCTGAAGAAGCGGCATTTATCAAATATTCTGTTTTCTAGGAATTTTACCAAATTTTAATGTCTTTTTTGTTTTCCAACTTGGCTGTGAGTTTTTAAAATAACACTCTTCAACCTGACAGGAAAACGGTGAAATGAACTCTCTCATTTGTTTTTAGTACATATGTAAATTGAAAAATTATTCTGGGGCCGGGTACAGTGGCTCATGGCTGTAATCTCAACATTTTGGGAGGCTGAGGTGGGCAGATCATTTGCAGTCAGGAGTTCGAGACCAGCGTGGCCAAAATGATGAATCCCTGTCTCTACTAAAAATACAAAAATTAGCTGGGCTTGGTGGCGGGCACCTGTAATCCCAGCTACTCAAGAGGCTGAGGCAAGAGAATCTCTTGAACCCGGGAGGTGGAAGTTGCAGTGAGCCAAGATTACACCACTGCACTCCAGCCTGTGCAACAGAGTGAAACTTCATCTTGGGGGAAAAAAAAAAAGAAAAAAATTATTTTGATAATTTGTATTTAAAAAAACGCTAAAAATCGCCAGGCACAGTGGCTCACGCCTATAATCCCAGCACTTTAGGAGGTGGAGGTGGGATAATCACTTCAGCCCAGGAGTTTGAGACCAGCCTGAGCAACGTAATGATAAGACCTTTTCTTACAAAAAAATAAAAAGTCAGCTGGGCATTGTGGCGTGCCTGTGGTCCCAGATACTCACTTGGGAGGCTGAGAGGATCCTTGAGCCTGGGAGGGCGAGTCTGTAGTGAGCCGTAATCACACCACTGCATTCCAGCCTGGATGACAAAACAAGACCCTGTCTCGAAAAAAAAAAAAAGACACTAAAAATATTTATATCCTTTGCCCTATTAAGTCCTCTTTAGAGAATTTGTAAGTAATCCCAAATGCAGTTTTTTAAAAAGCTTTATTCACAAAAATAATGGTGACTAAGCTCAACATAAAATTACTACTAATAGCAGATGCTTGGAAGCAACCTAAAAAGTGTAATGCTGCAGAAATGATATAAATTATTTTCTGCTCACATACCAGAAATTTTAATTACATGGAAAAATGCAGACTACAATGTGAAATGAAAAAGAAAATGCATAATTACAGATTTGGTATCATCTCTTATCTAATTGATATACATGAAATCTTAAGACTGAAAGGAAATATACTAAAATATTGTTCGCTACTTACTATTGAATGGTAAAACTTTTTACCATTCAGTTTTTGTTTTCTGCTTTACAGTGGTCTGGATTTTCCAGGTGTTTACATTAAGCATTTATTATCTTTTTATTTAGAAAAAAATGTATTTCCCATATGTGTTTCTTCTATTTAACTACAAAGAAGAAAATGGAAGTGATCAATACACAGTTCATAGTGTTTGAAGATATTGAATTGTCTATCTCAGTGGTGTAAGCAAGCAGTCACTAAATCTCAGATTTTAAACCATTAGCTTCCCTAACAGTGTCATGTGAATTATACCACTGAGACCAAAAGTTATAATAACCATGCTAGTTGATTGGCATTACTTAAAAGTATTGGGTTGGTGCAAAAGTAATTGAGTTTTTTGCCATTACTTTATAGCAAATTATTCATAGTAGTGGTAGCATCAATCAGAGTATTTCTTTTAATGCTTATTTTGCTTTCTATCTTTAGATATCATTGACAACTGTAAGCTGGTTACAGATGAATGTAGAAAAAAGGTAAACACTAACAATAATCCATAGTCACTCGAAGACTTCATTACCCTTTTTGCCTGAGAATTTCTTCAGGTGCATTCACACAAGTAAGAATGGACGTAAAGTGCTTACAGCCATACCTGGCACATAGTAAGCACGCAGTAAATAGTAGATTTGCTGTATGAATTACACATTCAAAACATATTTTAGAGATAAAAATTCATTTAAAACTCTTAAATGATCACCAAAGTATTCTGGTGTTGCAACGTTAACTGGAGATTTAAAACAAAAGTACTTTGGTTTTCTGTAGGTTTTGCTCCTTTAAGTTGATGAGGAAGTTGCTTCAGTACTTTGCTTGAGTATGTATCTGTGTATATCTTAACAAAATGCAATTTGAAATGTGAATCAAATTTAATACCTTTATATGAAACTGAAGTGTTTTTTGTACTGATAATTTTACTGTTGGTTTTTACTCGCCTAAAAGTACTTTACAAAAGAAAGGTAGCTTTTTGCAGGTATATATGATTACATGTCAACTAAGATCAACAAATATTTTTTCAATTGATACATTAGCTAAACTTATAAAGCAGTTTATTGAAAATACTTGTTTACATTGTTTTGCTTTCTATAAAACCAAGCAGATATATCTTCATGTAATCTTCATGATTAATTTATTCATATCTTCCTAGTTATTGCAACTAAAGGAAAAATATTACGCTATTGAAGTTGATCCTGTTCTTACTGTAGAAGAGAAGTACCCTTATATGGTGGAATGGTAAGTGTATATTTGGCAGTAGGAGGATTTAAAAAAATAATAAAACAACAGTGCAGTTAAAACGGATGGCTTATTTTTTTACCTGTAGTGCAAACAAACAGATTAATAAATTATGCAAGTTAGAACATTGAATAACAAAATGAGCTCTAATTATCTAATCTCTCTAACAGTTTAGGATTCCTTTTGTTTTGTTTAGTTAAGGTGAAGTCCAGTAGGAATAAATTAAAAGTCCTGCATTTAAGTCTCAAATTAAAAACAAGAATTTTTTTTTTAAGTATATGGACAAGATGTGGCTTAATGTGTAAAGAAAAGGTTTAAAGATTTAAACTGACTCTGAACTCAATTAGAGCCAGCTGGTGATATGGTTACCAAAAAATCAACCTTTGGTTGCATTAATCAAAATGCAGTGTTCGAAGCAGATCACACTGAAAGCATTGTGTTGGGTTCTGGAAGAATGCTGTTAAGAAAAACCATGACAATAGTGACCAAGAAAAAAAAAATAGATCATAAATTTAAAGGAGTCAGAGTAGTCCACCAGAATAATCAGAGGAATTTGGGCCTTCCGACTTGAGGAACATTTCAAGGAATAGAAAATACTTTAATTTGAGAAGCAACAACTTGTTTTAAAATCTTAGGAGACCAAGAATAATTTGTCTTTATTGTCCCATTACCTAACAGTTGCACACTTCATCTGTATTTATGGTATTAAATGTTGAAAAGATATTAGACTTAAGTCTACAAACTGGTAGCAGCAGAACTGGAACAAGACTTGGAAGATATAAGATTGATTTCAGCATGAGAAAAGAAAAGCCCGTCTAGCAATTAGAGTTTTCTGGCAATGGAATAAGCTTCCCTGGGAGAATGAGTTTACTGACATGATAGAAGCTGACCCAGGCAGGGAGGAGGGTGACTTAGGAATATTATAGGGGTATTTTTAGGTATCAGATGAAGAGTTAGGCTTTTTTTTTTTCTTTCTTTCTGTTTTTAGTGACTCCTTACATGATTGTAATGGGTTAGAGAGTCTAAGGGCCCTTTATACTGAAATGCTATGATTATAGGTGTTTTTTACATAAAGCAGGCTAATCTATACATAACAGATTTTCTCTCTTGCTCACTAAATAGCATCTTCAGTATGTAAAAAATTCAAACTACAAACAAATTTAAAAAGTGCATTTGCTGTAATTCATTTTACTGTAATCAGAGAAAGGATGATGCACCCATAGGTTGGATCGAGTTTTTATCTGTAGAATTAGGAAAGGTTTATAGCTAGTTTCCTTTCATTACCTTACTAACATATTTAAGCTAAGTCTGGGTTTGGGAGGACTGGGAAACTCAGTAAGAACATGCCTATCACATTTTGAGACATGAAGTCTACATTCATTAGTGATGAATTTCAGTCTCTAAAATTTAAATCCAAATATGAGGAACAGATTTTCTCACATGGAAGAATGCTTTGTAATAAAGATAATAATTTTAGTTTGTCTTAATTGATACTCTTTCTCCTTTGGTCGTAAACTCCAGGTATACTAAATCACATGGTTTGCTTGTTGAACAAGCTTTACCAAAAGCTAAACTTAAAGAAATTGTGGCAGAATCTGACGTTATGCTCAAGTAAGTTTCTTGGGTGGTTTTTGCTGCTATTGTTCACAGACTTGAATTATTGCTATATATGTAGTCAGTTGTACTTTTAAAAAATAAGATATTGAATATTACATATGTAAACATATCCAAAATATGCCACCTATCACAGAATACATAGTGGTAAGATAAGGTATTTAGAAGTACATATGAGATCTTGGTGTAGGTAATAAGAGCCTTATGAGATTTAAATTCTAATTTGTATTTTGTTTCTCCAGATTAAAAATGTCAAGACTTACAAATTTTTGAACCAAGGCCATTTAAAAATTTTTTAGCAAAGTACTTAGGAAAGACATATAATATGAAAGGAATGTATAAATCAAGTTGAAAGGGATTTAAGTATACTTGTTGTTTTTTTTTTTTTTTTTTTTTTGAGACAGGGTCTCTCTCTGTTTCCCAGGTTAGAGTGTAGTGACATAATCTCTTCCTCACTCCAACCTCTGTCTCCTGGGCTCAAGCGATCCCCTTGCCTCAGCCTCTCAAGTAGCTGGGACGACAGGCATGTACCACCATGCCTGGCTACTTTTTGTATTTTTTTGTAAAGATGGGATTTCACCATGTTGCCCGGGCTGGTCTTGAACTCTTGGGGTCAAGCGATCCCAAAGTGCTGGGATTACATGTGTGAGCCACCATGCCTGGCAGTATACTATGTCTAAATTTTCATGAGCCTACTTTTTAAATTCTCAAACTTCTTTGAAAACTATTCCTAGGAAAGATTAGTATGTTTTAGTACATAATTATATATGTATGCATGAGTTATAAGATACAAGAGGCTTTTTAATAGTGTTTATTACCTCCTAAAATTTTCAACTCATTAGGCAAACATGATGATGTTACTTTTTTTATGACGATGTTATTATCTTTTAAGGTGATTACTTCTAAAAAGGAAAGCAATAAATTGTCAGAAAAAGTGTGAGGACAGCTAGTAAGTGTTTCATTCCTTAGTAGGCAGCAACAGCATTATTTAACCTATACCCAGGAAGGGTAAAAAAGGGAAGGGGGCTGGCTAGGTGCGGTGGCTCACGCCTGTAATCCCAGCACTTTGGGAGGCCGAGGCGGGCGGATCACAAGGTCAGGAGATTGAGACCATCCTGGCTAACACGATGAAACCCCGTCTCTACTAAAAAATACAAAAAAGTAGCCGGGCATGGTGGCGGGCGCCTATAGTCCCAGCTACTGGGAGGCTGAGGCCGGAGAATGGCACGAACCCGGGAGGCAGAGCTTGCAGTGAGCTGAGATCATTCCACTGCACTCCAGCCTGGGAGACAGCGAGACTCCATCTCAAAAAATAAAAACAAAAAATAAAGGGAAGAGGGCTTAAGAACTTAGTAAAGAGACATGCCAGATTTCGAGAATACAGCTAAGTTCCTGCCACTCTGCTTTTCAGTTTTATGGATTTTGATGAAACTGTAAGAATATCAAGTCATTCTTCATAATTTTAAAATCTGAAAATATTTTAATCATGTAAATGTATTTTTTGTTAGTTAATATATATCCATTAAGTTAGGCCAAGTTGATAGGCCCACTGTGGGACTCCATCCTTCTCAGTGTCCATATTTTAACCCCTAAGTGGGATTTTCAAGGTGTGGCTTAACTATTGTTTTCTCTTTTTAAATTTAATTTTAGAGACAGGGTCTCGCTATGTTGCCCAGACTGGACTAGAACTCCTGGGCTCAAGCAATCCTCAAGCCTCAACCTCCCAAGTAGCTGGGACTATAAGCATGCACTGCTATGCCTGCCTGTTTCTTTTTAAATGGTATAAATTGTGAACTGTAGGTTTATATTCATATTCAGTGAAAGCTTAAGGACATCTAGTTTGTAGTATTAGGATTGATTAAAGGGAAGATAAAGAGTTAACCATTGTTTGAAAAACTTAACAGTATTATAGATATAAATAACAGCCCTCTTGGGCAGTATTTTGAAATGAGAATATGAGTGAGCCATAGAATTACTAGGAATATTTCACTTTTTTAGCTTCTAAGTGAAAAGGAACTATATCTTGCTCTTTAACAATCAGTTTGTTATCTCCATCTTGCAGGGAAGGATATGAGAATTTCTTTGATAAGCTCCAACAACATAGTATACCCGTGTTCATATTTTCGGCTGGAATCGGCGATGTACTAGAGGAGGTTATTCGTCAAGCTGGTGTTTATCATCCAAATGTCAAAGTTGTGTCCAATTTTATGGATTTCGATGAAACTGTAAGAATATGAAATCATTCTTCATAATTTTAAAATCTGAAAATATTTTAATCATGTAAATGTATGTGTTGTTACTTAATATATATCCAGTAAGTTAGGCCAAGTTGATAGGCCCACTGTGGGACTCCATCCTTCTCAGTGTTAATATATCCATATTTTAAAAACAATGTGCCTTTCTTAAAACTTTCATTCCCCAAGCTATAGACTAATAATAAAAATAGTACAACTTCTTCTTCTCCTTCTCCTTCTCCTTCTCTTCCTTCTTCTTCTTCTTCCTTTTTTTTTTTTTTTTTTTTTCTGTTTGAGATGGAGTGTCACTCTGTTGCCCAGGCTGGAGTGCAGTAGTATGATCTCAGCCAATTGCAACCTCTGCCTCCTGGGTTCAAGCAATTCTTCTGCCTCAACCTCTCGAGTAGCTGGGATTACAAGCGTGTGCCACCACACCTGGCTACTTTTTGTATTTTTGGTAGAGATAGGGTTTCACCATGTTGGCCAGGTTGGTCTCAAATTCCTGACCACAAGTGATCCACCCCCCTTGGCCTCCCAAAGTGCTGGGATTACAGGCATGAGCCACCACACATAGCCTAAAACTTCCTTTAAATTGTTTTAATGCAGCAACTTTGAAGCCTTAACATTCATAGTTGGAAAAAAAGAAGTTAGAACTGAAATTATTTGAATAGGGTTTTCTAATCAAGACAGTATATTATGAAATACATGAAATAACATAAAATAGGATCTTTTGGTTAGAAACAAAATTAAAACTGAAAATTGAATTTTGAACTCATTTTGTTTTACCTTTTTTTTTTTTTTTTGAGATGGAGTCTTACTCTGTAGCCCAGGCTAGAGTGCAGTGGCGTGATCTCAGCTCACTGCAACCTCCACCTCCGGGGTTCAAGCAGTTCTCCCTACCTGAGCCTCCCGAGTAGCTGGGATTACAGGTGTGTGCCACCACGCTGAGCTAATTTTTGTTTTCTTAATAGAGATGGGGTTTCACCATGTTGGTCAGGATGGTCTCGATCTCTTGACTTCATGATCTGCCCACCTCGGTCTCCCGAAGTGCTGGAATTACAGGCGTGAGCCACTGTGCCCAGCCTTCTTTTTTTTTTTTTTTTTTTTTTTTTTTTCCAGACAGAGTCTCACTCTGTCACCCAGGCTGGAGTGCAGTGGTGCCATCTTGGCTCACTGCAACCTCTGCCTCCCAGGTTCAGGCGATTCTCCTTCCTCAGCCTCCCGATTATCTGGGACTACAGGTGTGTGCCACCACACCTGGCTAATTTTTATATTTTAGTGAGGCGGGGTTTCACCGTATTGGCAAGTCTGGTCTCGAACTCCTGACCTCAAGTGATCTGTCCTCCTTGGCCTCCCAAAGTGCTGGGATCACAGGCATGAGCCACTGCGCCCAGTCTTTGTTTTACCATTTAAAATAGTCTCTAAAAAATCATTTACTTCTCCAAGCCCTTCTTAGCTATGGTGAATGTGATGGACTTAAGTGCTTTGAGATCTTTATCAAAGATGCATTTACAAATATGATGAAATAATAGTGACATCAATTAAGAGCTCCAAAATATGAAAATCCAACAAATAGAATTTTTAAAGCCTGTTATTTCAAAAGATTTATATTTTTCATAGGGGGTGCTCAAAGGATTTAAAGGAGAACTAATTCATGTATTTAACAAACATGATGGTGCCTTGAGGAATACAGAATATTTCAATCAACTCAAAGACAATAGTAACATAATTCTTCTGGGAGATTCCCAAGGAGACTTAAGAATGGCAGATGGAGTAGCCAATGTTGAGCACATTCTGAAAATTGGATATCTAAATGATAGAGTAAGTATACAAATCTGTAATTTAATTTTCTTCCAAGAAAAAATTAGGATGAAACTTGGTAGGCAATTGTTGCCATAGTCACCTGAGAAAGTAGTTATTTTAGAGACTTTTTTTTTTTTTTTGAGACAAGCCTCTGTTACCGAGGCTAGAGTGTAGTGATGCAATCACATCTCACTACAGCCTCAACCTTCCCGGCTCAAGCATTCCTCCCACCTCAGCCCCTCAAGTAGCTGGAACTACAGGCACACACCACTACACCTGGCTGATTTTTTAATTTTTTTGTAGAGATGAGGTCTCCCTGTGTTGCCCAAGCTGGTCTCAAACTCCTGGGCTCAAGTGATCCACCAGGCCTCTCAAAGTGTTGGAATAACAGGCGTGAGCCACTATGCCCAGCCAAAACATAGTTTTGAGCATTCCTTTTGATTGTTCTGTATACTGGTGATGTTTAAAGGAGTTGAGATGCATGCTATAGGTACTGAGAAAAGGGAGGATGTATATTCTGTAGGAGGCCTCTGTGTCTTCTACCCACTAGATGCTGGATAGCAGTCCCCTGCCATGAGACTCAAAAATGTCCCTAGACATTATTAAATGTTCCCTGGACAAAATCACCCCATTTGAAAACCACTGGACTGGAGAGAGAGCATTTTGGGGAGAAAAGCTACCATGTGGAAACATGTCTGTCGGTGGGTCTTAAGAGTTTGAAATATTTTTTCATTTCAAAGATGTTTTGAAAGTGAATTTAATTTTTTGCATTTTGCCCAAGAGGTCTAACAATGAGATTCTTACTGAAATTACTTGCTTCTTCGCCCTGCATGTTAATTTTCTTTTGTTCTTCTCTTGATTAGGTGGATGAGCTTTTAGAAAAGTACATGAACTCTTATGATATTGTTTTAGTACAAGATGAATCATTAGAAGTAGCCAACTCTATTTTACAGAAGATTCTATAAACAAGCATTCTCCAAGAAGACCTCTCTCCTGTGGGTGCAATTGAACTGTTCATCTGTTCATCTTGCTGAGAGACTTATTTATAATATATCCTTACTCTTGAAGTGTTCCCTTTGTATAACTGAAGTATTTTCAGACATGGTGAATGCATCAACTGGAAGCTCCTTTTTCTCCACCTCTCTCAACACACTCCTCACCTTATCTTTTAACACATTAAAAAAAAAAATCTTAAAGCCAAAATTAGAAAAGTAACTCCCTCCTTTTCCAAAGTGAATTTTGTAGTTTAATGTTATCATGCAGTTTTTGAGGAGTCTTTTACACTGGGAAAGTTTGTAGAAATTTTAAAATAAGTTTTATGAAATGGTGAAATAATATGCATGATTTTAAGTATTGCCATTTTTGTAATTTGGGTTATTATGCTGATGGTATCACCATCTCTTGAAATTGTGTTAGGTTTGGTTATTTTGGGGAAAAAATATCTACCGAAAAAGAGTAGCACTTACTGTTGGAAAAAACTGGTGGTGTTTACAACGTTGCTAATCATTACAAAACATTCTGTATTGAAGCACTGATAATAAATATGAAATGAAAAGCCTTTTTAATTCTATAGTCAAAACTGTCTTTATTGAGTCATCAAATACTTATTGAGCACCTACCATGGTGTCCTGTTTTTTTGTTTCTTTCTCTCTGTCTGCCTGTCTTTTGAGATATATGAATTCTAAAATCCTTGTCATAGTGGCTATTTAGATTGAATTATTTTCAAAAATTATTAAGTCTAAAGATATTTGCAGGGAAAATTTTATCTGCCCTTCAGAAAATACTGAGACCTCTGAAAATTATTTTCTCCCATTGAAAACATCAGTAAAAGGTACAAGTCTGCAAGTTTCAGAAAGAACCCGAGGCAGGAAGCAGCGGACCTGGGTCTCATGGTGACTGAATCTGAGCAGCACTGCAACATTAGGAACCAGCATCTCTCTCTACAGTCCAGCTACCCACTCCACATCTCTGGCTCTGCCTCATCATTCATCTTCAGGATTTAGACCTGCCATTGTGATAAATTTGACTGTGACTCTTACCCTTAATTCCACATCCTATGGACACCTAATTGGTTTGCTTATAGCACCTAAGGTATGATACACACAAAGCATGATCTGATTCGTTCTGGCCATTCAGTGTGAGCAGCGTTCTCTAGTTCAGTCAGGTGTGGCTGGAAGACAAGGTCACATGTTAGAAAACCTTTTTGTCCTCAGAATGCCCATCCTTATCCTCCACCACCACTCCTCCTTTTCATCATCATAAACAATGAAGCAGGCCAGGAGCAGAAGCTCACACCTGTAATCCCAGCACTTTGGGATGCCAAGGCAAGTGGATCGCTTGAGCCTAGGAGTTTGAGACCAGCCTGGGTAACGTAGGGAGACCCCCGTCTCTGCAAAAAATTAGCCAGGCATGGTGGTGCGCCTGTAGTCCCTGAGGCGGGATGATCACCTGAGCCTGGGGAGGTTGAGGCTGCAGTGAGCTGTGATCGTGCCACTGCACTCCAGGCTGGTGAACAGAGCAAGAACCTCAAAGCAGCATAAAAATAATGAGGCCAGGTGCAGTGGCTCACATCTGTAATCCCAGCATTTTGGGAGGCCGAGGCGGGCAGATGACTTGAGCTTAGGAGTTCAAGACCAGCCTAGGCAACATGGCAGGACTCAGTCTCTACTAAAAATACAAAAAAACTAGCCAGGCATAGTGGTGCGCACCTGTGGTTCCAGCTACTCAGGAGGCTAAGGTAGGAGGATTGCTGGAGCCCGGGGGGCCAATGCTTGCAGTGAGCTGAGATCATGCCCCTGTACTCCAGCCTGGGCAACAGAGCAAGACCTGGTCTTAATAAATAAGTAAACAATGAAACAAAAATGCAATGGCAACAGGCAGACTAGACCCTGCCTAAGTATTTCTGAAATCAAACTGAAAAATAACTTCCTGCATTAAAGCAGATAGCATGGCACGGGAGGATCAGAATTACCTGCAGGACTTTTGCACATAGGAAAAACAGTTGGGAATCTGATTCAACGATAACTCTTTACCCCTGTATTGCAATCAGAGCTTATATTGGCTATTTCCAAAAGGTGTTCATAATATGCTTCCATGAAAAAGTATATTGCATGCTGTAAATCTAAAGAACACTGAAGTCATGACCTACATTCTGGTCATGGCTCAGCCCCTTACTAAGACTCCAGGTTCGGTCACCTCCCTATATAATGAATGCCATAAGAACATGCACTCTCTAAGGCCCCTTCTAGCCAATTCCATAAATTGAGTCTCATGCTTCTCCCATTATGTTTATTAACCTATCACATCTCACTGCCACCTGATGCTACTGAAATTTAAAATATTTGTATTTGAGTTCAGTTTTCAGACCAGTTTAGCCATTAGGAGTGTGACCAGGACAGATTATTAAGCCTGTGTCCCAGTTTGCTCATCTGTTAAGTGAAGATGGTGATACAGCTTCTAGATTCATAAGGAGTAGATATGCTCATCTTTTATGTATACGTTTGAAATTTATGTATGCATTTAAAACAGCACAGGTATTCAATATTGTTAGGTAGAATCCGTCCACAAATGTATAAGCTGTTGTATCCCTCAGTACAGTGTTTGGCTGAATCAATGAAATGGAATAATCTTTTGCAGCCCCGGCAAATATTGGTAGTGTATGGTGACTACCACATTCTCTAACGAGCCTAGCATCAGCCAATGGTTTCATTCAACTTTAAATTTTACTTTATGAAATAAAGCCATTTTGAGGGCTAGAGCTAACAATTTTGACAAAACTGGAAAAAATGAAAATAACCATCATCAGTCATACTAGCTCGTTCCGGAGTGATTTCACAGGAAATCTACTTTCCATGGTCTATTTAATAGTCACCCAAATTTTGGTAGATGACCGAAAGTCTGTTTAACTGGCCTTCAGGTTCAGTTTTCTCTTTAATATACCCTAGGGAAAATCAGCAAGGAAAAGATCAATGTAATCTTGAATGACTAATCCTGAAACTTCTCCAGAGTTACCCAGAGAGTCAACAGTCATGCTGCTCTTTGTACTTAGTCTGGTGTTTCAGTACCAGTTTAACAGATAAAAAGTGATCAAGGTGCAAGGGACACAGCTTTGAAGTAGTCAGACCTGGATCTGAATCTGTGATTCTGTCATCTGGAATAAGTTTCTAACTTCTCCAAGCCTTAGTTTTTTCATCTGTAAAGGGGAGTATTAACTAGAGATGAGGATTAAATGAAAAGTCACTTACTCAAGTCTCTTTATTGTGCTGAGTTCTAGGGAAACAATAGTTAACAAATCAGGACTGGCAGTGGCTCATGCCTGTAAAATCCCAGCACTTTGGGAGGCTGAGGCAGACGGATCACCTGAGGTTGGGAGTTTGAGACCAGTCTGACCAACATGGAGAAACCTCATCTCTACTAAAAATATTAAAATTAGCTGGGCATGGTGGTGCACACCTGTAATCCCAGCTACTCGGGAGGCTGAGGCAGGATAATCACTTGCACCCGGGAGGTGGAGGTTGCCGTGAGCTGAGATTGTGCCTTTGCACTCCAGCCTGGGCAACAAGAGCTGCCTCCATCCCCTCTGCCCCCCCAAAAAACAATCAGACATGCTTCCTGCCCTCATGTAGCTTCCATTCCTAGTAGATCAAACAGGAGGAAAGAGTGGCAATTATGAATATGGTAAATAGCTATGAAGAAAACACAAATGACCTATTTTATTTATTATTTTTATTATATATATATTTTTTGAGATGGAGTCTCTGTCACCCAGGCTGGAGTGCAGTGGCGCACATCTCAGCTCACTGCAAGCTTCATGCCATTCTCCTGCCTCAGCCTCCCGAGTAGCTGGGACTACAGGTGCCCGTCACCACACCACAAAAAAATACAAAATTTTTTGTATTTTTAGTAGAGACGGGATTTCACCATGTTAGCCAGGATGGTCTCGATCTCCTGACCTCATGATCTGCCCACCTCAGCCTCCGAAAGTGCTGGGATTACAGGCGTGAGCCATCACGCCCAGCCAACAGAGACCTATCTTAGATATAGTGGTCAGAGGAAGCTCTTCTCAGGTGATACTTAGGCCAAAGTCTGAAGGATAAGGAGCTAGTCATGTGAGGAGTTGAGGGAGAAGCATTCCCAGGAGAGGGAACAGGGTGTGTGAAGGTCCTAAATGAGAAAGTTTTAGGGCATTTGAAGAACTGAGAGCTGGTTTAACAGTATTATGAACAAAGGGAAGAATGGCATCAGGTGTTGAACGGGAAGTAGGTGGGTGCCAGATCATGGAGGGTTTTATAAATCATAAGAACTCTGGTTTTTCTCTCCTTGCAAAGAAGAGGCAGGATCACTGATGCCATGTGGGGAAGGGACTAGTGAGGGCAGATAAACCCAAGCACACCAGTTGGGGGGCTATTACAGCTGTTCCAGTTAGAAATAATGGTCGCTTTCGGGGGCTGGGGCTGTGGAACTGGAGAGAAGTGGGTCATTTCCAGGAGTAGCTCAGAGACAGAATTGACAAAACTTGCTATTGGCTTAAACACATAAAATGAGAGAGCAGGGGGTCTCTGATGTCTGCTTTGGACACATAGGCGCCAGGGAAGATGGAGAGGAATAGGCTTGGTAGTGTTGGGAAGGGAGTGGGAACAGACATGCTATTTTGGACATACAAAATTTGACATGTGAGACATACAAGAGAAGATACCAAATAGACAGACTAGAGCTCAAAGGAGAAATCTGAGCAGGAACTATAAATGTGGGTGTTGTCTGCATTTAAATGAGATTTAAAAATGGCCAGTGTCAGCTGGAAGAAATTGCCTGACCAATCAAAATTCCAACATTAAGCGTGGAAACCACACACAAACTATTAATAAGCAGAAATGTTTTATATCTGCATCTAGCAACAAATAATCGGAAACAATATTATTTTGTTTTTTGAGACGCAGGGTCTCCCTCTGCCCAGGCTGGAGTGCAGTGGCACTATCAGGGCTTACTGCAGCCTTGAGCTCCCAGCCTCAAGTGATCCACCTCAGCCTCCCGAGTAGACTGCAGGTGTGCACCACCACGCCTGGCTACTTTTTGAAATTTCTGTTAGAGATAAGCTCTCTCTGTGCTGCCCAGGATTGTCTCAAACTCCTGGGCTCAAGCAATCCTCCCACCTTGGCCTCCCAAAGTGGTGGGATGACAGGTGTGAGTCACTGCACCCGGCCCAGTATTCTTATTAAGTAAAAACTCCAGATCCCTGAGAGAGTGAAGGGGAAAAGGCTTCAAAAAAAGCAACTTTGTCCCTGGAAACCTGAGATAGTAAAGTAACAGATGGGGGCAGGGACCAGTGTTTATGTATAGTCTTGCAGTTAAACCTATTTCCCTGCCAAAATGAATTTTTTTCCTATATTTTAAGTATTTCCTATCTTTTAAGTATTTTCCTATCTATTAAGTATTTGGAAAGTCATAAATAATCAGAGATCAAAACTCACTGGTTTTAACAAAATGGTGCCTACTGCTTATATTTGCAGGCGGCCTAGTTGTGTCAAACATATTCAGATGTCATGTTCATATTCTAGACTCTCATCCCACAGTAGGTATCAATGACCCAGTTCAAATCTGTGTAGATCCTGAGTTAGGTGGTCACAATATAGTACCTATCAATAAATGCTCCTGTCAGAAGGTCCAGAGGCTGGCCAGGCGCAGTGACTCACCTGTAATCCCAACACTTTGGGAGACAGAGGTGGGAGGATCACTTGAGGCCAAGAGTTCAAGAGACCACCCTGGGCAACATAGTGAGATCCCATCTCGGCAAAAAAATTTAAAATAGCTGGGCGTGGTGGCACCTGTCTGTGGTCCCAGCTACTCAGGAGGCTGAGATGGGAGGATTGCTTGAGCCCAGGAGGTCAAGGCTGCAGTGAACTGTGACTGCACAATTGTACTCCAGCCTGGGTGACAAACCTTGTCTCAAAAAAAGAAAAAAAAAAAGTGCTGTATCAGGTGAGAAGTGATTTAGAAAACAAAAACAAAAATTGCTGTGTGGCATCTCTACCCTGTACTTGGCCCCTTATTTAGTATTTACATCCTTGTTGGCAGAACTATAGCCCATAACCATAATGTAAATAGAAGCAAGTGTTGCAGCCATAGCACAAAGTGGGGCCAGCTAAGCAGCTTCCCCTTGCAGACAGATGAACGCGCCTCATCACTGAATGCCCTCCTTGGCAACAGGAAGAATGGAAGTGCCTAGGCAGAACTCAACAGGCCAAAGCTGCTCTCTTATTCCTGAAGTTCTAAGGTCCATGTTCTTTTTTTCTTTAGAGTCTGGGTTTCGCTCTGTTACACAGACTGGAGGGCAGCAGTGCAATCACAATTCACTGCAGCCTTACTTTCCCGGGCTCAAGCAATCCTCCCTCCTCGGCCTCCCAAGTAGCTGGGACCACAGGCATGTGCCACCTTGCGAGCTAATTTTTAAAATTTTTTTAGAGATGGGGTCTTGCTATATTACCCAGGCTGGTCTCGAATTCCTGGCCTCCCAAAATACTGGGATTACAGGCATGAACCACTGCCCCTGGCCAAGAAACTTATTTCTGATTCAGCCCATCTGTCTCCACCATCACAGAAAACAGCCAGTGAAGAAATTCAAGCAGGTAAATAAAAATCTGGGGTAGAGAATAAGCACAAGGTTTTTCTCTTCATAAGGCAGGTAAGGCTAATGAGGTCAAATGCATTCCAAAGCCCAGTTCAAGTTAGCAAGAAGCAAAAAAAAAATTTTTTTTTCTTTTTTTTTGAGATATAGTCTTGCTCTGTCGCCCAGGCTGCAGTGCAGTGACACCATATCGGCTTACTGCAGCCTCCGCCTCCCGGGTTCAAGCAATTTTCCTGCCTCAGCCTCCTGAGCAGCTGTGATTACAGGCGCCCACCACCACGCCTGGCTTTTTTTTTTTTTTTTTTTTTTTTTTTTTGGTTATCTTTAGTACAGACAAGTTTTCACCATGTTGGCCAGGCTAGTCTTGAACTCCTGAACCTCAAATGATCCACCGACTTCAGCCTCTCAAAGTGCTAGGATTACAGGCATGAGCCACTGCACATGGCCAACATTTGCTTTTTAACAGCAATTGTATGTCTATATAATACATATATTTTATGTATATTAAATAATTGCTTTTAAATATATGATTGCACTACACACACACAGAGTTTCTCACATACCAGTTATTCTCCATTTGCTCCCACCCACCCCATCCCTACCTCAGATTCATTCTCCACCTTTCTCTGCACCCAAGAGGCTGACATCTGAGAACTCGTCTCTGAGCTCCTCTTACCCTCTGGCTTCCAACATGGTTCCACTAATGGGAGCCAGTGGCAGGCATCAGAGAATGGGGGCACAGAGGGGATGGGGCATTTGTCCCTCGCTCTGCTGCAGTGTCAGCTGCACTGCTAGTGGTGGCTGCATCCCTCTGTGACGCCTCTAGGCAGCCCTTCCTGTGCTGCTCCCACTGCCTCCTCTTGAGCCCTCAGGCCCTGGTGGGCTGAGCAGCCTCCTGCGGTGGCCAGCACTGCTGTCACCTGCACTCAACATCCTCAGTTTCCCCAGCCCTGCCCACATTCTAAACAGTCCTTTTCTTAGCTTCTCTTCAGGAGTCCCGGAGGAGGGCCAGGACCCTGACTGACACTCCCTAGAAGTAGAATGCGCTCCCTCAGTAATTGCAGCGAAGTCCTGCTGTTTTCATCAAGGGGATTCTGACTGCATGGGGCATTCTCGCAGGTCTTCAGCCTTCCAATAAAACATCAGAAAAGCAGGTAATATAATTCAACATTTGATATCAGAAAAGATCAGCTTTCCAACATTTATTCCATTGAATGAGTGCACAGCATTTTCATGAACTACCTCAGGGCTACATCAGTACAAAATAGTTTAAATTAGTAAAATAAAGTAGTTTCAAAGGGAAATCACGACTTCAGGATAAGTGCCACCACCATTTGGGAACAGAGGATAGAAGGTAGCCATGTGGTTATTCCATGTTTCAGGAATCAGGCCGGCAGGTGGACCGTCATTGCTGTCTTACAGCAGCTGGCCTCTGCCTTCAGGGTACCACCCTCTCCAGGACACAAATGGGCAGCAGAAAAATGTCACCTTGTTGATGCTCAGCAGCTCATCTATTGGGACGAAACTTCCATCTCGGCCAAGGGAAATACTCTGTTGAGTGACCAGCGGGGCCCCGCCCCCAGCCCTATTTATCTTATCAATATGGTTCAGGGAGGATAAAAAAGTGTTCTATGAGATAGAAAGGTGGGAATAAGAAAAAGCTAAGTGGCTGGGCGCGGTGGTTCACACCTGTAATCCCAACACTTTGAGAGGCCAAGGAGGGTGGATCACGAGGTCAAGAGATTGAGACCATCCTGGCCAAATGGTGAAACTCCATCTCTACTAAAAATACAAAAATTAGCCGGGTGTGGTGGTGCACACCTGTAGTCCCAGCTACTCAGGAGGCTGAGACAGGAGAATCACTTGAATATGGGAGGCGGAGGCTGCAGTGAGCCAAGACGGCACCACTGCACTCCAGCCTGGCAAAAAAGCGAGACTCTGTCTCCAAAAAAAAAAAAAAAAGAAAGAAAGAAAAAGCTAAGCAGATGACCTTATGTGGCAAACGCGGAATCAAATTCTCTATTTGTGGTCCGAGATGCCTTTTCCTGGCCCAGTTTTCTGTCCAAAAGGCTCTTTTAACCTCCAAGTTATACACTATTAACGGGAGGCCCACAGTGGGGTGGGGTGTGATGAGCTGGAAAAGCATGATGTGCGTGTGCGTGTGCCGGGGTGGGCCATGATCAGAGTTTGCACAGGCTGTTGGGAAGAGCCATGGCTGTCTGCTGGGAACCCTGCTGGGGCAAGCAAGCCCTTTGACTCTCCTGCCCATCTCAAGAATATTTCTAAAATGTCTTAACCAGCAAGTTAAAAAAAATTTAACCCTCTTTATATAGATACCCTGGACACCTTTTCTTATGGTTCCTCCAAGATGGTAACTTCCATCTGACACTATATTCCTTTAATAACAAAATTTCCCAGAAGGCTCACAAATCATGGTTGGCAGGGCAGCCTTTTCAATACTGGACACATCCCATGCCAAGGCCCTCTGCACAGATTTTGTTTACTATCACTGGCGATCAGCCTAAACTTCTTACCCCATATATCAACCCACCCCGATGTGTATACCAGGTACTATGTGACCCACCTACCACTGGCTAATGATGCACCTTCTGAAAGACCCTTGCACCCTCACTGCACGCTCTGCCATGACAGGTGGCTTGGTGTCACGTACTCCCTGGCACCATCTGGTTCGTGCCAGGTTTAGAGTTCATCGTGCTTGGCTTCCTGGTCTTTGAGTTTAAATTCCTCGGCCGTGACCTTCCCATCTCCATTCCGGTCCTGGTTGGTGAACATATTCTTCACAACCAGCTCAGCATCAAAGCCAGGAGCGAGTTTCCCTTTGCCAGATGCCACCTGGGCGTGAATGTACTCTGAGAACTGGAAAAGAAGGGGACAGGAAAGACCATGAGTTCAGCCACCGTGAACGCCAGGTCTGGGGCCAGAAACAGAGCAGTCTGGGGGTGACAGGGCTGGAACTTGAGTCTGAGCTACCAACACAGACAAGATCTTTTTGGCAGCTACATGACCTGTGTTTCATTGTTTTTTTCTCTAAATGCAGGTGAAAAACCCTTGTACTAAATAACTCCAAGAGCCCATATTATTCAGGCAGCCAATACCCAGCAGCCGTCAGAGCTATCCCTTCTCCCCACTTAGTTCCCTACCAAAGGCTGACCCCCACAACCACCCAACACTGTAAGAACATTCTTGGATGCATGCATTCATTCATATGATCAAAACATATGGTCTCCTATGTGCTGAGCACTGTTCTAGATCTTGAAATATATCAATATACAAACAAACAAACACCCTGTGCCTGTAATGCTTGCATTCTAGTGGAAAGACAGACAATTAGACATGAACATAAAAACAGGTAAATTACATAGTAAGTTACAAAGTGAAATGCTCCAGAAAAAAATCAAAAAGCGGAGCTCAGTAAGGATGGGAGAAAGGGATGAAATGTTCAATTCAGTGGTCAGGATAAAACTTTAAGGAGAAGGGAAGATTTGTGCAAAGGCTTGAAAGATGAGAAGGAAAGGGCCGAACAAGTTATCTGGGGCAGATGTCTCCAGAGCAGAGAGGGCAGCTGGTGCCAGGGCTCAAGGTGGACGCATGCCTGGCTGGTCACAGACAGCAACGGGGGCGGGTGTGGCCAGGTGAAGTGGGCAGAGGTAGACAGCCAGTGAGGAGGTTACAGCGAGCAGGAAGTGCGGGGTCTTCACAGGCCACTGTGAGGCCCTGGAGACAGGGGCCTCGGCAGGTCTGACCCAGCTTCTGTGTGAGAACGGCCACTGTGAATGCAGGAAGAGCTTCATGAACACCACTGCTGTGATGTGACCCGGGAAAGAGATGACAGACCCCCAGCTAAGATGCTACAGGGTGGAGGTGGTGAGAAGTGTCAGGTTCTGCATGTGCTCTCAAGGTAGAGCTGGAATGATTTCCTGAGGATTATGATGGCCTCCGAGAGAAAGAGAGGAGTCAGAGGTTACCAAGTGCTCTCGCCTGAGCCACTGGAGGCCAGTGATGCCACTGACTGCGATGGGAAAGGCTTTGGGTAAAGCAGGCTCCAGGGGCAGGGTGTGCGGGTGGATAGCAGGGGTTCCGTAAATGAGGACATCAAGCAGGCAGCTGAACACATGAGTGTGAAGTGCAGAGAGAAGCCTGGACTGGAGCTACAAATCCAGACACCATCAGGATATGGACCCGATAAGACCACCAAGCGAGTGACTTAAAGACGGAGAAAAGAACAAACTTAGGCCGGGGTACTCCAACATGAAGAGATCGGGGACAAGAGGCCTGAGAGGGACGTACCAGGGAGGTAGAAGGAACACCATGAAGTGTGGTGTCCTGGAAGCCAGAGAAAGACGCATCCTGTAGCTGTGTTGAAGTAAGAGGAGCGTGAGAGCTGACCACTAGATTGTGCAATACGGAAGACACTGGCCACCCTGGCAAAGTCGGGCTCAGAGGCGTGCAGGGACAAATGTCAGAAAGGAGTGGGTTTAAGAGAGAATAGGAGGCAAGGAATTAGAGGCAAGAAGGACACACAATTCTTTTGAAGTTTTTGCTGTAAAGGAAGGAAAGTAATGAGAGAAATAGAAAGACACATCCAGGGAAGGGAAAACAACAGCACATTTGTATGCAAATGACAATGATCCAGAAGTGCTGAAGATGTGGAGAGAGAGAGGAAAAGGCTGGAGGACATGCTTCAATAGCAGATGTGGAAGAGGCAGGGAGCTGGAATTCCCCAGGGGTGGAACAGAACAGACGGTTCTATCGCCCAGCTTCTCAAAGAGGTGTGTGGTCCTGGCTCAAACCACTGAGTAGCTGTGTGACCTTGGACAAGTCATTTATCTTCCCTGTGCACAGTTTCTTCTAAAATACAGCTGTTTTGAGGGCCGAACCAGAGAATACACTGAAGACACTCAGCACACACAGGCAGGCAGTGAGCACCCAGTAACAAGAACTAAATACAGACTGTGTGCCCTGGAATCAAGCCCTGCACCTCTCAGGGACTTGGTTTCTTCAGAGAGGAATGGTGAGCTTCCATAGAGAGGGCGTGTGTAAAAGTGCTTGGCACATGAGTGTGCTGGCCATCTCACAAGCCCTCCAGCCCACTGGCCTCACCCTGAGAAGGCCTCACCTTCAGGACCAGCCCCGTGGCCTCACAAGGCTCCCTGAGCTCTTTGGTCTCACCTACCTACAAAGGCCAGTTAGTTACCTCTTCCAGGAGGACTTCTCCGTTGCCATCCTTGTCAATTTCTTCAAAGAGGTTGGGTGACACCTCACCATTCCATATGAACATGTACCCCTCGGGTAGGCCGGCCACCAGCTCCAGCAGCTCAATGTCAAACACCAAAACAGCACTGCCGGGCACTTCTCCATCTGTCCAGGTGAGAGGAGCGGGAGGCAGTGTCAGCCGGCAGGCAGCAGTCAAGCCCATCAACCAGCACCCACCCGACCTCCAGCAGCCTCACTCAGGGTGGGACTTCTGACCAAAGCAAGAAAGCAGAGCAGAGGCTAGTCACTTCCTCACTGTAGGCAGCGGCCAGTTAATGAGTCATGAAATCAGTTTAAAGGGTGGTGACCAGCATTTTGTTATTTTTTAAATTAAGGAATAGAGTAGAGGCCAGGCATGATGGCTCATGCCTATAATTCCAGCACTCTGAGAGGCCAACTCGGGCAGATCACTTGAGATTAGGAGTTCAAGACCAGCCTGGCCAACATGGTGAAACCCCATCTCTACTAAAAATACAAAAATTAGCTGGGTGTGGTGGTGGGCACCTGTAGTCTCAGCTACTCGGGAAGCTGAGGCACGAGAATTGCTTGAACCAGGGAGGCAAACATTGCAGTGAGCTGAGATCATGCCATTGCACTCCAGCCTGGGCGACCGAGTGAGACTCCAACTCAAAAAAAAAAAAAAAAAAAAGGAACAGAATACTTTTTACCTGTAGAAAAGATAGGTATTGTGTCATATGAAACTTGAGTTTCAATTTTATATATAAAACTAAAAGTAATGCTTACTTCAGCAACACATACTAAAATTGGAACCATACAGAGAAGAATAGCATGACCCCCGTGCAAACAGGACATGCAAATTTGTGATGTGTTGATTAAAAATAAATAAATAAATGTGTATATGTGTAAATTATATGTTATACAGAATACAGATTGGGAAATACAATGTATTTCTTACTGCGTATCTTGTTGAAAAAAGTTTGAAAGCTGCTTGTAGAGACTACAATACAATGGTAAAACTTTTAAGTAAATCTAACAGCAGAACTTTTAGAATCGGAACAATATGCCTGAAGATGATAATCCAAGATTTGACTGTAAGCACAAATTCCAGAACAGTGTATACAGTATAGGCCCAAAGAAGTTATGTAAGTATGGAATATATAAAGGTAATGTGTATTATTCCAAATTATTGTATCTTGAGTATATGTTATATATAATATGTTACATATTATAATTATTAATAATATATCACAGAAAAAGTCTTAAAGAATATACAGTTTGTTTGTTTTTTTTTCCTGAGATGGAGTCTTGCTCTGTTGCCCAGGATGGAGTACAGTGGTGCGATCTCTGCTCAGTACAAGCTCCACCTCCTGGGTTCACACCATTCTCCTGCCTCAGCCTCCCGAGTGGCTGGGATTATAGGTGCCCGTCACCATGCCTAATATTTTGTACTTTTAGGAGAGACGGGGTTTCACTGTGTTAGTCAGAATGGTCTGGATCTCCTGCCCTTGTGATCCGCCCACCTTGGCCTCCCAAAGTGCTGGGATTACAGGCATGAGCCACCGCACCCGGCCAGAATATACAACAATTTTTAAAGGGTTTCTTCTGGGATTGGTAGGAAGAACAAATGTACTTTACAATTCTTTTACAGGAAAAAAATAACAATCCACAGTGACTATAATTGTTACCAGTTAGCTCTTCCTATCTCCTCCATGTCCGGATATCAGCAGTGTGAAAACACTGAAAACGAGGGGTTCCTGGGGCCAGGCATGGTGGCTCACACCAGTAATCCCAGGGCTTTGGGAGGCCCAAGCAGGAGAATTGCTTGAACCCAGGAGTTAAGACCAGCATGGGAAAGATAGCGAGACTCTGCCTCTAAAAAATAAAAAATTAGCCAGGCGAGGTGGTGCATGCCTGTAGTCCCAGCTACTCGGGAGACTGAGGTGGGAAGATTGCTTGAGCCCAGGAGTTCAAGGCTGCAGTTAGCCGTGATGGTGCCACTGCACTCCAGCCTGGGTGATAGAGAGAGACCCTGTCTCTGAAACAAACAAACAAACAAAAGTTATTGAATCCCCACGTGGAGGACACATTGTGGCTGAAATGATGGAGTAAAACATAACCACCGTGAGGATAAGGGAAAGCCAGTATTTCCAGAACTTGCAACTAATCTCTCCCAGAAGAAACTGTCTTTGACAGCCTATAGGCTCAGAAGTGAAAAGCAACGGCCTACAGCATTCTACCTGCCCCAGGAAACAGTTCCAGAAGGACGTGCTCAGTCTGACCCCAGAGAAACCTCCCAGGCAGCTCCCCCCCAGGCAGCTTCCCCCCGGGGACACCTCCCACACATGGGTCTGAAGATCCAAGATTTATTTCACGCAAACTAGTTCTCAAGAGGGTAACGGAGCATTGACATGGCTCACTGAATTCACAGGGGTCTCTAAACAAAAATGCTAAACCATTTTTTAAAAATAGAAACCACACACTCTTTGGGTATTACATGTAAGAAGCATGCTGTGATTCTAACTATGGCACCCCAAAACGCACAAAATTCCGATAGTAAGCGGGCCCCAAACACCCTTGAATACTGTTGCTCACTCACCCACGCCAGCTTCCCCATAGCCCAGGTGGGGCGGAATGATCACGGTCCGTTTCTCGCCAACACACATCTCTCTGAGACCCATGTCCATTCCCAGCACAACTTGCCCAGATCCCAGAACGATATTGTAAGTTTTGCCTAAATTCCACCTAAAATGAAACAGAAGAGCCTCATGTTAGGTCACCAACCCGTTGGCACTGAGAGTGTTCCCATGAGAAGAACACATCACTCCCAGGATATTTCTACCAAAGATATAAAAATCCCTATCTAATCACGAGGAAACATCAGACAAACACAAATCGGGGCACATGCAGAAAAATGTCTGGCTATCATCTTCAAAACTGTCAAGGCCATGAAAATCCAGGCAAGATTGTGGAAGTTCCAGAGTGGAGAAGCATAGTGGAATGAGGTCCTTTTTTCTTGAGCCCAGGAGGTGGAGGCTGCAGTTAGCCAAGATCGCACCCCTGCACTCCAGCCTGGGTGACAGAGTGAGACTGTCTCAAAAACAAAAACAAAACAAAAAAACCTTGAGTTTTGGATTTAGCAAGACCTGAGCTGGATTCCTGGTTCTGCCACTTAATTTGACCCTGAGAAATGTAATCTCTCAGTTATTTTATCTATGAAACGGAGACAACAAATATAGCTACCTCACAGGGATGTTTTAAATCGCAAATAACATGTTATGCTCGGCACAGTGGAGAGGAAGTACAAAGGGCTCAGTAAATGTTTGGCCTTGAAGCGTAAAGTGCTTATGTCTGTAACAGTCCGAGACTGGAAAAAAAAAAAAAAAAAAAAAAAAAAGACCACCAAGAGTTTAATTATCCTTGACGGCCATGGACCTCGGGGAGCCAGTTAAAAAGAAAGTTTGCGGCCGGGCGCGGTGGCTCACGCCTGTAATCCCAGCACTTTGGGAGGCCGAGACAGGCGGATCACAAGGTCAGGAGATCGAGACCATGGTGAAACCCCGTCTCTACTAAAAATACAAAAAATTAGCCGGGCGCGGTGGCGGGCGCCTGTAGTCCCAGCTACTCAGGAGGCTGAGGCAGGAGAATGGCGTGAACCCGGGAGGCGGAGCTTGCAGTGAGCCGAGATCGCGCCACTGCACTCCAGCCTGGGCGACAGAGCGAGACTCCGTCTCAAAAAAAAAAAAAAAAAAATTGCTCTATCACTTCAGTCACTACTAAAAATAAATCTACTCCAAAATCTATGCCATTCCTATCACTTCCTAAAGGCAAACAGCGTGTATGTTCTTTACTCCAAGAAGAAAAGATCCCTGACCCCCCTTGATGCCTATGAGCAGCTGGTGACAACATGGACGGGTGCCCCTTTGGGTCACATCCTCTTCTCAGGCTTCCTGGCCTCCCCTGGGCCCAGGGCAGCTGCTTCTTTCCCTTCTCCAGCTGATTACCAGCAAACCGAGACAGGGTTTGTGTTTTCCCACCTGGGAGGAACCCGAAACAAAGCCAACTCTGGTGAGGGATGCCTTGGGGGAGGGAGCCAACTCCCACTGCCTGCCTTTCTCTGGGGCTACTCCAGTTGCAAAGTCTTATGACAGAATATTCCAGAACTCACTTAGTCATCCAGGAATGCATGTTTCTTCTTCCTCCTTGAGGCCAGTTTAAACACGCACACGTAAGAAAATCCTCCAAGCAAACAATTTGTTGTCATGTGTCATCTCTGAACACACCACTCATTCTTTTTCCTCGGGTCCTGTGATTTTCTTTTTTTCTCTTTTAGGCAGTGTTTCTCTCAAACACCGTCCTCACTCCCACTGCGTGCTTCCTGGCCCCACCCACCGCAGGCCTGCAGCTTCCTGCCTGCTTCACCCTCCCCGGCTCACTCCCACTCCCCTCCTCCCCTCTAGGCAGCAGCTGCTGCCTTAGTCCTGATGAATGGGACCCAGCCCACACAGGGCTCCAGCTGGGATCAGATAGGCAGGTGCCGGCCAAGCTTTCCATTAGCCCACTATTTGAAGCTCACACCAGGAAGACACCAGCAGGGACGCCAGCCGCTACTCTTCCGCTGCAGATTTACATGTAATACAGAGGCTCTCAGAGTACAAAATGCACTTCCTGATAAGGAGCCCTGGCTCATGTGGCTCCCGAGTGCTCTGCCAGGATATTATGAGTCCTCCAAACACAAGCAGGAGGCAGGGAGACTGACTCTCCCCGCCCCGCATGAGAAGCAGATCCTGGACCCTCCTGAGAAGGAATTCCTTTGTTCACTCCCCACGCCCACTTCCCCTTTCCTCAGCCTCAGGATCAGAGGACAAAAATATGAACATCAGCAGGAGCAGTGACAGCAGCCACGGACCTTACAGACCCTTCTAACCTCATGGACCATTTTCACTCTTAGGAGCTCACTTGATTTAAAAGCACTGCAAGCCATGCCCCTTGCCTGCTGCCCTGCTTCCCGCTAGCTTCCAACCAATAACCAGTGGTTGGGATTTCTTTTTTTTTTTTTTTTTTTTTTTTGAGACGGAGTCTTACTCTGTCGCCGGGGCTGGAGTGCAGTGGCCGGATCTCAGCTCACTGCAAGCTCCGCCTCCCGGGTTCACGCCATTCTCCTGCCTCAGCCTCCCGGGTAGCTGGGACTACAGGCGCCCGCCACCTCGCCCGGCTAGTTTTTTCTATTTTTTAGTAGAGACGGGGTTTCACCGTGTTAGCCTGGATGGTCTGGATCTCCTGACCTCGTGATCCGCCCGTCTCGGCCTCCCAAAGTGCTGGGATTACAGGCTTGAGCCACCGCGTCTTTGCAAGGTCTGTTGTAAGCCAGGTCCCTGTAAATCTGGGCCCTGGAAGCTATGCACATATTTCACTGATTCTAAAATGCATATTTTTTCACAGTTTAACCTCTCTATAATTAGGATACATTTTATGACTGACAGTATGTCATCTGTCAGCGTTTTTACTTGGTCAGAGATACATGAAATGTTTCCATCACACTCTTTCGAGTTGATGAAATACATTAAATGCATTCGCATACAGGATCCCGTAGTCCCAGAGGGAGAACTCTCAGTATATCCATCCATAGGGTCTTTTCTTTTTCTTTCCTTTCGGAGACAGAATCTCACTCTGTCGCTCAGGCTGGAGTGCAGCGGCGTAATCTCGGCTCACTACAACCTCTGCCTCCCAGATTCAAGCGATTCTCCTGCCGCCTCTTGAGTAGCTGGGATTACAGGTACGTGCCACCATGCCCAGCTAATTTTTGTATTTTTAATACAGGGTTTCACCATGTTGGCCAGGCTGGTCAAACTCCACAGCCACAGAGTCGCCCAAAGCTAGAAGGCAGAGGGACAGGTGGAAGGAAGAGAGGACCCCGCACATCCAGAATCAATGCAGTAGCACGTACCTGCTTATGCAAAGCTTTTTTCTCCCAAAGACCAAACTTAGGAAACTAAGTCAGGCTCAGTACAAAAATGGATATATAAAAACTGCTGAAATTAGTCGGGCTTGGTGGCTCACACCTGTAATCCCAAATCTTTGGACAGCTGAGGCGAGAGAATCTCTTGAGTCCAGGAGCTTAAGGTTAAAGCAAGCCCTGATTTCGCCACTGCTCACAGAGCCCCGTCTCTAAAAAAAAATTTTTTAATGCTGAAAATGTTTCTTTCCCAAAGAAGAGAATATAATATTAACTTACAGATACATCTGAAGATTCAGGTTCACAAAGCTCCTTCTACACGCCTGATATTAGTTTATGCTGTTGGTTCCTATTTAACATATTCTCAGATTTATCTCAATCAATGAACATTTATACAATGCTGCTTTGGTTCTATGCTCTGGCCAAGGTGTAGAGCATAAAAATGTAAATAAATACATTGGGTGTCCCTAAGGTATTTACAGCAACAGAGGTAGAAACAAAACTAAAAGACAGGTAATGCATGAAGTGTTACGAGACTACAGAAGCAGAAGCAGTTGATCCTTCTAGGAATGAAGGAAAGATTTTGAGAAAAAAATGTAACATTTAAGCCAGGGCAGAAGTTGGCCAGAAAAAGGAAGAACAGCAACAACCTGCACTACTGCACATGGCAGCCCTGGAAGGTGGAAGATGGGCCCTAGCGGAAGAGACTGGTGAGGCAGAACGGAGCCGACAGAGAGCCTTATGTGCCAGACTCCGGAGTCCAGCCTTTATCTGTGCATCAATTTCTTTTTCTTTTTTTTTCTTTTTTTTTTTTTTTTTGAGATGGAGTCTTGCTCTGTCGCCAGGCTGGAGTGCAGTGACACGATCTCGGCTCACTGCAACCTCCGCCTTCCGAGGTTCAAGCAATTCTCCTGCCTCAGCCTCCTGAGTAGCTGGAATTACAGGTGCCCGCCACCATGCCCAGCTAATTTTTATATATTTAGTAGAGACGGGATTTCACTAAGTTGGCCAGGATGGTCTTGATCTCTTGACCTCATGATCCGCCCACCTCGGCCTGCCAAAGTGCTAGGATTACAGGCATGAGCCACCGCGCCCAGCCTCTGTGAGTCAATTTTTAAAGAAAGCAGTTCAGCTGGGCATGATAGCTCAAACCTGTAACTCCAGCACTTTGGGAGGCCAAGATGGGAGTATCATTTGAGGTCAGGAGTTCGAGACCACCCTCGGAAACATAGTGAGAACCACCCCCCCATCTCTAAAAAAAAATTTAAAAATTAACCTGGGCCAGATGCAGTGACTCACACCTGTAATCCTACCACTTTGGGAGACTGAGGCAGGAGGATCACCTGAACCCAGGAGTTTGAGACCAGCCAGGGCAACATGGTAAAACCTCCTCTCTGCTAAAAATTAAACAAAATTAGCCAAGTATAGTGGTGCGTGCCTGTAATCCCAGCTACTTGGAAGGCTGAAGCATGAAGATCGCTTGACCCCAGGAGATAGACGTTGCAATGAGCTATGATCATGCCACTGCACTCCAGCCTGGGCAACAGAGCAAGACCCTGTCTCAAAACATAAAAATTAGCCAGGTGTGGTGGCACATGCCTGTGGTCTCATCTACTTGGGAGGCTGAAGTGAGAGGACTGCTTGAGTCCAGGAGGTCGAGGCTGCAGTGAGCTATGGTCACTTCCCTCATTCCACCCTGGGTGACAGAGTGAGACCCTGCAAGAAAGAAAAGAAAGAGAAAAGAGAAGAGAAGAAAAGAGGAGAGGAGAGGAGAGAGGAGGCTGGGCACAGTGGCTCACACCTGTAATCCCAGCAATTTGGGAGGCCGAGGTGGGCGGATCACCTGAGGTCAGGAGTTCGAGACCAGCCTGGCCAACATGGTAAAACCCCATCTCTACTAAAAATATAAAAAATTAGCTGGGTGTGATGGTGCGCACCTGTAGTCCCAGCTACTCGGCAGGCTGAGGCATGAGAATTGTTTGAACCCAGGAGGCGGAGGTTGCAGTGAGTCGAGATC